>NC_058132.1:459699174-459812959 GCF_016433145.1 Gracilinanus agilis
AAAGAAAGAAAGAAAGAAGAAAGAAAGAAAGAAAGAGAAAGGAAGGAAGAAAGAAAGAGAAAGGAAGAAAGAAAGAAACAAACAAACAAACAAAGAAAAAGGAAGGAAGGAAGGAAGGAAGAAAGGCACAGTAAAACTAAACACCTGAAAACTGAAACTGATCTTCTGCAGAAGAAAGGAGAGAATCCGTCTTCTCATGTCTTCTTTAGCCATAAACTTAGTCATTATAATTACATAATGTTTAGTTCCGTTTTTTTGTATCACAAATATTTTGAAGTATAAAACAGAGAGAGAGTTAAGCAAACTGAATTTTAAAAGGAGCCAGATAATTCTGAAACACAACCACACCAATTAAATTCAGAAAGACTATTTAACATGCCATTGGTAAATTCAACAAGGATGATAAAAAGCCAGATGTCTTCACACATGTCATAATTGAACATGATGGCTACTGATATAATCATTGCTTCATTGCAATTACTGCTCTCCACAGAATAACACTCTTCCCAGAAAACTAGTTGTAAAAACAAGAGCAACAACAACCCTCTCCCCTACTCCTTGACTTCCATTATGAAATCAAAGAAATACTCTTGTCAAAAATTAAAATTGCCTAAAAAAAAAACACGCCTAACTAAAAATATTTCAACTTGGGAAGGAATGAAGATGATGGTCAAGCAGAAGGTAATCTGTGTGATCTTTTATTCAAAATACTTCTCTCACTCCCTCACAATTTAACTAGACTATGAGATTTTCTCTCACATTTAAAAGTAACCAGCTTCAGTACTTGAAGTTCCAAGAAATTAACTTCCCTGGGTGTTTACAATGCCTAATAGAGCTAGACTTCAATAATGCATTTTTAGCCAGTTGGTGATACCATCTGTTGTACCATACTTTATCTTCATGATGTACTGATACCCATTTAAAAATATTTTTTGTTTTTGTTTTTTGGATTAAAAAAAATTCTAAATGGTTATTTTGTCAATGTGGGTAATTCCATGTGTAGAAACCCCCTTCACTAATGCAAGTTAGCAACTCAACTTTAATTTAGAGTCTCGGAGGTATTGAGAGTCAAAAAAACTCATCATTTTTAGACAGCCAGTTTATCAGAGATAAGCCTCAAACCCAGTTCTTCCTTCCCTCTATCTTCTATGCCACACTGCTTTTCACTGATATCTGCTCCTGTAAAATGAATTGGTGTTCTGTTTTACCCATATTAGGATGTAAGGACTGGACCTGATATTTCATTGGTATAAGGACCTCCTAAATGGGGAAACTTCCTCCCCTAATACAGGTCACTGACTTCTACTTATTTTCTATTTTTAGAGAGCTGCCTAATTCACTAAGAGGGGGAAGGAGGTGAGGAAATGAGTATTTATTAAGTACTCACTATAAACCAAACACTATGCTGAGCACTTTACAAATATTATTTCATTTGATCCTGGAAAATAGGTGCATTGAGAGGTTCATTGACTTACCCAGGGTCCCATAGCCAATATATGTCAGAGATAAGACTTACACCCAAATCTTCCTAATTCCAAGGCTAGTTTTCTATGCCATATCTCTGACTATATAAAGACTTTTTAAAAAATCTTACTTTCTGTCTTAGTTAGTAGCAACTCTAAGACAGAAGAAGGGCAAGGGCTAGGCAAAAAGAGTTAAGCAACTTGCATAGTCACACAGTTAGGAAGCATCTAAGGTCGCATTTGAACTCAGATCCTCCTGACTCTAGGCCTGGAGCTCTATCCACTGTGCCACCTAGCTGCCCCATAAAGGCAAAACTGAAAGATCCTATGTCCTTAAGGAATTTATTTTCTATAGAGGAAGGCATGTATACGTATACATGGGAAGGAGTTTGGTGGGATGGCAAGAGCTCTGTATTCTCTGCATACTTACCCTTATAAGTTTGAGATCCTGGCAAATTCATCCATCTAATAATGTGAGATAATCTTCTGCAGCTCAGTTCATTCCCCCCTCCAGGTCAGCTGTTTCTAAAAATCAAATCAAATCAAAAATTGGAGCACAGAGATCCAGGGTCTATGGCTAGTCCAGCCTGCTGCTGCTGCTGTTATTCTTCATCTCACTACCAAGGCAGTAAAGAGGATACAAGAAAGAATATACTATAAGTATTTTGAGCTCGTTAAGGGAAGAAAAAAGTATTTTGTATAAAAGCAAAATAACAGCTGTATTAACAGACTTATGAATAAAAATTAAATTCACATCCTGCCTTGACATCCTCTGGCTGCCTATTCCGGAAGTAAAACTGGAAAGCTCTTTGCTAATAGACACAGGGGCCGCACGTTGTGGCAAGAACTCTGAATCTGGAGTCAGGAGATTTGAACTCTGCTTCACAATTTGCCACTTGTTTGCTAGTTGACCTTATCCTTCCCTTTTCTGGGCATTAATTTCCTTACCTATAAAATGAGGAAATTGTGTGGTTTTCTTCACTTGGATTTGGAGTCAGAATACCTGGATTCAGATCTCCGTTTTGCCATGAGTTATTGGTGTGACCACAAGCAACTAATTTATACTCTGAGGTTCGCTTTCCTCATCTATAAAATGAGAACTAGATGAGTTTCAAGTTCTCTTTCCATTCTAAACCTGTGATCTAGTGTTCCAGTGATCAATTTAATGACCTGGGACAAGCCACTTAAACTTTCTTGCTGTGTTTCCTCTTCTGTAAAATCAGTAGTATTTATTGTTGTTGTTCAATTGCTTCAGTCGTATCTAACTCTTTATGACTCCATTTGGGGTTTTCTTCACAAAGTGACTGTAATGGTTTGCTATTTCCTTCTCCAACTCATTTTATGAATAAGGATCTGAGGCACCCAGGGTTAAGTGACTTGCCCAAGGTCACACTGTTCTTAAGTGCCTGAGGCCAGATTTGAACAAAAGTCCTCCTGACTGGCAGGCTGCCCTTCTATCCTCTGTGCAACCTCACTGTCCTAAAACCAGTGATCCAGTGGTCCAACGATCCAGAGACCTGGGATGCGTCTCTTAACCTCTCTTGGCTTCAGTTTCCTCATTAGTAAACTAGGAATTGGGTTAAATGACTTCTAAATTTCTATCTCTAAAACAGAATCTGATAATGCTAGGATTTCACATCTTCAAATCTCCAAAGTCCCTTCTGGCTGGGACATAACTAAGTTTCCTCTTGGTGATTCTGAGGCTACAATGTTGAATTATAGTGCTAACATCCTGAATGAAATGAATACATTTGTAATCCAGTCCGGAACTTCTTACATGTATCTCAGTTTTTGGCTGTTACACTTTTTCCGGAAAAAAAGAAAAGGAGATTTAGTTTTGTTTTTAAAAGTGCTTTTATAATGTGTCTTAGTTTGTCATTTAACAAACCAGATGTAATGGGGGAGGATGTAATAATGAGGACAAAGAGAAATGAACTCCAGCGAATGAAGGAATAAGCGTAGCCACATAAGGTCCCTTGTCATTTAGGCTTGGGGGAGGGAAAAGCTAAATGGCTAACCATGTTTTCAGTAATTACAAAACCTTGGCTTTATGTGCTGTAGAGATGGGCTCTCTCAGTTTCTAGAATGCCATATCCCTTCCTGGTACAGCATACATCAGAACTGAAGCCATTGTCAGTCCTCACTGTGATTAGAGAACATTCAATTTCATTGAAATTATGGCCATCAGAAACAGTTGCTATATTATTATAGGAGAGTTGTTGGGAATAGGCCCTCAATAAAATTTACATAATTACAAGGCTGACATTTGCAAGGATATAATCCTAAAGATTGACTCAGAAACAATCAAGCATTTCCACAATGCTACACTTTGAATCACTTTGCTTACTCACATTTTAGAGAAGTAGCACTGATTATTCTGTGGCTTGCTAACTATGGATAACAGAATAACAGAGTCCAGTTCCAAAGGCCTCGGGCAATATAGGTTTTATGTTTCTTCCTCTTAATTTGCATTATCTGGTCAGATCCTGAGCAAACTAGATCAAATAAGGGAACAATAGGTCCCAGATCAATCCTTAGGGAGGGATGCCCAATATTATCCTAAAAATATCATCATCTTCACAGATTTAGAACTAGAAGGAATGGTGAAAGTCATACAGTCATGAGCTCATGGAAACAGTTTTAGAGTGAAAAGGAATATCATAATCCACCTATTCAAACCTCTCATTTTACAGATGAGCTAAATGAAGAGATTAAATGACTTACCCAAAGGTCACAAAAGACAGGCGAAACCTTTTATTTTGTCAGTGATGAATTTGAATCCAAGAGAGGGACTGTCCAAAGTCACTTGAAAGAGGTAGGATTTGAACCCACATCCTTTAACTATGGATTCAATAGTCTTTCCATTGTGCCACACTGCCTGCTATAGGGGCCAGCATAGAATGAAATATAAGCTACTTTAATTAAGTATAGTAATATCAATGATAATAGTCATTTTCAGTTCAATATTCTTACTGGGATTACATTGGAGAAGAATGTGTCTGTCTGGGCAATAAGTCAAAATCTGCACCCAAGAACTCTGGGTACTGGATAACTAATATATTCCAGGGTAACTGAGATACTAAGGGTGACACCATATGTACATTGCAAAAAAAGTCAAAACCTACACCCAAGAACGCTGGGTACTGGGTAGCTAATCTATTTCAGGGTAACAGAGATACTAAAGGCAACACCATATGTACATTGAAAAATCTAGGCAGACATTTGGGAGTAGAAATGGTTTTCTCTCTTTTAAAAGAGAAAAGGGAAAATGTTAATCTCTAGTTGGAGAAAATCATCCACATGGAATCCATGAAGAATAGCCTCAACACACTGACTGTTATTGTTATAGCTAGGCAGCACAATGGATAGAGAGCTGGACTTAGAGTCCAAAAGGCCTGAGTTCAAATGTGACCTCCAACACTTATTAGCTGTGTAGTCTTAGTCAAATCACTTAATTTCTGTCTGTCTCCATTTCCTCACCTGTAATAACTGTACCTATCTCCTGGGGTTGCTGTGGAGGATTAACTGAGATACTTGCAAAGTGATTAGCACAGTGCCAGGTACATAATTAATGCTTGTTTCCTTTCTTGTACCTTCCCTCCCTCCCTTCCTTTCTCCCTTTTTTCCCCTCCCTTCTTCCCTTCCTGTCTCTTTTCCTTCCTTTCTTCCTTCCTTGCTTCCTTTTTACCTCCTTTCCTTCCTTCCTTCCTTTTTTCCTTCCTTCTTTCCTTCCTTCCTTCCTTTCTTCCTTCCTCCCTCCCTTCCTTCTTCCCTCCCTCCCTTCCTTCCTTCCTTCTTTCCTTCCTTTCTTTCTTCCTTCTTCACTCACTCCCTCCCTTCCTTCTTCCCTCTATTCCTTCCTTCCTTCTTTCCTTCCTTTCTTTCTTCCTTCCTCACTCACTCCCTCCCTTCCTTCTTCCCTCTATTCCTTCCTTCCTTCTTTCCTTCCTTTCTTTCTTCCTTCCTCACTCACTCCCTCCCTTCCTTCTTCCCTCTATTCCTTCCTTCCTTCTTTCCTTCAGACACTACTAATTAGCAAGAGAAAGAAGATATAGGGATTACTTCAGCAGCAATCTGTGGAATCAGTGAACTATAAGAATAAATCTCCAAGCTGATGCACCTAAAGCTATACTGGTGAAGAGCTTTAAGGGCTTTCAATTAGAATCTAGCTTAAAACCCAGAACTGTGTACACATCCAATGAAGCATTTGGAGTCTAAATGAACAGAAACAGGATGAATGGCAAAACAATATTCTAGTAGAGTATAAATTCCTCTCAGTTTTTAATTGCTGCATCCCTAGTACTTATTATAGTACACTGGGGTATATGAGGTGTGCAGGGAGGACTAGCACTTTTGGTGTGAGCTCTTGCCAAAACTCTTTTCAAGGCTGCTCATCCACCTTTGGTGTCTGTCACCCAACTCTATACCCATGACTCCAAGAAGCTGTAGCAGACGCAGCAGTCATACCCTAATAAAATCTGACAGAAAGGGCAGATGAGAACAATTTGTTTGAACAGCCAGAAGGCACTGTGGAAATCTTCGAACTTGGTCAGATATCAAAGAAGCCAAGGTCATCCACTGCATTAAAGGCTATCACCATCATCTTAACTGTTGTCTTGTCATTAGACTTGGATGACTCTGGAAGAGAGAGTGAGGCTGATGACTTTGTTCAACTTTATCTCACTTAAATCTAATTCATGTACAAGTTAAGGCATCATTCCATGATGTCATTGATTCTCTATAAAATGAAAGAACAACATGAGACATTGATTTAATCAAATGACACAAAACTTTGTTGAATGAATTAATAACTACGGACTGTGTATTCAATTAGGTTGTGATAAATTTATAGAAAAGGAGAAATGAGAAAAACATCAAATTATACGTTGATACCATTTTCCTTGAGCAGCTATTTCCATGTTAAAAGTGCATGTTCATTTGTTTAATAATTTTGATAATTATAGGGAATAAAAATATATGCCAATCCATCTCTCAGTTAATCATACATACAGGAAGTCTGAAGTTTAGCTATTCAAATTATGAGGTCATAACTAAGACAGTGAGGACTCATCTGATGGCAGCATATTATAATCAGGGTAAAGTGATGACAATAATATCACAGATGCACATGACAAAAGCATTCTAGGACAAACTGTTCTTATCCCTCTACCTCCACAAGTTTACCAAGTGGCTCTCATTAGCAATTTCTAATATAAAATTATGGAAATATTTTGTATGTCATCTTTAGCAATAGCAAAAAATAACTACAAATCATATTCCTTTGGAATAATATCAGTGATCTGAATCTTAATTTTGACTTTTAAAATGACATTTTATCATATCTAAGTGATATATGGGGCAGCTAGTTGTCACAGTGGATAGAGTACTGGACCTGGAGTTTGGAAGACTCATTTCCTCAGTTCAAATCAGATATTTACTAAATGTATAACCCTGATTGTCTCAATTTTCCCATCTGTAAAAGGAACTAGAGAAGTAAATGGCAAACAACTCCAGAGAAAACCACAGATGGGGTCACAAAGAGTCAGACATGACTGAAAAATGACAGAACAACAAACAAGAAGTAAAACATAAACTTGTACTAAGCAACCTGATGCATCTATGAATAAATGCTCTATTCATTGGTATTATGACATAGATTCATAGGAGTTAGAGCTGGAAGGGATCCTAGACAAAATTTAGCACAACTCCAATATGTTAAGGATAAAGAACCTTGAGATTCAAAATGAAGTGATCTGGCCCAAGTCACACAGGTGGCAAAACAAGAATCCAAACCCAGTTCTTTCAGTTCTATGCTCAGGATTCTTTCTATTATACCCAACTTTCCCAGGAGTTTCAGAAAATATATTAAAACTCATAGGTTAAGAGTAAAAGGAAAGAGATCTGCTAGGCATCTCACTGGATAAAGAGCCAGGCCTGGAGATGGGAAAATTCTGTTTTCAAATCTAGCCTCAGGCACTTAACTAGCTATATGACCAAGGGTAAGTCATTTAGTTCCCATTGCCTATACTTTACCACTTTTCTTCCTTCTACCTTCTTCCTTAATATAAAGTAGTAATTCTAAAATGGAAGGTAAGGATTTTAAAAAGAAGTAAAAGAAATGGTCACAGTAAGTGCTCAATAAATCCATCTTGGGTGATTGACTTTTAAATGAACCAATGTTTCTATGTCTTATGTGTCTCTGCCCACAGTAGCTATTTTAATTATATTTTAAAGCTGGTATTTGTATATCAATTTACAGTTTACAAAACACTTTATAAACATTCTTTTAATTTTAAACATAGATTCTAATTTTATCAAAATCATCTCATTTAGACAGAACTATGTTGAGCAATGCACTTTCCTCCTATAAGCACCATAAGGTGTTAACTCTTACCATTTTACAGAAGTCTTTGGAGATTAAAAGAATTAAGTGACCTTCGATTTGCCACAAGCATGGAGTTTTCTAACTCCAAGTTTGTTGTTCTTTAAGATCTTTTCATTAAGATGTGCTTTTTTATCTCTACTAAAACATTAGAAAAATGGTCTACACATTCATTTAGGGCCACATGATTAAAACATGAAAAGATAGCAAACAGGCTTTCAGATGTAATTTTTTTACATTTGTTCATATCTTGATGATCACATCACGAAGAGATATAAAAAATACAAGATTCCCATTATGTCTATTTTTTATTGATTTTTTAAAAAGCATTTGATTCAGTAGAATGAAACGCCTCCTTGGAAGATCCTGAGACCAGATATCCCCATGTATATGTTAAAATTATAAAAGATTCTACCATCAGTGCAGATATAGTGATGACATTGTTCAGCAATGTGCTGTGCATTGACATTGATCAATGTGTAATGTGGTGCGACATATGTTCACTTAAGATATTCAGAGAAAATGTCTTGGGAAGATATCTTATGCAGAGTCTAAACAAAAGAGAGATTCCCCACTGATGGGAAGGTTCTTTAAATGCTGTTATTTGCACATGACATTGTATTAATTATACTGAGGTTCTGAATCCTTAAGAATTTCCTTACTTAATCCGCATCATTGTCAAAGAGATTAATGTCTATAGAACTAGTGATACAAGAAAAACAAAATGAGGAACAGCTAGGCTGCACAGTGGATAGAGAGCCAAGCTGGGAGATGGGATGTCCTGGGTTCAAATATGACCTCAAACACTTCCTACCTGGGGAACCTTGAGTAAGTCACTTAACTCCAATTGTCTAGTCCTTAGCACTCTTCTCTCTTATTGGTTGCAAGAGAGAAGAGCTAAGACAGAAGGTGTGGGTTAGAAAAAAATTATTGAAAGGCGAATTTTTCCCTTATCATGATATACAGCTTATGGGCAGTGTATTGCACTGGTCCATGAAGATGCCTATATTAAAAAGGTGTTACCAGTGAAGAATTGTCAGCTTTCTACCACCACCAACACACCCTATCCTCAGAAGTGGATAGGAGAAAGAGAATAAGTTGGGTTGTATTTAAGAAACTGAACTATGATTCAGGGATCCCATGTTGCCTTGTTGATACCATTAACCATCTTTTTAACAAAGACATGATCTTGCTGACACTGTATGGTTATGAAACCAGAACATAATATACTGAGATGCGCCAAAATTACAAGTAATCCAAAGAACAATGGAAAGATGTAGAGTGGGTAGAATTACTCTATGCCATTTTTATTAGCAAGGAGAAGAGGCTTAAAAGCCATTATTTCAGGTATGTCTTACCAGGAAAGAAAGCAAGCTGATTACATAATGTGAATGGGAGGCAACAGAGTCGACCCACATGATAGATACATTGGTTCCCCTGAGAAAGAATCTTTGGTGGATCATCTGGAGTGATCTTATGGAAAGACATAGATCATAGGAACATAGATATAGAATTGGAAGGAATCTTAAAGATCATTTAGTTCCACCGGCCCATTTTATAAATGAGAAATTGAGGATCTAAGAATGGTTAGATGACTTCTTCAAGATTATACAGCCAGTGTGGGCAGCTGGTAGCTCAGTGGATTGAGAGCTAGTCCTAGAGATGGGAGGTCCTGGGTTCAAGTCTGGCCTCAGACACTTCCCAGCTGTGTGACCTTGGGCAAGTCACTTGACCCCCATTGAACTTTGGGTGAGGCTTGACCCTGTATTTTGCAGGAATTCCATCCTGCCATCTTCTACATTATACTACCCTTACCACTCTTCTGCCTTGGATCCAATACACAGGATTGATTCCAAGATGGAAGGTAAGGGTTAAAAAAAAAAAAGATTATACAGCCAGTAAGTATGTAAGAATGGATTCAGAATGAACTCCTCTGACTCCAAGAATGAAATGTGCAGAAAACACATGAAAGTGTCATATGGTCTGACCCTAAGGAGGAAAAAAACCATGCTGGAAAAATCATGAATCCACCAAAATAGCAAGAAATGATTCATTATTTTTATTATTTAAAATATTCCACTTTCTAAATACTGGCTAGGAAAAAAAAAACACTTGAATACAATCACTATGGCTTTTGAGTATATTTAGAACTCAGCTATAGGTAAAGAAAAAAGAGAAGTATTATGATAAAATTCAAAGAAATACATAGAAGCTAAGCTGTTCAGTGGATAGAGAACCAGACCTAGAGAAGGGAGGTCCTGAATCCTGAGTACCTGAAGGTACTCAGTTTTGATTCTAACATGGAAGGCCAGGATTAAAAAATTTTTTTCAAAGAAATAAAAATGCTACCTGTGGGAAGTATGACATAAGTAACACAAGAATGAAATATCTGCTTCTATGGAATTCTACACTCACTTCTGTGTTTATCTATAAAGATAATGTTTTAGTTAAAAAGGATGAACTGTTTTACACCCAACAAAATTCTGATCATTGTTTTTTAGAGCAAGCAACACAGGGTTATCATGAACTTGTTAAAATGTCTACTTTAATACAGAAGAGACAATAAGGAGAAATTGAATTTTGTGGGTCTTTTTGGAGCTAAATTCAGGAAGAAGAACATGGTATTTAAATTTGGCCTCCAAAAAAAGTTAAATTATTTAAGCTCCTAAATAAGCAAAGAAAAGTTGGCTTTATATAAAATATCTTTGTTTAACTCTTTCATATAGAATAACTTTTGTATAAATTATATTGGAGATGCTTCCCTAGATTGGAATTAATGGTATAATCTCGATGAGTGCATTAATAACCAAAACTTCATCTTCTATACTCTTAACATTAAGGTATGCATCAAGAAAAACTTTTAAGTTTGAAACAGACGACAAGATCCTTTTAATTATGGTCAAGTTGAATCTGAGACTGTGTCTTAATTTTGGTAGTAAAAGACTCCCCATCCCCACCTTTCTGGAAGCTTGATTTGGAAATTGTTCCTCCTTGAAAAGCCTTGTATAAATTACCAGGAAATGGGCCTCTGGAGGGGGGAAGGGAGGAAAGATGGTGGGCAATCCAGTGAGTAGATGAAGTAGTGGGGGGGATGGAAGAGGGTGGTCACTGAAGGAAAAATGTCAACATCTGTCTGTCACTATGCAGCTCTCGGCCAATTATAATTTTTTCTGCTTCTGTAAACCCCAATCAGACAATGCCACCAAGTCCTATCCTTTGTTAGCCAGAACATTTCCCACCACTGTTTCACCTCTGATATGCTAATAGAGAAACGGTGGGTTTTGTGTTGCTGAAAAGGATCTTTGGGTATATTCACTGGGTCAACAATCCCAACTTCTGCACTGGGACTCAGCCTGCTGTGTGAGAAGCTCTACTTCCTTGAGGTCTCCCCATCTCCTTTTTCTCCTCTGTGTGTGTGTGTGTGTGTGTGTGTGTGTGTGTGTGTGTGTGTGTGTGTGTTTAAGAAAGGAGAATTAACCATCTGGCTGCTTGTCCCCCAGACAAATGTGCAAAACCAATTATAATGTAATACTAAAAAAAGAACAGGCACCTTGAGTACCCTCAAGTTGCAACAGATTAGTTACTTTGGGCAGAAGTGGCTCAACCAAATTTCACCAGTCAAAAAAAGGTGACCTAGAGGACTAACATGCAAGAAAGCTCTGTTGAAATAAGTTTGTGCAAGAAGTTCTGAGTCTATGGCACTTGATGGAAGATGTAAATCTATCCAGTATGACTACTAAGGTTTAAAAATATCTTGGGTAGGCGTCCAGAATCATAAGACAGAATAATTACAAAACATTAACTTTCAAGATTACTTTCTTCTCACATCAATGGGTGAAAAAGGAAACATATCAGGATGCTCCCTACCCCCCACTCACTACCAGTTGTGTTTCCTTTTAAAATTTTTAGCGTTATCACCTCCTACAAACAAAATTAAATGGAAGTCCAAATTTTAGGATTTCAAAAGAATTTCTTTTTTCATTCAAATAATTTACAATTCTTAAACCTTCTGCCTATTTTTCATTGTCAATTCAGAAGGGCCCTATTGTTTTCTGGAAGCTTGATTTGATCCACTATGTAGGTTTTTGTAAAAGTTCAAACAGTATTTTAGTGCATTTTTTAACTTTTGTTTCATTATGCACCCAATAAATATCAACAAACATGAACATCTCAGTATTACAAAAAAGAACAGAAAAGAAAATTGCATGTGGAAATATATTTTTATTTTATAGTTGGCTTTTTAAAATATATATATATATTAAGTTTCACATGGTAGTAACAAAATTGTTCTCTGTCATCTTTTAAACTTCCTTTGTTCTTCTGTGTATTTTTTTAGATGTTTAATTGATGTCCTTTTCCTTTTTATTCCCCCACATTATTATCACTACCCACCAACTCCCCCCTATCACCACTACCACAAATCCCTATCTGGAAACAAGTAAATATAGCTTTAATAGTATTTTGGAAGTGTTAATTTAGAAGTTTAAACTAGAATTGAATCTTAGAAAGCAGAAAGAACTGCAAACATTTCCATTTTTCATTGTCTAGATAAACTGTCACTAGAGTTGGGTAACTAAGAATTTGTGCCAAGATAAAAAAAAATTACCAGGTACTAAGATTATGTTTGCTTTAGTACTAGAGAAACAACTGTGCTTACCACCTAGTTAAAAAGAATCCTTAGTTAAATAGGAAGTTAACAGATGTTTCCTCCCTTCACCCAGTGTTGCTTAGTGAGATTCTTTTAAGTTTGGCTCCACCCTCTTCCTCTCACTTTCTTCTCACCTCTTAAGTAATGGACTCAAAATATCCCACAGTCTCCACATATAAGAATTTATGTTCCAGGGACTCTTGCCCAACTGGGTCTTGTTTTACAAGATCTCTAGCCAACTCTAAATGAATTTGTCTTTAAAAATGTATTTGGGGGGCAGCTGGGTAGCTCAGGGAATTGAGAGGCAGGCCTAGAGATGGGAAGTCCTAGGTTCAAATCTGATCTCAGACATTTCCTAGTTGTGTGACCTTGGGCAAGTCACTTGACCCCTAATGCCTAGCCCTTACCACTCTTTTGCCTTGGAGCCAATACACAGTATTGACTCCAAGACTGAAGATAAGGGTTCAAAAACAATTTATTTGCAGGCACATTTCATGGTGCTTACCCCAAGGATATTTCATGGAGCTTGCCTGGTTATCAGAATTGCTAGACACACTATTTACTGTATTTTTCCAGTGTAATTGAATTATAACATAACACGTTCAAAATTACAAATTAAGGATTGACCTATTGTTTTGTTGATTTTCTAGACTTAAGAAAGTGATGGAAATGTTAATAATGCAGATTCTACTTAAAAGCATGTTCAAAGTATTTAGGTTAAATGTTAAACATTTAGCAGCACATCACTACATGTCCTTCATTTCATCAAAGTTAAAAAAAGCCCTGTAGTAATTGCAAAAATCCCTTTTTCCAGCTGCTAAGGAGTTTGAATATCACTAGCACCCAGTTTCCCAGGCTTCCAAGGCTGAATGGGAAAACCCACAACCAACAGGATCTCTTCTTTCCGCTCCTACAATGGGTCTATGACTAGGGTCCTACTCCAACCACTTGTCCCTCTATCAGGGAGATTTTTGCCTTTTCTTGTACTGTACCTTAAAACCCCAAACCTCACTCAAATTATACCAAGATAGAGGAGGAGGTTAATAAAAACAACAACAACAACAATAATAATAATAAATATATAGTATTTTAAAGATTGCAAAGTAGTTTATAGATATTATCTCATTTTTCCTCACAATAACCTTTGTACACAAGGTGGGATTTAAGCTGAGTCTTAGAGGACCCTACAAATTCTAGGCAGTAGAATTAAGTAGGGAAGACACTCCAAGCATGGGTGACACCCAATACAAAACCATGAAGAAAATAAATGGGGCATGTAGGGCCAGGAACAAGTAGGCTGATGACTAGGTCACAGAGTGTGTGGGAGAAAAGAAGTAACAAGCAAGAATAATGGAAAGAAAATTTAGAGGCCAATATGGGTAGAATGCCAAACAGAACAGATTATATTTTATTCTAGAGGTAACAGAGGTAACAGAGGCCATTGGAATTAATTGAATAAAGCAAAGCAAGCTCCACACTTGGAAATTTCCAGAGAAAAACATTATAAAAAATATAACTAAAAATAAATAATAAAATAAAAAATCATAGTGTAATATTTCTTTGTACTACTTATAAAGAGACCATAGCCACCTGGTACATTTTTGTGATTCTCTCAGATGTAATATCCAAATGGTTATTTCATTCCTAGACTTTGTTTGGCTTATGATATCTTTACCCTCTCCCCTTACCTCCCCACCCCCCAGTTTTCTATTGATTTTATTTCTTCATTAAGTATTTATTGATCCTCTGACGTATACAGAGTATTTTGCTATATTCTGTGAGATGTGAAGCAGGTATGACCTTGCCCTCAAGAATCCTTATTCTTATTCTTATGATGCAAATGTAAAGACTGCTTTAATAATTATTCACATTGAGCAAGATTTCAGAAAAAGCTGGATAGACCTACATGAGCTAATGCAGAGTAAAATAAGCAGAATTAGGAGAACATTGTACACAGTAACAGCAATATTATCTGATGATAAACTGTGAAAGACTCATTAGTTACTCTCAGAAATGCAATGATCCAGGACAATTCTGAAGGATTTATGACAAAGAATGCTATCTACCTCCAGGAAAAGAACTGTTGAGTCAGAAATCAGATGAAAGAGTGCAATTTTTCACTTTAATTTATTTGTCTTTTGATATGAGGGTTTTATTTCTCTTACAGCAATAAGTAATATGGAATTAAGTTTTGCATGATAATACATTTATAACCCTCATAACTTACCATCTTTGAGACGGGGGAGGGATAGGAAGGAGGGAGACAATTTGGATCTTTCAATTTTGGAAAACATATGTTGAACATTATTACATTTAATTGGGAAAATAAAATATCTTAAAAATAATTATTCATATTTATATGACATTTTAAAGTTTAAAAAGTACTTATCTTACAACTACTCTATGAGGTAAACAATGTATTATCTCCATTGTACCTATGAACAAAAGAGGGGCTAAATGATTTGCCCGTGGTCACATTACAAGTGAGTGGTGGGTATGAAATCCAACTCCAAGTCTCCTAAGAGATTGCACTTCTCTTGATAGCATAGTGCTTCTTAATATCTATAAATGCGTACCGATTAATAAAATGTTCCATTGCTAAAATTGTACAATAAACCTTTCTCCATGAGGTTTTCAATACATCCTTTGTCTTGTGACATTTCTTTTCAACCAACAAAGAGATGAAAAACGTGTTTATGTATAGGAGATTTTCCTTCTATATCATCCCCATTCCTTCTGTAATAATAAGCCCAAAAGATAGAACTTTAAAATGAACTTAACCTCCACTCTGGCAGAATCTGCTAGTCCTCAGATGTCTGCAACCTGGATAATGAATGACAGATGTTTCTACCCTAAAACAGATGCCATCATTTTCCTTAAAAGATAACTTTTTGGATTTTTGCTATTATAAATGCAAAAGATCATATCTTATTCAAGATGCATACTAGGGAGAGTATCCAGAACATTTTGTTTCCCTCTATTTTAAAAAATTAGCAATTTAGAATTATAGAACTTTAATTTTGTCAGTATTTTTTATATTCTGGTAACAAATTCTGAAAATAACAATATTGAATTAGAATTCCAAAATTCCAAGATTCTTGATATTGATGATGACATTGATAAATATTGGAAATATAAATATTCGTTACAGAGATGAATGAATGCAATTTGAGAAGTTGTTTTGTCACAGATATTGAGATGTCTAAGCTCTTCATCTAAGTTCTACTCTGTAGCTACAAAGCCGATCCTAGGATCTCAAAGTTTATGCCTGGGAAACCCAGATTTAATTCAGAATATGGGCCCAGGAGAGATCTAACATTTACTACCTGTGAGACCTGAAATAAATTTCTTTACTTCTAAAATGAAAGAATTAGACAAGATGACTTCTGAGCTCCCTTCTATTTCCAATTTTTATGGTTTTGTGGGATGATAGAATGTGTGTCAGTCTATCTCACCCCTGTGCAGACTGTTCTCCATAACTGGGATGCATTCCCTTTTTACCTCAACCTCTTAGAATTCCTAGCATCTGAGCAAGATGATTTCAGAAAAACCTGGAAAGATCTATATGATTTGATACAATGTGAAATGAGAAGAACCAGGAGAACATTGAAATGGTAACATAAATATCATATGATGAATAATCCTGAATAATTTAACAAGTCTCAGTAATACAATAATCCCAGGACTCATGACGAAAAATGTCATCTTCCTCCAGAGAAAGAACCGAAGGAGTCTGACTGCAGATTGAAACTTACCATATTTCACTTTCTTTTTCCATCTTTTTGTTCAAGTTCTCTTCCACAAAGTGACAAATATGGTAAAATATTTTACTTGACTACACAGGTAAAATCTACATCAGATTGCTAATTGTCTTACAGAGGGCAGAGGGGAGGAAGGGAGATACAGAATTTGGAGTACACATTTTTTTAAATAAATGCTTTAAATTGTTTTACTTGTAATTGAAGGAAAAATAAAATATTTAAAAAAAAGAATTTCTAGCATTCTTCAAGGTTCAGCTAAAATGCTACTTACTACATAAATGCTTATAAATCCTCTAAGTTTTTTTAAACTCTTTTTTCCTCTAATACTGCTTTGTGTCTGGTTTATATATATTTTTGTCTTTAATTATTCACATGCATGTCAATTTCTAACTATAATGTAGGCTTCTTGAGGACAAGGATCGTTTTTAGTTTGTTTTTGTCTCCTTATCATGTCATGGTTTGTCTTGTATAGTGTCTGTCATGTAGCAGATTTTTAATAAATGCTTACTGAATGAATGTCTGTTGTTCAAGGGCCAGCCTGACTATTTTTGGAAATGTTCACTTTCAGAGATCTGGCACCAAGTAATGAATTTTTCAGACAGAACAATTTATGTAGCTCATCTACAAAGATTTAGAGAATTGTGATCTACTCTTGGAGAAGGAAAGAAATATGGATGAGGTAACACATAAACGATGCCATGTTATTGATTGGCTGTCCTATATTGAGCCTTTTTTTCATAAACTGTAGGGAAACATTATATTTTTAAAAAGAGCTCAATAAGATAGTCTTCAATGCCACATTCCTAAGGGGAAAAAATCAACTCCCTTCCTTTGATATATAAATGAAGAATGGAAGTTTATAGTCTCAGGGGGAAGCTAGGTGGCTTACCGGATAGAGAGCCTAGACTGTGTTTGGGAGGACCTGAGTTCAAATGTGGCCTCAGACAATTCCTAACTGTGTGGGCAAGTTACTTGAAGTTACAAGAAGGGTGGCAAGGGCTAGGAAACTGTAACCAATTCAGAACCAATACTTAGTAAAATCAAAAAAATCCCCCTCATTTTGAGTATTTATTCTTTTAGCCAGATGGTAACATACAGTAAAGTAGAAATAATGATCAATTCTCAATCCTACTACCTCATTACTGTATGACCTTGTTCAAGTCCCTTATCCTCTCTGGCACTTGATTTCCTCATCTATAAAGTGAAAAGTTTGGCAAGATGCCAAAAAAAGACAAATTGACTAAAACTACGGTCCCTTTGAGCAATATTTCTATGTTTCAGGATTGGTGCCAATACTTCAGAATCTCTCTCCCCCCCCCCCCATTTCAGACTTTTCACGTTGGCTCTTAATACAAATGATATTATTAAAATACTAACATTCATATGGCACTTTAAGATTTGCAAAGTACTTTACAAATAATATCTCTTTTGATCCTCACAATATTCCTTTAAAGTCAATGCTATTAATTTTCTCATTAAAGATAAGAAAATTGAGGGGCATCTGGGTAGCTCAGTGGAGTGAGAGTCAGGCCTAGAGACAGGAGGTCCTAGGTTCAAAGCCAGCCTCAGACACTTCCCAGCTGTGTGACCCTGGGCAAGTCACTTGACCCCCATTGCCCACCCTTACCAATCTTCCACCTATGAGACAATACACCGAAGTACAAGGGTTTAAAAAAAAATACTAAAAAAAAAAAAAAAAAGATAAGAAAATTGAGACTGATAGTAAGCAAGTAATTTGGCCAGGGGCGTATAGTTTAAAGATTTTTTTTTCAAACTTATTATCTGAGGTAGGATTCAAACTCAAATCTTCTAGACTCTAAATTCAACATCTATTCACTGTATCAGTGTAATTGCCAACTTGCCAACCGTCACCTTCTGAATGGGACAGCTAGGTGACATAGCAGATAAAATGTTAGATCTGGAGTCAGGAAGATTCCTCTTCCTGAATTCATAATCCAGATGCAGACACTAGTTCTCTGACTCTGGGTAAGTCACTTTACCCTGTTTGCTTAAGTTTCTTCATCTGTAAGATGAACCAGAGAAGGAAATGGCAAACCACTCCAGAATCTTTGCCAAGAAAACTCCACAAAGAATCATGAAGATTTGTAAATGGCTGAAAAACGACTGAACAGCAGCAAAAACCTTTACAAAAGGTACAGTTTTGCCTAATCACATGAAAGGAAGTACTAGAGGAAAAGTAATTAATTATACATGAGGTCCTGGATTCAAATGTGATCTCAGACACTTCTGGTTGTGAGACTCTGAGCAAGTCACTTAACCTCAATTGCCCAGTCCTTACTGCCTTGGAACCAATACTTAGTTTCGATTCTAAGAAAGAAGGTAAGAATTTTAGAGGGAAAAGCAGGTAATTATAGTGTTTGTCTGTTTTTTTCTAGCGAGCTGCATTGGAAAATGACTCACACTCATTTGAGGAAACAAGTTTAAAGTAGTTAACAGTAAAGTTGGTTGAAAGAGATAATTACCATCGGATTTGTTTCCTGGCTTTTGCATTCATATTACCAAGGACCTGTAAGGCCTGCTATCAAGTCTCTTTAGATTAATAAAGCAGAAAAGCATAACAGTTGCTTTGGATTTTTTAAAGAAAAACTCTTGCCTTCCATCTTAGAATCACTATAGTGTATCAGCTCCAAGGCAGAAAAAGAGCAAGGACTAGGCAATGTGGGTTAAGTGACTTGCCTAGGGACCCATGGCTAGGAAATGTCTGAGTTCACATTTAGACCAACGACTTCCCATCTCTCGACCTGACTTTCAATTCTCTGAGTCATGTAGCTGCACTTGTTTTGGATCTTCAGAAGAATTCTTTAAATTTGCATTTAAGTTGCCTTCATTAATTTGTTGGAATGTTGTGGATGGGGGGAAACTTCATCAAAAGACAAATGTTTTTATTTAATTAAGTTTATTTATTTATTTATTTTTGGGATATTTTTCTATGGTTACGTGAATCATGTTCTTTCCCTCCCTTCCTTCCACCCCCTCCCATAGCCAATAAGCAATTCCACTGGATTTTATATGTGTCATTGATCAAGACCTGTTTCCATATTATTGATATTTGCACTAGGGTGATTGTTTAGAGTCTACATCCCTATTGACCCATATGATCAAGCAGCTGTTTTTCTTCTTTCTTTTTTCTTCTGTGTTTCTACTCACACAGTTCTTTCTCTGGATATGGATAATATTCTTTTTCATAAGTCCATCAGAAATATATTGGATCTGCTGGTAGAGAAGTCCATTACATTTGATCGTACCACAATATATCAGTCTCTCTGTATAAGGTTCTCCTGGTTCTGCTCCTTTCACACTGCATCAATTTCTGGAGGTCGTTCCTGTTCACATGGAATTCCTTCAGTTCATTATAAGGACAAATGTTTTTCAAGAAAACCCATTTGCTACAGATTCCTTGAATCAGCTGTAGATATCAAAAGGGATTCTCTTTTTTTTGTTTTTTTATTTTGTTTTATTTTATTTTTTCCAGATTACATGTATGATATAGATTGTACGTGTGCTATCAGGTAAAACATAATTCCATGTTATATGAATTGTTTACAAAATTCAAGAAGGAAATAAAGTGAAGAATGGCATGCCTCAATCTGCATTCAGACTCCATCAGTTCCGTCTATGGCGGTAGACAGCCTTTTCCAATATGAGTCCCTTGGAGCTGTCCTAGATCCTTGCATTGCTGACAATAGTTAAGTTATTCAGAGTTGATAATCAAATATTATTGCCATTGCTGTGTACAGTGTTCTCCTGGTTCTGCTCATTTCACATTGTACCATTTCATATGTCTTTCCATGATTTTCTGTGATTATTTTGCCATTACTTATGACACAATAGTATTCCATTACAATTCTATTCCACAACTTGGTCAGCCATTCCCCAACTGATGGACATCCCTTCAGTTTCTAGTTCTTTACCACCACAAAAAGAGCTGCTATAAATATTTTTGCACAAGTAGGTCCTTTCCCCTATCTCTGATCTCTTTTGGATACTGAGGTCGTAGTGGTATTGCAGGGCCAAAAGGTATGCTAGGTTTTATGGCCCTTTGGGTTTGTTTTCAAATTGCTCTCCAGAATGGTTGTATCAGTTCACAGCTCCAATAAAGTATATCCATGTTCCAGTTTTCTCACATGCCTTCCAATGTTTATCATTTTCCTTTTTTTGTCATATTAGCCTGTCTGATAGATGAGAGGTGGTATCTCAGAGCTGATTTAATTTGCATTTCTCTAATTAATAGTGATTTGGAGAACTTTTTCATATGACTAAAGACAGTTTTAATTTCTTCATTCAAAAGGGATTCTCAACAAATTCTGCTTACCTTTGTTTCATATGTGTTTAACAGCTCAGAAAAAAAAAATCAAAGGCCTTTGTCCCCTTCCTTGGCCACCAACCTTTGACCTACACTTCTCTAGGTAACTTTGAAATCTTAGCCCTATGGTTTGGTAATGCCTGTTAACAAGGGTTTGGTGCTGTAGTTATTAAGTGGGACATGGCTAGTCTGGGGTTCGTTAAACCCTAAACCTCCTATTTCTTTCTCATGCTGCTTGGCAGGAATTTATTAGCCTCTGAGGCATAGTTTAGCTACCACTTTTCAAATTGCTGCTGAGACACCGAGATTTCCTCCTAGGTAGGAGTAAGTAACGAAGAATTTACAAGAGCATTCAGTAATGTATAGCAGAGTCTTGTTAAGAAGAGTATTTTGTCTGTAGCTTCCAGAGAGACAACTTTTCAAATATATTCTTTTGACTTGACAATGGTGGTGCTCCTGGCCCAATACCAAGAGAACAGGAATATATAAACTACAAATGTTTACAAAGTTAGTTAATGTTGATCTTCCACTCTAATTTGTCAATCAAAGAATTCTATGCTTTAATTTTGGGGACATGGGGAGGAAGTATGGAAATTCATACTAGATTATGCAATGGTTCAATCAATTCTTTTATTCAAATAAAATAAGGTGATTCTGTACTGCTAGCTTTAAGAAAATAGGACAAGCTGTTATTGCCAGGAAGACTATACTATTCTTTTTTATCTGTGCCAAATGCTTTTGAAGGGACAGTTTTCTTAGCCCATAAAAACACTATGATAAATGTAGAGTTACAAAATTATTTCTTCCCATCACAAAAATACATGCAAATTACAGAAAAGTGATAATACCTCATAGAGGCATATCAGCAATTTTGTTGCTGGCTGGAATACAAGACAAAATATGGCCAATTTTCCCTTGCTTTTCCAGTCCTGATAACTGAAGTTGCTTGGGTGGTGATTTGCATGGTCTATAAATGGCATGCACAATGGTCCAGCAAACTCCCTCCTCAGCAGGGAAAGGAGGAAGCATACTCTTGAGTGACCTCCATCCTTTTAGAGTAAAGAAACAAGGGGGCAGCTAGGTGGCTCAGTGGATTGAAAGGTTGAGAGTAATTGACAGGCAGTAAACCTATCAGTGATTTAGGGGTGTGTTTACCCCAAGCATTTGAAGATTTCCCCTAGTAGAATGGGTATATGAGAACAACTGGTTCCAACAGCCCATGAAGGCAGCTGAAGCAGGCACTGTGAAGAACTTAGAGCTTGATCAGATATTAAAGACTCCAAGGTCATCATCCATTGCATGCTGGACCATTTCCAGTTGTCCTGACTTTTTTCTTGCCACTGGACTTGGATGACTCGGGAAGAGAGAGTGAGGTGGACAACTCTGTGAAACACTACCTCACTTAAATTCAATTCACGCACAAGTGAAAACTTCATGTTTTGTCTGGTTGTCACCAGCCCTTTTTGAAAACGAAATACAAACAACAACAACAAATAGCACGATAAAGAACTTTCTCACCTAAGTCACATAAGGGACTGAAACTATACCTGGAATGAAAAGGGTTTTGAAAACAGAATTGTAATGCTTGGAGAGTTCAGTGGTTGGCCGCCTATGGGCTGCTGCTAGAGTATGCTTAATTAAGGAATTAAAGATGGAGCATTTCCTACTCATTAGTTAATGAATTGATATATCCTTCCCCTTATAGCAAGAAATAGCATCACAGCTAAAGACCAAATAGTGGCAGAAAAGAACAGTACCAGCTTAATGTAAATGCTCAAAAGAGAACAGAGGCAGCCAGCAAAAAGTAGAAGTGTCCAGCAGATAGCATTTCAGAACACCTCACTGGCTTAGTAATATTAGGGGCATGAATTAACTGAATCACACATTTTTCCCCAGACACATGAGGTCCCCACCCATATGCCCTACCATGAGTGTTCCCTGGCAATGCATAGAAGGAGGAAAAAGGAGAGGGTAGGATAGGAAGAGAAAGCAGGGAGCATCCTTTTGAGAGACTTCTATCCTCTTAGAAGTACAAGAAGAGGGGGCAGCTAGGTGGCTTAGTGGATTAAGAGTGAGGCCTAGAGACAGAAGGTCCTAGGCTCAAATGACCTCAGACACTTCCTAGGTGTATGATGTTGGCAAGTCACTTAAACCCCATTGCCTACCTCTTCTGGCTTACATGGTATTGATTCTAAGACAGAAGGTAAGGGTTTAAAAAAGAAGTAAAAGAATGGATTTTAAAGTTACTAAAAGGACAGTTGAGGCACAAACTCCTTTTCCTCTTCACTTGTGGAATAAAATGGGTTGTGAGATCAAAATATAAGAATATAACATATTCTTATAAGATAAGGCATATAAGAATATATCAAAATATGAGAATATAAGATAAAATGTAAGAATATAAAATATAAGAATATAAGAATAACCTCTGTGGCCCCGCAAATGTGTGTTCTGAGGAAACCACACCAAGTTTGAGGTATTTTATGGTCATCATTTAAATAAAATTATAGCTTATGAGTCCTCTCAGATATGTTTCTTTTAACTACCAAACACAGGATTCATCCGTTCAAAGGAAAGGACATTTGATTAAATGGAACAGTGATATAGGCAATAAGGAGAATGTCTTCTGTCATGCATTTTGTGTATACTTTCATATAAGTTCCCATACCACCAGTAGAGAAATAAGAGGAAATAAATAAAAACTTGAGAAATAACAGTAGGAGAAATACACAGAAAACATATGTGTAAAGGAATACACATGTATGAAGGGGCACAGGCACAACACAGGCATGGAACACCAATAGGAGGGCTCATGTAGGGAACATGTGGGAAGAAGGGAAATGTTAGTAGGGGCATTGTAAAATCAACACATAGCCCTGTTCTCTGAATCAGGAATCAGATTCAAGATGATTCAGAAATAATTCCAACATTAGAAAGGAATAATTTCCTGCCAGAGTTAAGTGCACAGTAATAGAATCTCAAAGATAAAACCTATGTAATAGAGTTACAAAGATTAAATAAGAAACATGTGTCCTTCTCATGGTGTTTGCTGTCTAGAATGAGGGATTAGACATGGAAATTATAGCACAAAGCAGAATGTAGAAGTGAAAAGGAGTGATCCAAATGAGGTGTTATAAAATGAGAGCTTATCCAGATGATGTCTGAGGGTCCCTTCTAGCTTGAAGTCTAGAATTCCAAGAAAGGGAAGTTGTGAGGGATATGACTTGCCTATCTGAGACCCCTTAGTACCAGATCTCAAACCTTAACGTGTCCGGGAAGCAACTTCCAGTTTTCCTGTGACTATAACACTTTTTCACTAGGGGATAACTAGGTAGTACAGAGGAAAGAATTCTATGCCTGATGTCAAGAAGACTCATCTTTCTGAGTTTAAATCTAACCTCAAATACTTCCTAGCTGTGTGAATTTGGACAAACCCCTTAACACTGTCTTAATTTTCTTATTTGTAAAATGTGCCAAATGAAATGGCAAACCACTCCCAAGAAAACCCCAAATGGGGTCACAAAGAGTCAAATACAATGGAAACAACTGAACATTTCCACTAGTTTGTCCCCCATGCCTAGAATGCTCTCTATTCTTGCACTTCAATGTGTTCTTTCATACCTGGAATACGCTTCATCCTTATCTCCACCTCTGGTTTCCTTCAAGTATCAACTCGAGTCCTGTCTTCTACCAGAAGCTGTTCCTGATGCTATTGATAGTTAGATATATACATATGTGTGTGTGTAATTCCTATGTAGCTGTTCATATATCAGCTCTCATATTAGAATGTGAACTCTTCGATAGTAGGAGCTATTTTTGTCTTTTATATCTCCAGTGTCTATGATAGTACAAAGTAAGGTATGTGTTTACTTAGCCCTGTATCTAGCACATATTAAGTAGTTAGTAAATGCTTATTGCCTGACTGGATGACTTTTATACTTATCTACAAAGCCCACGTGTACATCAAAAGGGACTTAGGCAAAGAGTAAGTCAAGAGCTTATGAAGTACAGTCCACTCCTAAGATTAGAAGCTAATGGAAACTGCATGAGAGACTTGTCAGTTAAAATATTTTACTTTGGTAATAGATGTCTGCAAGTGACAGTGAATGATGAGCCAGATTGTATGGCCCTGAAGCATTTGTAGATTCTGGAGTTTCTAAATATGCCCATACTCCTGGGAGCTGTGGGAGAACTGTGTGTCCTAGAACCTTGAATGACTTAAGCATCTCCTTTTGAAAAATTGAATACAGTGCCTGTACTCTCTAAAAGAAAGGCAGTTTGGGCTGTTCAAAGATACAGCCATGCTGTGTTATGTTTTTCTTAATCCTAATTAAATAAACTATAAATAGCTATGATGGGAAAAGAATGAAGGTCTATGGTTCAGGAGAACTGCGACCTACACTGACTCCTACTTCCTGAGATTAGTAGAAGCAGTGTGATAGTATGGTGGCAGTAGCTAGGTGGCACAGTGGATAGAGTGCTCTTCTTGGAATCAAGAAGACTCATCTTTGTGAGTTCAAATCTGACCTCAGACCTTTACTGGCTGTGTGATTCTGGACAAATCACTTCCCCCATTTACCTCAGTTTCCTCATCTGTAAAATGATCTGGAGAAGGAAATGGCAAACTATTCCAGTATCTTTGCCAATAAAACCTCAAGTGGGGTCATGAAGAATCAGACATGACTGAAATAACTAAACAATAAGAGGAGGCATGGTATTGTAGAAAGAGCTTTCTATTTTGAGTCGGAGACCCTCAGTTCAAAATTTATATCCATTACTGACTATGTAAATGGCCCTGGGAAAATCTCTTAAACTTTTTGGGCCTCAGTTTCCTCATTTGTAAGGTGAGATTAGTTGGACTAGGTGAGCTGTAAAGTAACTTCCTAGCTCTAAAATCTTATTATTCTATTCCCCTAACCCTTCTAGTTTGTTATTTCTGACTTACTTGAGGTGGGAGACCAATTAAGAAAACAAGCTAAGAATTACATACATTAATGCACTGTTAGTGGAGCTATAAATTGATTCCAGCCATTTGGGAGAGCAATTTGGAACTATTCCTAAAATGTTTTTGAATGATGCATTCTCTTTGACCCAGCATTACTAACAGGGATAAGGCCTATATGTACAAAAATATTTAAAGTAGCTCTTTTTTTCTGGTGGTAAAATGCTGGAAAATGAGGAGTTACCCATCAATTGAGAAATGACTGAAAAAGTTCTCATATGTAAATGTTATGAAATATTACTATGCTATAGGAAATGATGAAAGGGATGATGTCAGAGAAACCTGTGAAGATTAGTATCACCTGAAGCAGGTTAAAATGAGCAGAAACATATGAACAATTTATATAAAACAACATTGTTATAAAACCAAATGACTTTGAAGGATTTAGTAACTCACATTAATGCAATGTGAATTCAACCATGACTCTAGAAGATTTGCAATGAAATATGCTACTCTTCTACTGACAGAGAGGTGATAGACTTGGGGAACAGATTGAGACATTGACATTTTTTAGACATGGGTATTGTAGGAATTTGTTTTGTTTGTGTAATAAATCACAAAAGAGAGAAATAATTATGTGATAAGTAAATACGATTTATAACAAATCAAGTGAGATAATATATTTAAAGCACTTTGTAAACCTTAAATCTTAGGTTAGATTATTAGATTAGATTAATAGGCTAGATTAATTAGATTATTATTATCTTTATGACTATTGGTATAATTCCAAGACATGCCTTAAGGAGTAAGACACTTGTCTTTAGGGCAGGGACTTTGCAACATCCATTTCTAAGAGGTTCAAAACTTTTTGGGGGCTTATTTACAAGTGTGCAGTTGGGTTAATATGGAGGATTGGGTAAATCATTTACCTCCATTTAAGGAAGCAATTAGAGTAACTAAAAGATTAGCTTCTCTCTCAGGCAATCAGGACTAGTGTTGCTTTAGAGAGGTATCACCTAGCCATCAGTTAAACTTGCTTATGAATTATTCCCTTTGTCTCAGAGAACAGTGTAATTTGAATTATCAGACTCTCTGACCTTAAGAAGAACAGCATGCTCTTGTTGGATAGACTATCTAAAAAGATATTTATTTTTATAAGACAAGGAATGATATGTCTTAATGGTTGACAAATAGGATCATCATCTTTGATGTGGCTTACCTTACAACATTAATATGATTGGATGGATTTCAAGTGTAGGCTGGAAGTAAGGTTGAATATCTGGGACCCAACTGGAGTAGACAGTCTGCATATACAATTGTCAAAGTCAGGGTAGGCATGGTGATGAAAAGAGGCTGGAATTGAATATAATCAAGATCAAGAGGGGTCACATATTTAGTTTTGGATAAAGAAACCAGATGGTTTAATGACTTTGCTTTACATGTAATGAAACTGAGTCTCAGATTAATTTTTCAGGACACCACTTTAGAAACAAGTAGGTAGATAAAGCACGGTGGATAGAATACCAGCAAAATAAAATGAATTGGAGATAATCAACAGAGGGAAGGCACTACCATTAAGGAAAATTAGAATAGGTTTCTTAAAGAAGGGAAGATTTTACCTAGAACTTTCAGGAAACCAGAGAAACCAGGAAGCAAAGATAAAGAAGAAAAACATTCCAAACATAGGGGAATAGTTCATCAAAATATAAGAGTGGTGAGATGAAGTGTTTTTTGTGAGAAACAGCAAGGATTCAGTATCAGGGAAACTGTGCAATAGGAAGATTACCTGAATAGCTGAGTGGAGAATGGATTGGAATGGGGAAATGCTTAAGACTGTAAAATCTATCAATATATGATTGCAATAGTCTAAGCTCGAGGTGATATGGGGATGCTATCAGAGTAGCAGCAGACATCAAAGAGGGAAAAAGGGAGTATATGTTTAATAGAATTGTTTTGAAAGTAAAATCTACAGGACTGGTTATAGTTTGGATACAGTAGTGAGAGAGTAGAGAGTTGAGAATGACACCTAGGTTGCAGGCTTGGGTGACTGGGAGAATGATGATACCTTCCACAGGGATAGAAAAGAAAGAGGGGAGGACTTGGGAGAGAAGAGAAGGGAAGGGTAGGAAAGGAAAGGGAAGGGAAGGGAAGGGAAGGGAAGGGAAGGGAAGGGAAGGGAAGGGAAGGGAAGGGAAGGGAAGGGAAGGGAAGGGAAGGGAAGGGAAGGGAAGGAAAAGGGGAAGGAAAAGGGGAAGGGGAAGGGGAAGGGAAGGGAAGGGAAGGAAAACGGGAAGGGGAAGGGAAGGGACCCAAGAACAGAGCCAGTGGTGGAGGACACCCACCGTTAGTGGCCATGACCTGGATGAAGATTTGACCAAGGAACTTGAGATGGAGCAGTCAGACAGATAAGAGAACCAGGAGATAGTAGTGTCACAAAAAACTAGGGAGAAGAGAGTATCAAGGTAAAAAGGGTTATCAACAATTTCAAAGGCTACAGAAGACAGAAGAATGAGGATTGGGAAAAGATCAGTAGGTTTGGCAATTAAAAGACTATTAGCTAGTTTGGAGAAAGTAGTTTCACAGGTCAGAAGCCAGACTGCTGAGAGGTAAGAAGACAATTGGGAGAAAAGAAGCAGCCACATTGATTGTAAATTGCTTTCTACCTACCATTATCTGTTTAGAGTTAACATCTTTCCTATTTTTAGTCAAATGATCCTTGATTTTAGATTGAATTTATTACTAGAAAACAAATCTTTAAAACAGATCACTTTAAGGCAAGATCTGTGGATAGAAACTATAACTTTGGCAAAACAGGGAAAGGGGCACAACTTAGGGAGCTCAGTGAATTGAGAGCCAGACCTAAAGGATGGAAGTTCCTGTGTTCAAATATGTCCTCAGACACTTCCTAGTTGTGTGACCCTGGGCAAGACACTTAACTCCATAATCCTTACCAACTCTTTTGCCTTAGAACCACAGTATTGATTCTAAGGTGGAAGATAAGGGTTTAAAAAAAATAAGGAAATACATCCTAACAATTATGACTATCTAAAATGGCATGAATCACCTGGGGTTTGGAGGTGGGGAACCTGAAGAAGGTAGGGAATTCATTATCAGTAAAGAGAAGTCTTCAAGGAAAGGTTGTACGACCACTTGTCATAGAAATTAAATGTAATTTCTTTCCAGGTAGGTACTGTACTAGATGACCTTCAATGTCCTTTATAGGTTTAAAATGATATTATTTTAATAATTATTTTAGAATTAATTAAATGATGGAAATAAAATAATGCAAGTTGTATAGTCTATCAACTATATAGAATAATAATAAGAGGAAAATAGTGGGGAGAGTCTTCACAAGGATAGGAAACCTTTGGCCTACAAGCCAGAATTTGTTTTTAGCTTGATATCATTTTGCTTTTAAAATATTATTTCTAAATTAATTTATTTAGGATGTATATCCAGTTTTCTTCTGAATATGGCTATATTCCTAGGATGATATTGTTAGGAGTTAGAAACACCAGAGATGTTCTATTAGCCACATACTGACAATGGGATCAGGAAGCCTGATTCAGAACCTGTCCCATCTGGGGATAGTGATACTTTTCTATCTTTTAGTCAGAGGGAGAATTAGAGCTTCTACTGTTAGCTCTTATTAGCTGCAACAAGAATTATAACATGGGCAAGGCAAGAGAGGCACTCATCTTACATGTAAATCTGAGGGAGAAAGAAAAATAGAATAAAATATACATCCCCCATCACAAGCACACTCCCTGAGTTGCTATGAGATTTCTGCCCAGATTCTCTACACTTCAATTTCCCGCTCATGTCATGGACAGATAAGATGTTCCCTATTTTGACCATAAAGGCAGGAGGTCAAAGAGCAAGTAATGTTAGTACATCATACTAATGTAGATTAACAGATGAAGACTGAAAAGGGTTATTACATGTTTTCATATCTTTCCCCCCCAACTCTTAACCCCCCGAACTAGATGAAAAAGCCAAATTATCACCTTGCATCTTTATTGTCTCCATTTCTTTATCCATGAAATACCTAATTACATAAGTGGCATGAGGAACAGTTAGTACTTTGGTGAACCTATGATCTTATCATAGCATTTCATCTATTAATACCTCTCCATACTTTTTAATACCATAAGATTTTATAGACAGATTCATATGAATTGGTTTTCCTGTTAATTGCTATAGGGAATTAATCCAATCAACTGAAACCTATCTTCTATTGTTTTAGAAACTCATAATAACTGTAGCTCCCACATTGCCCATCTATTTGTTGGTTGATGTCCTATATGACTGGCCCACTTCTTTCTGCAGTCATGTGTAATCTGGATAACTGAATTAGAATAAAAAAACTAGTGCTGACACTGAAATTTTTTTTTCCCAAATCATAAGAAGATACTAGTTAGTAGCTTTGGCATTGTTATTATAAAATGTGGCAATCCTGGTTGTCCTTATATATCTCTTCTTCTATCTTCCAACACTTCATAGTATCATTTTTAACAAATAACTGAGTAGGAATTATTTTCAGGACTTTGAGCTTTAGCATACTGAATAATTTCAGCCACAATGGGAGCCTTTTCAGAAATTAGTTGACAGACTATCTGTGCAACTTTCATTATTTTAGATGATTTGTTTAGTGAGCCTGAGCAAGTACTTTAACCTCTGCCTATCTCAATTTCCTTTTCCACAAAATGGGTATAATAATAATATCTATTCCTCAGGGTTATTGCAAGGATAAAAATGAGATAATATAACATATTTTGCAAAGTTTAAAGCACTATTTAAATGTTAGCTGTTATTATTATTATCATTATAAATCCACTGTACTTTGAACATAGAATAAATATCAGAATGTATTTGGTCCTTTGGGAGTGCTGTTGTCCGTTGCTGTCCGTTGATATGACAAATTAGGTTCTTTTTAGTTTTCCTGGAAGTTGATAGCCTCCTTCAGAAAGTTAATATGTTTTTAGGCTACTACAGCACTCTTCAGTGGTAGATCCACCAGTAGACTTCCTGTTGTCTTCTTGTTTAAACAATGTCTTCTTCACTCAAAATGATCATTGTCTATTTTAAAATATTATCACTACTTTATTTGTAAATGTTCTTTTTGGATATGCCCTTATCTCTCCCATATAGTGGGATACTTTCTTTTTAATGAAAGTTTTTTTTTTAATAAAGAAAAATATTCAAGTCAAATTGAATGATAGTAACTGTGTCTGACAGTAATACTGCATACCCATGGTTCCTTACCTCTCTGATGAAATTAAGGAAGGAAAGAAAGAAAGAAGGAAGGAAGGAAGGAAGGAAGAAAGGAAGAAAGGAAGGAAGATTCAGTCATGAGACAGTTAACTGGTATTAAATGCAGATAAATTATTGCTTGATTAAATTTTTCAGTGTTGGGTTGCATTTGGTATGGTAAATAAACTGACTCAAATTCCTCCAAATTTATGGAGTCCTATCAAAAGTAGGTAGTTTGGTGGTTCAATGGATTGAGAATCATTCTAAAGAAAGGAGATTCTGCATTCAAATTTGACCTCAGATACTTCCTAATTGTGTAACTCTGGGACAAGTGTCTTAACTCTGAATGCCTAGCCATTACTGCTCTTCACTTAGAACCAGTACTTAGTATTGATTCTAAGATGGAAGGTAAGGGTTTAAAAAAATCTAGGAATCCTTTTGAGATTTTTTCAACCTTTTCAAAAGAAAAGGAAAAATAAAGTGAGATGGGGGTATAACAGTATCACAAGGCAAAGGTAAAAAGTTAAAAATTCTTCTCCATCCCCCAACCCTCAACATCTTCTGAAAATAAGCCTGGGAATTTTTCTGGAGACTACAGTAATTCTAAGAATGCTTGGTGGCACTCCCTTGACTGGATGCTATTTCATCAAATCATTTCTATATGATGCAAGCATTTTCAGAGAGCACTATGTGATCTGTCCCCAAAACATTTCTCCAATATAAATTGGTTTGAAACACTTGTTTCAGTGAAATGTTTTTGAAGAGTAGAGTTGATTCTTATGTTTACAAAAACTACTAATTCCTAGGCATATATGTCTGCCTTTAAATTCCTTCCCTAAATATCTGTTTACTCTTGTATTCATCTAACCTTCAACAAACTGTAACTCTTAAACAAGATCCTCAAGAGTCTCATAGAGAAAGAACATTTATTTCCAGAAAGGGTTGGCAAGATCACTGGAAATAGAATGATGAAACTCAGAAGACTTTACTACAGGGAATTTAAGAGTGAGCAGTAATAGGTAGCCAAGCTTTCCCAGTTCTCCATCTTGTGATTTCTCCATTCATTATTGATGTCCTTATTCTCTAGACTTTCAGGACAACACATGCACTTGACTAGCCCGTTATATGAGACAAGGTAAATCCCTCTCCTCCTTAGAACAGCTGGATTGACATGCAATTTGAGAGACATGACAGCTCTTAAATGGTGACATTTTACCTGCAGCCAAGAAGAGGCCAAATATAATTTCCCTGGGAGTGTACTTCCAACAATTAAGCGGCTTGAATAATTACTCAGGGGTTTCCCTAAGGCTGTTACTAAGGTAATATGAATAGGTATGGCACAAGGTGTTTTGAATATATATTCTCTTGGCAGGAAAATAAGTATGCTATTGAAAAATCCTCTTCTGGTTTTTTATAACAATGCATTCCATATCTAGATCCAAGCTCAAGTACTCAAGATCACAACTGTCCTTAAAATTCATTCGACTTACCAAGATTAGGAAATTATTACAGAAGAGACCAAATAAACACATTCACCTTCTTCATGCAAACCTCAAAGTTATTGAGAACACCATGTGTTTAAGAATCCTGGTAGCAGAGAGAAACCACTGATGGTACAATTATAAGTTAGTGGCTATAGAAACTTATGGATATTATTACTTCTCTTAAACAAGAAAGTCGTTTTTTTCTCTTGCAGAGAAATCACCGTGGATTTGGTTCACTGTATTGCCAGAAATAGTCAATCACATGAATATACTAACCCTGAAGGGCGGGCTAACCATTGAAGGGTTAACCTTTCTCTTTGGTTCTGCTTTCTGCAGATGCTTTCAGTATCCTGTGGGATACATTCTTCTGGAGTGGGGGAGTGGGGGAGTGGGGTCGATAAAAGATGAGGCTGCTGCCATTGATTTCTCTGAATGATTCCACAGAGTTTTAACCACAAGGTACATTTCATACTTTGCTATCCTGCCTAGCAGGTAACAAGAAATAAAAACTATTATTATGAGAGTCCAAAATAAGTTGAGAGACATAATTTTAAAAATTGTTATATTTTGTTTTTATGTCAGGCTTTTCCCCTATCTATCCTTCTCCTCTCCTAGCCAGAGAGCCATTATATTTAATAGCTAATATTTAAAAGAGAGGGAAAAAAGCAATTTAGCAAAATTAATCAACACATCAATCAATCCTGACAATATATGTGCATGTCTCACCCTATATCCCTGCAAAGAAGGAAGCACTCTCTTCTTTCCTCTTTGGGACCAACTCTGGTCATTGCAATTACACAGTATTCATTTTTTAATTTATTGTTCTTTGCATTCATATTTGTATATAAATTTGTGTACATTGTTTTTCTGGTTCTATGAACTTCACTTTGTTTATATGTCTTCCTGTGCCTACCTATGTGACAGAATTATGCCTATTCTGTTTCTTATGATGCAGTCTTTATATTCTATTATATCCATGTACTTCAATGTGTTTAATCATTCCCCAAATAATGGATACTTACATGGATTTCAGATTTACTTTTTTGTAGCAACATTTTGAAGTTAATACAGCATCCCAAAGAGATTAAAGAAAGAGGGGAAAGCCCCATATGTACAAAGATGTTTGTAGCAGTTTTCTTTGGAATTGAAAACCAAGGAAGTGAACAATACTTGCAGAATGACTGAGCAAGTTATGGTATATGAATGTGTTGTAAGAAATAATAAGGGGATTGGTTTCAGAGAAACATGAGGAGGTTTATTCGAAACAGATGCAATGATGTGAACAGAATCAGGAGAACATACAATAACAATACCATTGTAAAGACAAACAACTTCAAAAGACAAGCACAGATCAATTAAATGACCAACCATAATTCTGAGAATGGACTCATAATGAAATATACTATCCAGCTCCTCACAAAAAAAGGTTGCTGGACCTGGGGGGGGGGCAAAATAATATACATAAATGTATTTATGTGTATATGCATATATATGTTATGTGTATATGTGAATATATGTGTGTATATATGTATATGTATATGTATATGTATATGTATATATATATATGTATATATATAAAAATAAAACCAATGAGGGAATTTGTCTTTATTTCATATATTTTTATAAGGATTTTGTTTTTCTTTCTTTTTCAATGGGGGCAGGAAGGAATGAAATGTGGGAGACAAAGATAGATTTTCATTCACTAAAAAACTTAATTTAAAAACAAATTAAATGTATACTTTTATGATGTAATTAAAAGATAGAGTCATCAGGAATAGTGTAAGGATATTCATTTTGATGGGCAGCTAGGTGGTAAGACTCTTTCAATTCTGTGATGCTTTGCATTCACACTCCCAACCTTAGTCTTACTATCATGGAGTTCTAATCAACATTATCAAGCACAGAAAATGCTGGATTTATCAAGACTATTAAACCTGGTAATTGTAATAAAAACTCTGTTGGTTCCCTGACAACAACACCCCAGTTTGAAACTTGATCTCAGATTTTTCTTATATTTGTCAAGGGCTGAGGGGAGAGGAAAGGGGGAAAGTAAATTTAAAAAAATTCCAGTTGCAGTGACTTAAAAGAAGAATGTGTTTTGAATATATTATACTAAAATTATTTTTCAATCTTCCTGCAGAACATCTTTCCCTAGCTGAATGTCTAGAACTAAACATATCTTCCTTCCTAAATTTGTTCTTCCTTTTTCTGTTGACATTATTCCCATCCTTCCAGTGGCCCAAGAAGCTCAAAGTGTGGAAGAGATACCAAACTCCTTCCTTTCTCTTGTTACCCTTTATAATTATACCATACATAATTACTTCTATTATGTATGTTACATTTAATATATAATATATAATATACATATGTAATATATAATTAACTTCTACATTTTGTAGTTTTTATCTCCTTAATGTATCTTAAAACTGCCTCTCTTTCTTTCCATTTCCACTGCTACCAACCTATTCCAACCCCCTTTGCTTCTTACTTAGACAACTGTGGCAATTTCCTAAATGTTCTCCTGCCACAATCTAAGCAATTTCTTTTACCATCCCCCCCTGCAACCCCCTCTACACACACTCAAATTCAACCTCACACAACTGCCAAATTAATCTTCCTAATGCAGAAGTCTAAATATACTTGAAAACCATCAATGGCTTCCTATAACCTACTGAATTGAGACTAAATTTCACCCCCACTAGTATTCAAGGCCAAAACGATAATCCTAACCTATACAGTGTGTCTCCAAAATCTTAGTCTAATTAAATTTAAAACTGCCTTTAGATTTTGGAGACCCCCATATAGTAAATCTCTCTCACTGTTTCCCTCTTTTACTCCAGTGTCTTGACAAAGTGACCAATATCCTCTCCAAGACCAATACCATTATATGATCCTTTGATCCTATTATCTCCTTTCTTCTCCAGAAGATCCTCCCCATAATTATCTCCTCCACTTTCTTATCTTCAATCTCTCCCCATCTATTGGTTCTTTACCTGCTACTTCCAAAAAATCCCCCATTCTCCCCATTTAAAAAAACCTCAAAGATTTTTTCTCCCCTTCCTTTTCCCCCTCTCTTGCTCCTCCCCTCTTCTTTACCTCTCCTTTTCCCTCCCCTCTCTTTTTCCCTTCCCCCTCCTTTCTCTTCCCTCAGCTCTCCACCCCTTTCATCCATGCCTTTTCCTTCTTCCCTTTGTTCCTTTTCTTGTTGATATTGCTACCATTCTCCCAGTGATCCAAGCTCAAAGTGGGGAAGATGAATTGAACTCCTTCCTTTCTCTTGTTCCCCAAAGCTAATCAACTTCCACATTTTACGTATATTATATATTTATATTATGTATGTAATATATGTGATTATATATAATTATAATTAATTTATAATTTTATAATGTATTTTAATCCTCATAATGTCTCTTAAATCTGCCTCTCTTTCTTTCCAGTTCAGTTTCCAGCTATCACTATTATTCCAACCAAAGCAGTGGTGAAGATGACAGAGGAAGCCACAGAGCCCGCTGAAGTGGACATAACAAGACCATGCCAGGACGTGCTCTCCAAAATGGTCATGGATTTGAAGGGCAAGCTGATAACCACCAATGAAGACAATAAACTTCTAGAAAAGATGAGCAAACTGACTACCTTGAAGTATCTAGAGATGGAAAATGTAGTAGTAAACATAAGTAGAAACTTAAAGGACTTAAGCCAGAAATATGCTATTCTTCAGTCTTATTTGGACCAAGTTATTCTAACTGAGGAGCAGGTAGCCTACAAGCTGGAAACATATTGGAAGAAACTAGAAGAAAGTACAAGAAGTTAGAGAAGTGATGAAAGAATTCCTTAGCACAAAGACTTTAACTATAAGAATTGAAATATGTGGGATAAGACTTACCAAACTTCTGTGCTTCAATTCCATAAAAAAGGAAGCAATGCTGCTGATCCAAGGAGAATGCCAGCTCCCTTCTTTGATCAGATATGTAACTTTGTCCACCATTCATTTCTTGTTAAATTACATCCCTGGGACTTCATTGAAGTCCCCAGATTTCCTTCATTGTGTATTTTGGACCAAAGCTCAGAAATCAGAATCATCCCACTAGAGTACATCCAGATAAGAGATCTGGTCTCCCTGTCTATCACAGTACTCCTCTTCTCCTTTTTTCCCTCCTCCCCTTATTTAAGGGTCCATCTTTTACTGTAGTTCTCAATGTTACTCGCCCATTCTGAATAGCTTGTCCTTGAGCTTAAAAAATAAAATACCAATTTGTAATCTTAAAAAATAATAACAAAAACCTCATTTGCCCTTACCATTCACTCAAGCTATTATCATATCTCTGCATGCCTTTTGAGTCAATCTCCTTTCTCACTCAAAAAGTGTCTACTCTCCTTACCTCCACTTCCTCTCCTCTCATTTCTCAACCCTTTGCAGTCTTCCTCTGACCTCATAACCCAAATGATTTTCTTTCTCCAAAGTTACCATAATCTCATAATTAACAAAACATGATGGTCTTTATCATTTTTCTTGATCTGTCTATTAAATTTGATGCTCTTAACTACCCTTCTCTCTGTGTATTTTCATGATATCATTACCTTGGTTTTCCTCCAATCTGTCTAATCAATCCTTCATTGTCTATTTTGCAGAATCATTATCCATAGTATTCCCGTAACTATAGGTATAATCCAAGGTTCTGTCTATCCTAGGCCCTCTTCTCTCTCCACTCTTTTTCTTGGTGACTTAATAAACAACCACAGCTTAATTTTCATCTCTGTGCAGATGATTTCCAGTTTTATATGGTGTATCAACAGCCCTAGTCTTTCTCCTGATTTTTCGTACTGTCATGTCATGTCATGAACTGAATTTTGGACATTTCAAACTAGCTGTCATCTAAAACTTAACAGTCTAAAATGAAACTCACTATCTTATTTGTCACTACCCTCCCAGTCCCACTTCTTTATTTTAGCATCTCTATTTCAGACAATATCAGAGTAAGTCCCAAATACAATATGAAAATCACATCCTCTGATCTCATATTCAGTCTTCTTTCTTACTCAACCAAAAATAAGCATTTAACAAATGCCTATTAAATGCAATGCTAAGACACTATACAACACTTTCTCAAGGTTTTGTAAACTAGATTTATGTAACCAATTGCCTTCTTTCTTTAAGCACTGAAATCTTGTTAACCATAGATTCATACCTTTTTAATCCATGTACAAACAAAAGGAATTATAGGAACAAATTTCAGACATTTTCTTCCGAAAGGAATTGTGGGAAAGTAAAAGCTATTTTAAGCTTTTGTTCACACTTAGTTTTAGCCTCAAGACTGAAAAATATATAATACATCAGCCTATTCACAACATTTGACAAGTTTGCCAGTAAGCATGAATTGTTTGCCAATAGGAATCCTAGTGGACACTGGCCTGGCATGAAGAGATTGAAGCACTCAAAATATAGTACATTATTCATACTACATTATTTTATTCAATGATTCAGTTCAATAAACATTTATTAAATGTCTGCTATTTGTAAGATATTATGACAGATCCTGGGAAATCAGAAAAAGATTTTAGAGACTCCAAAAATATTTTTAATGGCTTCCCCAAGGGTAAAAAAAAACAAAAAAACTTCCCCCTTCTTACTCCATTCTACAGGCTTACATCTGTGTATGCTATATTAACAAGTACCCTCTATGGCTGTGTCATTGCTTGTCAGTCAGCCTATAAAGAGCAATGATTAAAAGCCAGGGGCATGCATTTGCCTCCCCCCAATATGCACTTAGTTCAAATTAATGCACATGGGAGCTGCAAAAAGGAAATGAAACCCTGCAACATCCAACCTAGTTTATGAAAATCGATTCAGAAATGCTGAGGAAGCACCTGAGTTCCTGATAACAGAAATCAGCATTTTACATCATTAATATTAGATGCAAGAGTTGGTTTCCCATGTAAAATAAAATACCTAACCATGGATCATGTATCTAAAAGTGAAAGGAACTGGTGAGACTTCCTGATTCCACAATGATGGTGGAAATGACTCTTGTTTCTCAAATGATCAACCAACCAACATTTTGTATGTTTATAGTATGTGCCAGGCACTGTGCTGGATTTAGTGGGTATGAGGCAAAAATTATGTAGGTCCTCCCCTCAAGAAGCTGACATTCTTTTAGAGCCTATATATCAAAGCAGCAGCTTTGGTATATCCAACCAAAAATGCTTCCAAGATAGTTCCAGAGTGCAACTCTCAATTCAACAAGAGTTTATGGCCAACCATGTCTGAGACCCTGTTCTAGATGGAGAGAATACCCACATGAAAAAATAATAATGATCCAGGCCCTACCCTTAAGAAACTTAGAAGATTCAGAGATGCCTTCTATAGTAGTAACTCAGTAAATTGATTTTGACTGAAATCTAACATGTATTTTGAACAAAGAACCAAAAGAAGGGAAATTATAGGCTAATATTAGCACTTTCCTATTATGTGATATTAGGCCATTATTTTATCTTTGAGGAGTAAAGGGACAATTCATTATCATTCAGGAGTAAAGACTGAATTGGAGACTTCAGACCTCTGGTTTTTCATTAAAACCTCTTTCCTTTTTTTTTTTTAGATCTTTTCATGATGGTTAAGAGGGTCAAGAATCAGGTAATATCCCAATAACAATAGATAGTAAGCCTAATCTAGCAGAAGAAAAATCATTCATTAATTAGCCGTTTATTATCTGTCCATTTTAATTATCTGATTTTCCTTGCTCCCCATCGTACCAAATAACTGAACTGATTGAAATTCTTACATCTCTCAGGAAAATGCCATACTTCTCTGATATTAGTTATTAAGATCTGATATTAGTTAATTAATATGACGTCAGTATTATTTATATCATTATATTTATATACTATATTATTCATGTACCTACATATTGATCCTTGCTGTAATAATACTTGTAATGTTGTCTACTTTTCACATTTTAAAATATGGGCATGGATAGAATGTCTCTATTAAAATATTTGGTTCATTCTGACAAGGTAAATCTGATTGAGTTTCCAAACCACAGAATTCTCATCATTCTCTATGTTTTGTTGTCAATGGATAATTATTTTATTTTTTATTTCTTAAAATTAATTAATTAATTGAATGTATTATTTTAGAAGATTAAGGTTTGAAAATGATTTTGAATACAACTTCCTCCCTCTAACTCCCACTTGAATATAAAAGTATTCCTTATCCATTTCTCACATAGGAGAATCTAGCTCAATTTACTCATACATGTGCATACAAACACATGCTCACACATATAGGCAAACTTACATAGAGCATATATCTCTATAATCACAGTATAATTCACTAATAGCCTTGAAAGTCAAGTTCTAAATTTAACCATCCCTATATTAATTAATAAATTATTTAATTCAGGAACCATGGTGTATAAGAGAGGACATTGAGTATGAAGTTAGAAACGTCTAGATTCATATTTTGTTTCAGAAACTTACCAGCTGTGTGACCCTAGCCAAGTCATCTAACCATACTATACCTCAGTTTTCTCATCTATAAAGTGAGGGCATTGACCACTACGAGCTATAAGGTCTTTCCCAGATCTAAATCTATGCTCCTATGATGATCTTTTCTTTTCAATAAGAAAAAAAAATTAGTTCCCATTATTAATATAAAATCTTTCCTTCTCATCATTTTAAGAGTTCTCCTTAGCTTTTCTTCTCTAGGTTAAATAATTGCATCTTTAAAATTAGTAACAACAACAACGATAGTACAGTATCACTTTTACATCCCTGTTTTTCCCTTCACAACTTCATTATATCCCGAGATGACCTAAGAAATTAAATAGGAATTTGGGGGGAGTTTTGTGGAAGTCCAGTAGATGACACAGAAAAAGTTTAGAAGCTCAGAGATGCATAAAAATTTACATATTAACATATTTTATCTTTTAATACTATAAATATACACAATTTTGTTAAAAATGCTAAAAGGAGTAAAAAGCAAAAGTTTGCAAAAAAAATAATAAAGCTAGCAGAAGACACACAAAGGGTAAGTGTTAACATTGAGTGACATGTAGCTTGCAATCAAATAAATATTTAACCCAGATTTTACAATAAGGTACCTGAAATACTCCAGAAAAGAAAAAAAATAAAAATATAGACTTCTCTAGTAAGAAGAGAGGATACACATATGTAATACACATATGTGGAAGGCATACTTATACTTACATAGTACTACACATGCAAATGTACTATTTCATTTGATTTTCACAACAAACCTCTGTGATAGCTATTTTCATTTCTATCATTTTGGATTTAGATATCATAACTTAAATTGTTAAATTACTTGAATTTAATGCAAATCTTTACATTGGTACTTTTAAATATTATACAAATAGCATTTTAAAAGGTAATATTTTTTTTTTTATTTTAAAAGACAATAGTTGGAGAAGGGCTACTTCCTGGTTAAGATGGCAGCAGAGTAAAAAGCAGCTGCTTAACCTCTCCTAACCAAAACATACAGGACTCCTCAAGAAGACATAAAAACAAATCCAGAGGAACAAAGGGACCCCACAACAGGGCGCAGCATTGGAGGTACGTGGAATCAGGGCATTTCCATGCTATAAAAGGGTGAAACAGCTCTCACTAAAACGTGAGCTGAGCAACCCGCTCCCCCACCCCACCCCACCTACAGTGCCAAAGCCAGCACACAAGAGTTAGAGCAAGTTTGGGGCACTCATTAAGTCCTTGGCAGCTACCTGGGATCACCAGGGCCTTTTCCTGAGAGCAGCAAGACTTAAGACCCCAAGAAGAAAAAGAACGTGAGAAGACTTTGAATGCAGACCTTGAGCACAGGCACGAGTGGTCTCAGACGCAAGCACAGACACAAATCCTGAGTGCAGGTGAGGACTCGGATATTGAGTGCAGGCACGGACCTTGAGTGGGGACCCAGTGCAAAAGGGTTTCACAACTGTGGAAGCAATGCCCTGAGACTGTTAAAGGAGACTCAGGCAGAGGAACAAGTAAGGGGACCACCAGGAGGCTTGAGGCCCAGAACAACTGAGATCTCAGGAGCCTAAAGAGCACAGACAGACCCTGAGTGTGAGAATAAACCTAAGAGGGTGCAGGGTTAACAATGGCAAGCCAGAGACAAGAACCCCAAAAGAGAAGGATCATCAAGAAGAAATCTGTAATACTCGACAACTTTTACACAGATAAAATCCAGACAACAGAGCAAACAGCAGAGGAGAACATACAAGTAATCATTCCAAAGATTCCCAAAATAATGAACACAACTATTGAAGAGTTCAAATCTGAGATGATGAGAAAGATGGAAGAGATTTGGTGAGAGAAGTGGGAAATAGCTCAAAAGGAAATAAACAGGTTAGAAGACAGAAACTCCCAATTGGAGAAAGATACACCAAAATCAAATGAAATGGTAAGCAAATTGAAATGAAAATCTGGCAAGAAAATAACAATTTAAAAGGCAGAATTTTGCAATTGGAAAGTGAGGCACAGAAATCAAATGAACTGATAAGCAAATTGAACACCAGAAATGACCAGATTGAAAAGGAAAACCAAAAGATTATAGCTGAAAACCAGTTCCTAAAGGCTATAATTGAGCCATTAGAAGCTAATGATCTCTCAAGACTGCAAGAACAAATAAAACGAAGTCAAAAGACTGATAAAATAGAAGGAAACATGAAATATCTCAATGAGAAAGTGACAGACCAAGAAAACTGGTCTAGAAGAGACAATCTGAGAATCATTGGTCTTCCTGAAAAAGCAGAAATTAATAGAAATTTGGACTCCATACTAAAAGAACTTATTCAGCAAAATTGCCCTGAAGTTCTACAATAAGAGGGCAATATAGACATTGGAAGGATCCATAGATCACCCTCTACACTAGACCCAGAAAAGACAGCCCCCAGGAAGATAATAGCCAAATTCAAGAGCTTCCAAATAAAAGAAAATTTTTTTTTACAAGAAGCCAGAAAGAGACAATTCAGATATCAAGGATCACCAATCAGGATGACACAGGATCTGGCAGCCTCCACACTAAAAGACCACAAGGCTTGGAACATGATATTCAGAAAGGCAAGAGAACTGGGTCTACAATCAAGGATCACCTACCCATCAAAACTAACCATATACTTCCAAGGGAAAGTTTGGGCATTCAACAAGATAGAAGATTTCCAAGTATTTGCACAGAAAAGACCAGGACTAAATGGAAAGTTTGATATCCAACCACAAAAATCAAGAGAAACATAAAAGGTAAATAAGAAACAGAGGGGAAAGAAAGAAAACTCATGTTTTCTAAATTTGCCTCTTTAAGGGCTTCAATATGATCTAATTATTGGTATTACTATGTGGAGAAATGTATTGTATGATTCTCTTTAAGGAACTCTATTCACAATTATAGTATTCACTATTATAGTAATTAGAAGAATTCATGGGGAGAGGTTAGAATACCAAATGGTCTAAGATGACATGGGGGTGGGAAAGAGGGAGGTGAACAGTAGTGGACACCAAGAGAAACTTGAATGAATAAGAAAAATAGGATATTCTATTACACACAAAGAGGGCATGGGAAGGGGAAAGGATGAATACTATTATAAGAAAGAGAGGAAGAGAGCATTAAGAGGTAATAGTTAAACCTTTTTCTCAGTGAAATTAACCCTGAGAGGGAAGAGGAGCTTTATCCATTTGGATATAAAACTCTATCCAACCCTACTGAGAAAGTCAGAAGGGAAAAACCAAGGGGAGCAGGGGAATTGGGAGGTCACAAAAGGGAGAGGTGAAGAAGGGGGAGGGAATTCATTAGGCCTTAAAAATAAATAGAGGGGAATAATGAGGTAGGGGGCAGAAAGGGTAGTAAATTAAGGGAGGGGGACAAGGATTACTGGCATAAAGCAAACCACTGGTTTAAAAGGAAATAGTGTAAGAAGAAGAAGTAGAACTAGGAGAGGATACCAAAATGTTGGTGAATACACAACCAATAATTATAACTCTGAATGTGAATGGGATGAACTCGCCCATAAAAAGGAAGCAAATAGCAGAGTGGATTAGAAACCAAAATCCTACCATATGTTGTCTACAAGAAACACACATGAGGCAGGGGACATACACAGGTTTAAGGTGAAGGGCTTGAGCAAAATCCTTTGGGCATCAAATGAGAAAAATAAGGCAGGAATGGCAATCATGATTTCTGACAAAGCCAAAGTAAAAATAGATATGATTAAAAAAGACAAGGAAGGTCATTACATCCTGATTAAAGGCAGTATAGACAATGAGGAAATAACACTGCTCAATATGTATGCACCAAATGGCATAGCAACCAGATTCATAAAGGAGAAACTGGTAGAGCTCAAGAAGGAAATAGGTAGTAAAACCATACTAGTGGGAGATCTAAATATCCCTCTTTTAGATCTAGATAAATAAAACCAAACAATAAATAAGAAAGACGTAAGAGAGATGAATGAAGTCCTAGAAAAATTAGATTTAATAGATATGTGGAGAAAAATAAATAGGAATAAAAAGGAATACACCTTCTTTTCAGCTGTACATGGTACATTCACAAAGATTGACCATGCAATAGGGCATAGAAACATTGCAAACAAATGCAAAAGAGCAGAAATAATAAATGTAACCTTCTCAGTTCATAATGCAATAAAAATAATAATTAGTAAGGGCACCTGGACAGGCAAATCAAAAACTAATTGGAAATTAAATAATATGATTCTCCAAAACCAGCTAGTTAAAGAAGAAATCATAGAAACAATCAACAATTTCATTGAAGAGAATGATAGTGATGAGACATCCTACCAAACTCTGTGGGATGCAGCCAAGGCAGTACTCAGGGGGAAATTTATATCCTTGAGTACATATATTAACAAATTAGGGAGGGCAAAGATTAATGAATTGGGCATGCAACTTAAAAAAATTAGAAAGCGAGCAAATAAAAAATCCCCAGATGAAAACTAAATTAGAAATACTAAAAATCAAGGGAGAAATTAATAAAATTAAAAGTAAAAGAACTATTGAATTAATAAATAAGACTAGAAGCTGGTATTTTGAAAAACAGATAAAATAGACAAAATACTGGTCAATCTAATTAAAAAAAGGAAAGAAAAAAACGAAATTGAGTATCAAAGATGAAAAGGGAGACCTCACCTCTAATGAAGGGGAAATTAAGGCAATCATTAAAAACTATTTTGCGCAATTATATGGCAATGAATATAGCAATCTAGGACATATGGATGAATATTTACAAAAATACAAATTGCCTAGATTAACAGCAGAAGAAATAGAATACCTAAATAATCCCATATCAGAAATAGAAATTGAACAAGCCATCAAAGAACTCCGTAAGAAAAAATCGCCAGGGCCTGATGGATTCACAAGTGAATTCTATCAGACATTCAAAGAGCAACTAATCCCAATACTATACAAATTATTTGATATGATAAGCAAAGAAGGAGTCCTACCAAATTCCTTTTATGTCACTAATATGGTACTGATTCCAAAACCAGGGAGATCAAAGACAGAGAAAGAAAACTACAGACCAATCTCCCTAATGAACATAGATGCAAAAATTTTAAATAGAATATTAGCAAAGAGACTCAAGCAAGTGATCAAGAGGATCATCCACCATGATCAGGTGGGATTTATACCAGGAATGCAAGGAAAACCATCCACATAATTGACCATATCAACAATCTAACAAACGAAAATCACATGATTATCTCAATAGATGCTGAAAAAGCCTTTCACAAAATACAGCATCCATTCCTATTGAAAACCCTGGAACGTATAGAAATAGAAGGACCATTACTAAAAATAATAAACAGTATATACCTAAAACCATCAACAAGCATCATATGCAATGGGAATAAATTAGAAGCCTTCCCAATAAGATCAGGAGTGAAACAAGGATGACCATTATCTCCTCCATTATTTAACATTACTAGAAACATTAGCAGTAGCAATTAGAGAAGAAAAAGAAATTGAAAGTATCAAAATAGGCAATGAGGAGACTAAGCTATCACTCTTTGCAGATGATATGATGGTCTACTTAAAAAATCCTAGAAAATCAACTAAGAATCTTGTAGAAATAATCAACAACTTTAGCAAAGTTGCAGGATACAAAATAAATGCACATAAATTATCAGCATTTCTATATATTTCCAATATATCACAGCAGCAAGAGGTAGAAAAAGAAACACCATTTAAAATCACCCTAGACAATATAAAATACTTAGGAATTTATCTAACAAAACAAACACAGGAATTATACGAACACAACTACAAAACACTTTCCAAACAATTAAAACTAGATCTAAACAATTGGAAAAACCTTGATTGCTCATGGGATGAGCTAACATAATAAAAATGACCATTCTACCCAAATTAATTTACCTATTTAGCACCATACTTATCAAACTACCAAAAAACTTCTTTACTGAATTAGAAAAAACTATAACAAAGTTCATTTGGAATAAGAAAAGATCAAGAATATCAACGGAAATAATGAAAAAAAAATGTGAAGGGGGCCTAGCAGTACCAGATATTAAACTGTACTATAAAGCAGTGGTCATAAAAACAGTATGGTACTGGCTAAGAGACAGAAGGGAGGATCAGTGGAATAGACTTGGGGTAAGTGACATCAGCAAGACAGTGTATGATAAACCCAAAGAGCCTAACTTTTGGGACAAAAATCCACTATTTGACAAAACCTGCTGGGAAATTTGGAAAACAATATGGGAGAGAATAGGTTTAGATCAACATCTCACACCCTACACCAAGATAAATTCAGAATGGGTGAATGACTTGAATATAAAGAGGGAAACTATAAATAAGTTAAGTCAACATAGAGTAGTTTACTTGTCAGATCTCTGGGAAAGGAAAGATTTTAAAACCAAGCAAGAGAAAATTACAAAATGTAAATTAAATGATTTTGATTATATCAAACTAAAAAGCTTTTGTACAAACAAAAACAATGTAGTCAAAATCAGAAGGGAAACAACAAATTGGGGAAAAAATCTTTATAACAAATACTTTGACAGGGGTCTAATCACTCAAATATACAAGGAGTTATATCCATTGTGTAAAAAATCAAGCCATTCCCCAATTGATAAATGGGCAAGAGACAAGAATAGGCAATTTTCAGGTAAAGAAATCAAAAGTATCAATAAGCACATGAGAAAGTGTTCTAAATCTCTAATAATTAGAGAAATGCAAATCAAAACAACTCTGAGGTATCACCTCACACCTAGCAGATTGGCTAAAATGAAAGAAGGGGAGAGTAATGAATGTTGGAGGGGATGTGGCAAAATTGGGACATTAATGCATTGCTGGTGGAGCTGTGAACTGATCCAGCCATTCTGGCTGGCAATTTGGAATCATGCTCAAAGGGCTATAAAAGAATGCCTGCCCTTTGATCCAGCCATACCATTGTTGGGTTTGTACCCCAAAGAGATCATAGATAAACAGACTTGTACGAAAATATTTATAGCTGCGCTTTTTGTGGTGGCAACAAACTGGAAAAGGAGGGTATGTCCTTCAATTGGGGAATGGCTGAACAAACTGTGGTATATGCTGGTGATGGAATACTATTGTGCTCAAAGGAATAATAAACTGGAGGAATTCCATGTGAATTGGAAAGACCTCCAGGAACTGATGCAGAGTGAAAGGAGCAGAGCCAGAAGAACACTGTACACAGAGACTGATATACTATGGTAAAATCGAATGTAATGGACTTCTGTACCATCAGCAATGCAATGACACAGGACAGTTCTGAGGGATTTATGGAAAGAACACTCCCTACATTCAGAGGAAGAACTGCAGGAGAGGAAACATATAAGAAAAACAACTGCTTGAACGCATGGGTTGAGGCAGACATGATTGGGGATGTAGACTCGAAACTACCACACCAATGCAACTATCAACAATTTGGAAATAGGTCTTGATCAATGACACATGATAAAACCAGTGGAAAGGTGCATCAGCCATGGGTGGGGGGATTGCGGGGGGTGAAGGGGAAAATAGGAGTATGAATCATGTAACCATGTTAAAAATGAATATTAATAAATGTTTAAAAAAAAGACAAAGGGAGGTATATGAAAGATTTTACATTTTTCCACTTCACATTCTGAGCAATCCAACCAAACTAGCCTCTTTGTTGTTATCTAAATATATATGTGCAAGTATATATGTATATTTAGGTATCGTGTGTATGTATGTCAATCAACAGCCTATATCTGAGCCTGTGCACTAGAAACCCCCTAACCCAGGAATATATTCCCTCTTCATCTCCACCTTTTAATTAGAATCTCTTATCTTCCTTCAAGAGTCAGATTTCCTCTCAGAGGTTAGAGTCCTTTCTTCCCCATTCACCCCCCCCCCCACATATTACTATATTACTTTCTGTTTCCTTATTTATGCACTTTCCTCATAATAGAATGTAAGCACCTTGAGAGCAGGGGTTGTTTTTGTCTCTGTGTCCATATCACCCAGCACAGTGACCGATATTGGCTCAGTGGTATCTATTGTATAACTGCTACTCATCAAACACAGCGTAGCCATCCAGAGCATTATGATGTGTTCGACGTTGACAAAGAACTTTATTAGAGGCTAGAAAATATATGATCTAAGTTTTGAAACATGTAGGTATAAAGTTTAGCCCATCCCTTTAAGGTAGCCCTTGACTAGACTATCTGTGAACAGGACTGTTCCTTCTCAAACAAGGCTACCGTAACGAGATATCTTTTTTTTTTATATTTGTGATAACCATCTTGAGATCTCACTGTTGTTATGGTAACTGTCACTATATGTTACACTCAAATATAATAGGTAATCTTAAATTGGGCTGTGAGCACTAAACATACATTTTTCATATTCTTTCCTAATTTATTTTTCATGAGTCTATGTAATTTCATCAACTATGAACATTCATTCAAGTTTGAGGACCATAAATACATATACTTCCCCTATTCAACTTAAACTGCCTTCTTTAATAATCAGGACAATTCAAAATCAAAGATTTTTTTGTGAGTCTAGAAGTCAGCTTTCTTTCAAAATGGTGCAGAAACCTGCAATTTTCTCCTTTCTATGTAACTCTCAGATTCTTGCATCTCAGTCCTCTGCAAGGCAATGTGATGGGGCTTTGAATGTGATATGACATTTTTGCCTCAGCTTCATAAATAATAGCTAAATGTTGAAATTGTTCTGCTCTTCTTTTCTAATTCATTCAGCCAAAAGGAGGACACTGGCAGGAGGAATCTCAACATTGGGATGAAAAATTCCCATCATACCTTCCATTTCATCCCAACTCAGAGGCCGCTGCCAGACATGTTTGGAAATGTAAAGAAGCCTGTTTTCCTTATTATGTGCATAGTTTACAATCAGATAATAATGATACGACTATAAAATATTGCCTCAGAGAGTGAAGAAATTGAATAATAAAGCTCATAATAACCCAATTCTACCAATCTGTGTATATTTATGATAAGATTTTTTTATTATGTATTCTTATTATAAAATAATGGATTGATGCCTCAATTTTCTCATCTATAAAATGAAGGGGCTGAATAAGTTGGCCCCTGAGGGCTCTTCTAATTCTAAATCTGTGGTCTGATGAAATATACAATTGTTATAAGAAAAAAGTCCCCATGAATGTTAAATATTTATTGCAGCACTTTTTTGTGATAGCTAAAAACTGGAGACAAAGTAGATGTCTAGCAATTGTGGAATTACTAAACAAATTGATTGCAATGCATGAAAATAATGGTGCAGTAAGGCATGATATGTGTGATGAATACAGAGAAGCATGGAAAGATCTATATGAATTGATACAGAGTGAAGTAAGCAGAGCCAAGAAAACGATATTCATAATAACTACAATAGTGTAAATGGAAAGAACACACACAAAAATCAAAAGTAACTATAACAGAAGTACAAAGATCAAGTAAGGCTCAAATGAAAGATTCAATTGAAGAGATCCACTACCCCTTAGTAGAGGTGGGAGTTCATAGGTGTTACACATTGTACATATTTTAGATTTTGTCAATGTATCAACCAGTTGTGCTCTCTAAAAAAATACTATTTGTCATATAGGTTGGCTCTAAGGGAGGGGGGATGGAATACATGAAATAATACAGTAATACAAAAACCAGAAAATGTTAATAAAAGTTATTTTTAAAAATCAAAGATATACCTTTTTTGTCTATTTGCTAGGTGAGATAATTAAAATGGCTCAAAGAAAGGAAGAATTTTGCATTTGGTAATATTATTAAGCTAAGAAACAGCAAAAATAGAATATTTTCTAATTGAGTTCTTTGATAAGTATAGCTTTCATAAAATCTTTCAAAATATTTATTTATCCTTTTTAAACTTTGTATTTTCATTAATCAGCATTAGAATTGGTATATATGTTGGGAAGTGATAATCCATAGGAAACCAGTGGATTTGATGTTTCAAGTCTCGTTTTGCATACTGGAAATAGTATGCTCATAGCAAAGAATGTCTAACTTCTTGCTTTTAAGAAGGAAAAAAGTCCTTTAAATGGACAAAGGCAGCCCATTAGGTTTCTTGAATATCAAATAACTATTGCAAAGCCACAATGAAATGATTCCTGGGGAAACAAATCAGGAGCACACGGACTAAATTAGCCTTAGACTATACAAGCTTTTAAAATTTAAAGACAAAGGGTCGCAGGGTCAGTAAGGTTTGGGATTGATGAAATATTAAAGAAAACATTAGAGATGATCAAAACTGTGGCAATAAAAGCCTATCACAAAGTGTCTCCTGCCCATAGAGGTACAGTAATAGTTATCCTTTATCCTATATCCTATCCTATCCTATCCTATCCTATCCTATCCCTTGAATATACTACAGTATCAATTAATCAAGACAATAGTAAGCAATTCTGATGTCTAAAAGAGGTATATGTCTGTTAAACCATATATTTCTAGAGAAATACAGATAGCCCAATAATAAATTAATTTTTAAAAATGAACATTATAAGTTGTGTAAATAAAGAATGAATGAAAAACAAGCACTTAGTATGAACAAGACACTGGAAAAATTAATTTATATAAGGAACATTATTTTATTGTAAGGTAAGGCTGAAGAAACGACTTCAAAGAGAATTCTAGAGAGACTACTTATTCAACATGTATGTAGAGAAGACATTTTTCCTTTCCCTTTACTTAACTTTGAGGCCACCCACTGTACCCCATTTCAGTACCCTAGTTCCAGATGCCTTGGAAGCTCTAGAAGAGAAAAGCCTGAAGTGGGGGTGAGTTTTTTGGTGGAGGATTATAGTGAATGGGGAATCTCTTTCTTTGTGATAATTCATGTTCATATTATTGTTAATTATTTTGGGTGAATAAAGGGATTTTCCATCCTCTTTTTCCTCCATCTTTTTTCCCCAGCATGACTCTTGCCTCCCCTGTCTCTGCGGCATTCTCCTTCCCACCCATTAAACAATCACAGACTATTCATAATAATAAAAGGTATTTTTTCTTAAAAATAAAAGATTCAAAATATGTTGTTTTAGAGCATATCATAAGGAGAGTCAAATGGGTCTGTAGATGATGGATCAAACTGCTTCATTCAATAAATATTTATTAAATACCTACCATACGCATATTATGATGCTAGGCTTTGAGAGAGATATGAAGTTTAGATGAGGCACAATTGTTATGTGTATGACATGAGCTAAAAACACACAATGGAGAGATGAATGAGTCCATCAAGTAGACTGAATAAGTTTGCATAATGACAGCCTACTAAGTAGTTTTCAGGGCTTGGTAGAGCCTTTTCTCTGCCTACACCATCACACTTCCACCCACTTTAAACAAAATGCAAAAAGTGCTGGCAAATGGCCAACAACTTTGGGCTTGTGCATTAATTTTCTTTTGTCAAAGAGAAGAGAAAAGGAGATGCTTTGAGGGGAAATACTGAGGATTAAAAACTAGCATGAGTTCGTTAAGAACAAGCTCTGTGACAGTAATTTCATTTTCTTTTTTATGATATGAGAATCATCATATTAGTAAAATATTCTAGATTTTATATGCCTGGATTTCAGAAAAATATTTTTTTTAAATCCCTCATCCGATTTCTGCAGAAGCTAAATGGCACAATGAATAGAGACCTGGCCCTGGAATTAGGAAGAATTGAGTTTGAATCTTGCTTCAAGCATTTCCTAGGGGTGACTCTGGGAAATTCATTTAACCTCTGTCTCATCAGTCTCCTCAACTGTAAAATGGGGATAATAGTGAAACCCACCTGCTAGGATTGCTATAAGAATCAAAGGAAATAATATTTGTAAAGCACTTAGCCCCATATTTGGTACGTAGTAGACACTTAATAAATGCTTGCTCCCCCCATAATTATAACCTTATAGAAAAGATATAGAGACCAATCAGTTGATAAGCATATATTAAATTCTGATGACATGGTAGGCACTGATGTTATAAAGACAAAAACTGGAAGAGTTCTTTCCCTCAAGGAACTCACATTTTATCAAGGGAAACAACATGTACATGCAAACATACACACAAATGCAGAATGAATAAAAACTAAATATGAGGTAGTTAAATCCAAGTTAGTAAGATGACCCTAGCAGTTGAGAGCATAAAAAAATACTTCATGCAAATGACAGTTCTTTAGCTACATCTTCAAGGAAGTGAGAGATTCTGTAAGGTGGAAGGGAGGGGAGAGCACATTCTAGACATAGTGCAAAGACTCAAAGATAGGAGATGAAAGTACTATATGTTAAAAATAGATATAAATTCAGTCTGGGGAACTCTAGAATGTAGGCTAGGAAGTAATATACAATGAGATTAGAAATATAGGGCTTTAAAAGTCAGAGGAATTTATATTTTGTTCAAATGGCAATAGGAATCAGTTGGAGTTTACTAAGTAGGAGAATGATGTGGTCAGATCTATGCTTAAGAAATATTTTTGCAATTGTGCAATGGGTTAAAATGGTGGGAAAGTCAAGAATTGTGGTAGGAAGATCAAATTAGTAGGTTGCTGTAATAGTCCAAGTAAGAGATGATGAGAACCAGGACTAATTTGATAGCTGTGTAAGTAGAGGGAAAATGTTGAATAAGAGAGGGCAAGATGTGGCAAAGGACTGAATATGTAGATTGAGAAGTCAAGGATAATTGAGGCTATTAACCTGGGAAACAGGAAGAATAGGAGAACTTTCATCAGAAACAGGAAGGTTTGGTAAATAAGTGGATTTGGAAGGAAAGATAATAAGTTCTGTTTCAGACACATTGAGTTTGAGAAGTCTCCCCCATGACATTCAGCTTGAAATGCCCATAGAGAGTTGGAGAGATGGGACTGGAGCTCAAGAGATGCTTTTGACTAAATAAGAATACAATTAAGTAAGTGTCAACCTAGATGGAATTCTTGAATAGAGTATTTCAAGTCTTTGTGATGTCCAATGAAATTGGAAAGACAAATTTGGTCCGGTAATGAAAGACTTTAAAAGCTAAACAAAGGAGTTTATATTTTATTCTAGAAGCAATAGGAAGCCCCTGAAATTGGTTGAGTAAGGAGAGTTACATGGTCAGACCTTCATTTAAGGAAAATTATCTTGGCAGCAGTGTATAGAATGGGCAGAAGTGGTGAAGGACTTGAGATAAAGAAACCAATTAGAAGACTGTTGTATTAGGGAAGCTGTAAGATGTCAGAGGTCTGTAGGATCAAATCTCTCTGATCCTTTGGTCTATGGAGAGGACAAACACACACACACACCCATAAACAGGCTTGACTGAAGGGAGGGGCAAAATCTTGCTGAGAGCTCCTTCACTTCCTCCCTCCCACTAGGCAGCTGGAAAATCAGTTACTATATGATAATGGTGGACAGACTTGTTAACTACAGGGCCAGGACAGTAAGTCAGGAAAGGCTGAACTCCTAAAGATGATAACTTTCTCTAAACTATTTTCCCACAGGATTGAATAGAAGAAAATAGGAGAAACTTGATGTCTTTGAAGCTTGCAGGCACAGAGGAAAGTTCATACTTTTGGGCTACAAAGCAAGAGGAACTCACCTTGAGGAAGTTATGAGTATTTCCCTAAATATAACCAGATACTGCTCCCAATTGACTAAAGGTTTAATGATATGTAGAGAAGGGAAGGAAAGGAGATCAAATAAGGATTGACAAGGTCTGGGAAGACCTCAAACTCTTATGTTCAAGCAGCCCCTCCCCCCAAAAGGGAAAGGTAACTTGAATGGCTAATCTGCTCTCTATCCCTATAAATATTCTTCGTCAATATCTAAATAACTAAATAGAGGTAAGCTGTGATGTAGATTGAATGTCAAATCAAGGTAAAGCAGGTTGGCAGCTAGGAACTAAAACGACTTTTCCCAGATTCAAGCCTCAAGCCCCAAGAGCAACCCAGGACCCAAGACCCAGCAAGCAGAGTGTCCTGCCTACTCACAACACAGGACCCAACTCCCTTTAACTGCCCCCTCTATCAGAGTTCTTGGGGGGGGAATGGAATTCTGAGCTGTGGCCTGAACCCCTCTCTGCAGCTAGAATCCCACTCTGCAATATGAATCTCACAGTAATTATAATAATCTAGGTAATAGCAAATGAGAGTTTGAACTAAAGAGGTCACTATGAGAATGGAGAGAAACAGTCAAGAAAGCTATCATGAAGGCAGAGACCTACTATGTGGAAGTATATGGCATCCTAAGTGGACAAGGATATATAAGAGACTGCACATTCAATATGCTTCAACTGTGGCAGCAAATAAAAATAATATAATTATGCTATATATGTATAGGATAAGAAGTTCCATTGTACTGGTCAGACCCATTTCTAATTAGTTGGATGCCACATTTTAGGAAGGGCATTGACAAATAACCTCATCCAAAAGAAGGTAACCAAAATTGGCAACTCAGAGCCATGCCATTCAAGGAACAATTAAAAGAACTGGTGATGTTTAGCAAAAAGAGGAGAAAATCTAGTGGGAAATATAATCACTATCTTTAAATCTTTGCAGAGTTGTCACATAGAAAAGGGACTGAACATTCTGCTTGATAACATAGAGCAGGTCTACAGTCAACAGAAAAAAGTTTCAGAAAAAGAACTTCTACCCCCTTATTAGGTAGGCAGAATATCCCCAAGATTAGTGCTTTCTAAAAATGGAATCTGTCAAATCAGGATATAGTGAGTTCCCTGCCACTAGAAGTCTTCAAGGGGAGGTTACATGACCACTTGCCATGTTGTCATAGCAGGATGAATAAGATGTGGGAGGGACTAGAAGAAAAGGCCCCTTCCAAGTCTAAAATTCCATAGGATTAATTCTTTCTTGGCTTGAGTATGGAAGTTTCCAGATACTTAGATGTTTGGTATTCAGACTAAGCTCTCAGTTTTGATCAAATTTTTTAGTTTTGATCTAACTGTGGGTTATTAGTTTAGATGTAGCCTTATGGTTGGTCAACCTTCTGGCAATGTATATTTCCAAACATGACAAAGTTGATCAAAGGATCAGAGATTTAGAGCTGAAAAGAATCATAGCCATCATCTGGTACAACATTTTTAATTTATATATGAGAAAAGTAAGTTTCAGAAAGCTAAAAAGGTTTGCCCTAGCTTACAAAGTCAATCAACACAGTATATGAAGTTCTTACTGTGTGCCAAGCACTGTGTTGGTGATAGAAATATAGACAAAAGCAAGACAATCCTTGAATTCAAATATTTTACATTGTATTGGGGGATACAGATAAGGAAATACAGAATGAATATCTATATTAAGATAAATAGATAGATAGATGTTGGATGGATAGAAAAACAGACAGACAGACAGACAGACAGATAGATAGATAGATAGATAGATAGATAGATAGATAGATAGATAGATAGATGATAGATAGATAGATAGATAGATAGATAGATAGATGATAGATAGATAGACAGATAATATACAGTGATATGAGGGACACACTCACATTTGGAAAAATGAGGAAAGGAGTACATGTCAAAAATAGCTTTTCAATCCAAGCTTTCTTACCTCAAAGACAGAAATCTTTTTTGGTGCATTTTGTGTAAAGACTCAAGAGTCGCCTGAATAGAGGTGATATTTGCAGCCGTGGTAGTAAATGACATTTCCCAGAGAAGGAATATATCAGCAGAAGAGAGTAGACTAAGGACAGAACACCTACTAATGATATCAGAAAGAGAATGCAAAGTAATTTGAAGGACAAGACAAAGGAACAGGTAGAAAGGAATTGTCCAAAGCCAAGAAAATAGGTTATATTCAGTAGGAGGTGGGGTTAGGGAGTGGGGGCTGTGAGGGAGATGATGCAGAAACTGCAGAGAGATTCAGAGTAAAGAATAAAAAAAAGTATTGCATTTTGATGATTATGTCATTTTATCCAAAGAATCTCCCATGAAATAGAATGTATAAGAAACAAATTGGAAATTATTGAGAAGAGAGTAAAGGCATAAGAGTTAGCAAATTCAGGTTATAAACATTTTCCTCCTCAAAGGATGGCAATGAATAGGTTAAGAGAGATGGCGCAGTAGGTAAATGAATGTAGAAGGGTCAAGAGAAAACTTTTTCTTAGGATTCGGAAGATCAGAGTATATTTATAGACAGATAAGAAATTAGAGATGAAAAGAAAGTTGAAGAGGGGAGGAAGGGAAGGAGAAAGAGACAGAGAGAGACAGAGAGACAGAGAGAGACAGAGAGAGAGAGAGACAGAGAGAGAGAGTCTGCTGCAATGAGACCTTAAAGGAGTCCAGATAGGATGAGATCAAAGGCACAGGATGACAGGAAAAGATTGAATGATGTTTCCAAGAAGTTTTTTAGAGTGAAGGTGGAGTTAAGAAAGTTCCTATTAGGTGACCTCAATCTTCTTGGTGAAGACTTTTTTGATACATTTTCAAAGTATAAGAGGTTGCAGTATAGTTGAGGGTTTAATGATGAAGGAATGTGTTTGGAATGATTGCCATGGGGAATGAAATAAGAAATAAATGAGTAGAAAGTAGGTTTGTTTAGCAGACATAATAACCTAGATTAAAAGAATGATTCTTCTCTGAAAAGAAGACATTTCTGAGCTTTCCGAAACGAAATTCATGAGCTCTGAAAAATTGAAGGAAATTTAAAAAGTTAAATGAACAAGAATTTGCCTGAACAGAAGGTAAAAAGGCATAAGCAGATATGTGAATGTCATTTAGTTTATGGTCCAGAACAGTCGCTATATACTTCTCAAACAAGTAAAAACAAACACAAAAAGTTCTCTATAAGCTACTGCTTAGAAATCTCAGTGGTGTCATTAATTAAATGTCCCAAACTGGATACCATAATAAGCTGAGCTGAGATCCAAAGCAATTGCCAGCAACCCCACTGTTTATTAAACTGATGAGCTACTGTAAGTTTCAGGAACAAATGATTAGTTTATCTGAGAAAGTTACCCTCATAGTAGAGTGGCTTCATTCACTAGACATCATATCAATCACTAAACTGAGTTAAGTTGGCACAGAACTCTGCTTTGGTCTATAAAGCCAGGGAATGGGTGATAGACTATGTGTGGAGTTCCAGGGCATCAGGCTATGATGCCAAATACCAGGAGGGTAAAGTCTGCTGCCAACTGTCCTTGTCTGCTCTCCTGCTTTGTTAATCTTCATTTAAGCCTTCCCTTGGGTGAGGAAAAAAGAAAAAAACACTGCCTACTCGTTTGTCAATACTATTATGCTTTCTCTGAACTAATGATTCTTTGGTGCATGGTTTTTATCCACTTGAAAATGCATTATATTCAGTCTTCCAGTTATGGAAATATATGTTAAAGTTTAATCTAAATGAAAAGTCAGCCAAATCTATACATTTTCAGGAAAATGTATTCACAATTCAATTTCTGGCTCTCCTTAATCAAAAGAATTATGTAGAAAAGAAAAAAGGTTAGGAGGTGAAGATTGTAAACAGCAGAGTTAAAGCCATCAAAAGGTAGCTTTGATGTAGAGTAGTGGGCTGGGATTTCAATATACACAAAGCATTATTATTAGAATGCCATAATTGGTTCAGCCATTTCCCAGTTAATGGATATCCCATTAGTTTCCAGTTCTTCACCACTACAAAAAAGTTCTCATAGAGGTTTAAGTACATATGAGTGCTCTTTTATTTCTTTGGGGTATAGACCTAGCAGTAATATTTCTTTATTGAAGAGCATACAAAGCTCAATGATTTTAATGGCATAATTCAATATTTTCCAGAATGACAATGCCAACTCGCAACTTCATCAATAGTGTTAATAATACCTGTTTTACCACAGCCCCTTCAAAGTTTCTCATTTTCCATTTTTTGTCACCTTTGCCAATCTGATGAATATACGGTAAAACCTCAGAACTGCATTTATTTGCATTTCTATAATTACTAATGAACATTTCTTCATGGCCATTAATAGCTTGTATTCTTCCTTTGAAGGCTTCCTGTTTATATCTTTGACCATTATCACTTGGGAAGTTTTTATTTCTATAAACTTGAATCAGTTCTTTGTATATTTTGGTAATGAGACCTTAAAGAAACTTGTGGCAAAGATTGTTTTCCCTTAGTTACCTGCTGCCCTTCTCTCTCTCTTTTGTATGCTTTGTTTATACCAAAAAAAATAAAAGCCTTAATTTTATTTATTTAATCAACATTGTCCATTTTATCACCTATATCTTGGTTGGTCATACATTTTCCCCCATTCATACAACAGAAGAGTAATTTCTTCCATGTTCTTTGAATTTATTAATGATTTAACCATTTATGTTTAAATCTTCTAGAGCTTGCCTTTCTATATGATGTGAGATGTTGGTCCCTCCCTCCATCTCTCTCTCTCTCTCTCTCTCTCTCTCTCTCTCTCTCTCTCTCTCTCTCTTTCTGTCTCCATCTTTCTGTCTCTGTCTGTCTGTCTCTCTCTTTTTTTCTCTTTCCCTCTCTCTCTCTCAACCCTTACCTTCCATCTTAGAATCATAACGGCTGGACAATTGGGGGTTAAGGGTCTTGCCCAGGGTCTCACACAGCTAGGAAGTGTCTGGGACCACATATGAGCTCAGAACTTTCCATCTCTAGGTCTAGCTCTCAATCCACTGAGCCTCCTAGTTCTCCCCTACATTTTCTCCTGAGGATTTTCCTCATGATTCCTCACTCTCCCTCCCTTCATAGACTTAATCGATTGTCAAATCTTGCTTTTTTTTTTTTTTTACTTCCACAATGTTTCTTGAATGTATTTCCTTCCATCCACTCACACGGGCATTTTAATTCAGGTCTTCATCAACTCTTCCATAGCTTATAGCAATGGCCTCCTACTTGTTTTCTCTTTTTCAATTCTCTTTCCATTACAGTTCCTCCTTTCCACAGGCACCAACATAGTTTTTCTTACTCTTTGGTTCAACCATGCCTCACCCTTTTTGGATAAAGATGTCTTTTGGATAAAATAGAAACTTTTCTGTTTGACTTTTAAAGACTATCATACTTTGGTGCCAATCTATCTTTCTCACACCATTATGTATTAGCCTATTCAGCATTCCTTTCTACTGTGTTACACTGCTCTAAATTACAGCTCTGCTTACCTGTTTTGGAACTGAATCCTTAGGTTGTTCCTTAACAAGCTCATGAGATAATAGTAACAGAGGACCACATACACATATGTATACACACATATATATGTATGCTGTCATTGAGTCAATCATTTTTGTCCAATTCTTTGGAATTTTCTTGTCAAAGATACAGGGATGCTTTGCTGTTTCCTTCTCTAGCTCATTTTACAGATAGGGAAACCGAGGCAAACAAGTTGAAGTGACTTGCCCAGAGTCATATAACTAGTATATATTTGAGGATGGTTTTAAACTCAGGTCCTCCTGTCTCTGGATCTGGCATTCTATCTAACTTTCCCACATAGATCTATAAACATAAATAAATTTATAGATTATAATAGCTAGCTTTTGTAGAGTACATTAAGGTTTGCAGTGTGCTTTATATATAAATATATATATAATCTCATTTAATCCTCAAAGTAATCTTATGAAATATGCATGCTATTATCCCAGTTTTAGAGGGGAGAAATTGAGGCAGAAAGAGGATGTGACTTGTCCAAGGTCATACAGTTGGTGAGTCCCTAAAGCAGTATTTGAACTCAGCTCTTTGTGACTCCAAATCCCCTACTCTATCCAGTATACCAACTGGCTACCATATTCATACATATATACATGCAAATATATAGATACATGTACATGCATGTATATGCATGTACATATGTGTGTATGGTTTTGGAGCTAATAGAGACCTCAATAAATAAACAACAATTTGGTGTCTACTAAGTAGAAAGACCTCAAACATAATCTAGTCATTTGATTCCCAACCTGTGGCCCAATGATCCCTAGGAAACAACAAAGTTACTGCATGACATCTGAAAGTCCATTTGTCTAATACTGCCAACCAAGAGGCAGCTAGGTGGTACGATAGATAGGGTACTGAGCCTTGAGTCAGCAGGACTTGAGTTCAAATCCAACCTCAAATGCTAGCTGTGTGATTCTGGGCATGTCACAATGTCTATTGACCTCAGTTTCCTCAACCATAAAATGGAGATAATAATAGTCTTAGAGTTGTTGGGAGGGTAAAATTTTATCTCATTTTATTTGACTTGTAATTATAATAATATTATTTTCTTATTGTAACATGCTTAGTCCATTGCCTGGCACAGACTAGGCACTAAGGAAATGCTTGTTATCTTGTACCAAGTATTATTTTGATCTTTACCGAGCTCTAGTAAAATATGCAGCTACATCCTGGAAAGAGATTGGGGGATAGAAACACATCTCTTTGTGTTGGATGATGGATTATGCTCAAAAATGTTGATCTAATCCATATTCTGTCATTCCATAGATGACTAAACAGAGCCTCGGAGATTAAGTGCCTTAGTTGGCATTATATGAACATTGCAGTGTAGCAGACAGAGCCTTGGAATGGGAACAAGTATCCTGGCATCCTAATCTTAGCTCTGCTCCTGTTTTTTATTAACTGTTCGACTTGGACAAAATCACTTAACTTTTCTGAGATCAGTTTCCTCCTATAAAATGAGGCTCATAATACTTATACAGCTTGCCTCGCAGGGTTGCTATTAGTATCCAATGAAATAATACATGCAAGGTACATTACAAACTATAAAACCCTATAAAACATAAGGTGTTATTATATGCCCCCTCATCTGTAGGGCGCCATGGTGGTAGAGGGAGAAATGCATTCCAAATGACATGGTGTCTACCCACCAGGAGTTTACAATGAAATGCAAAGACAACAGATATAGAAAAGGCTAAGGGGAAGGGAGAAAGGATTTCTATATTTTAGGTTTGGCTTATTTAACTTTTTGGATGTTTTACTATTTAATCAGAGTACCTATTAATTCCTGTGGGTAGCAACAGCATGAGGGAAAGGAAAAGGCTAGGAGAGGAGGTCTCTTAGAGAACAGAGATTAAGAAAGAGAGGTAAAGGAACCCCTTTCTGCCTCCTCCAGGAACAATTCCCTCACACTGAGCTCTCATTTCTTTTGGAACAAATGGCCCAGCTGATTTCCCACCACAGAATCGAGCCCCCTCAATGTTCTGGTCATGCCCTTCTCTGAGAATAAAGCACTAATTTGGAGTTATTAACATTTGGAAGAAGTTTTATGGTATGAAAAAGATAAAAACGAATCCCTCCAGCAGCCTTTAATGAAAATGAAATGGAATCTCTTCAGTGTATTTTTAAAGCAATGTTTGGGGGGGGTTGTTTTATTTTGTTTTACATTCCCATAGGCAATGGAATCCACCACCACCACCCCCCTCACCAAAAGCTCAGACAAATAATATTACTTGGAGAGAGTAAGAGTTCAAGCTAGACATTTTGTCTCACTGAAATAGCATTAGAAAGCCATTGGGGGGGGGGAGGGGAAAGCTAGACTTTGGCTTTATTCTGTTACTGCAATCTAGTTCAATTCCACAAACATTTATTGAGCTCCTACTCTATGCAAAACAATATGCAGGAGTTGGGGATATAAAGACAGGAAGCAAAAACATCTCTTTCTCTCCCAGAAATTATGTAGGAATATTTTTTAAACCCTTAACTTCTGTGTATTGGCTCATTGGTGGAAGAGTGGGCAATGGGAGTCAAGTGACTTGCCCAGGGTCACACAGCTAGGAAGTGTCTAAGGCTGGATTTGAACCTAGGACCTCCAGTCTCTAGGTTTGACTCTCAATCCACTGAGCCACCCAGCTGCCCCCTTTAGGAATATTTCATTATCCCTTAGTATGGGGAAATTCCTCCCCAAGACTGATTACTAGTGTCAGTAAATAAATCATAGTTATCTATGGTTCATAGGGCTTAAGAGAGAATACACGCACATGATATGCATGTATATATACATATATACACACCCATACATATATGTGTGTTTGTATATGTGTGTATACACCTAGAAAAAGAGAACATCAAAGAGAAGAGGGTGATTGACTCTTAAAGGCTGTAGAGAGGTAGAAGAGAATGAAGACTGAGAAAAAGCTTTGGATATGACAATTGAGAAATCACTAATAACTTTGGAGAAAGTAATTTTTGCATAACAGAGAGGTTTGAAATCAAAATGTAAGAAGTTGAGGAGGGAGTTATAGCAGAGAAATGGAGCCACTTATTGTGAATAGCCTTTTCAAGGAATTTATCCACAAAAAAAAAAAAAAAAAAAAAAAAAAAAGATGTTAGCAGATATAGAAGCGTCAAGTGAAGAGTCTGAGGACAGGGGAGAGATGGACATATCTGTAGGAAGTAGAGAAGGAACCAATAGACAAAAAGATATTGAAAATAAGTGATAGCAAAACAATAATGGAGGGTAGATTCGCTGGAGAAGACAGGAAAGAAGGGGATCGCTTGTGCAGATGGAAGAGTTAGCCTTGATAAGAAGTAAAGCTTTTGTCTCTTCCTTCACCTTTGTTTCAATATAAGTGACAGAAGTCTTCTGAGTAATATGAAATGAGGAAGAAGGAAGAAGAGGGAACTATGAGAAATAGTTTTTTTTCTGTAAAATATGGAACAAGGTTCTAGGCTGAGAGGGTGCAGGGAGGAGGTCTCTAAGAGGTTGGAGAAAGAATGAAGAGCTTCTGTGAAGAGTAGGATAATGATTTGACAAAGGAGATATAGTAGGAGGAGTATCTAGCAACAATGAAGTTGAAGTAAAATAAATTTGTAGTGCACCCAATCAGAAAGGTTGCATGGTTTTCTCTACCTTTGTTGAATAGCACATGTAAAGGAATAAAGGCTGCAGATGGTGGGAATGATTCAAGGGTAAGACTTTAAAATATCCTAGCCTAGCTCCTTTGTTACTATTTTACATTTTTTATTGATATTCATTAGAGATGTTGGTTCTTAGTTGTTCTTTTTTTCCCCCTTTGCTTTCTCTCTCCCTAAGTTATGAGACAAATAAAAATATATAAATAACTCGGATGTATCTTATCTTTGTCTCTCAGAAAACAATTAACAGGCTGCTTTGTTTTCCTTTGTTTTCATAGAATTTGTGATAAAAAGCATTAGGAGCTCAAGAGAAGAAGACAGAGTTGAACTAGTTCACTAATGGGTCAAAATGGGGAAAAGAAAAGAAAATGATCAGTACAGGGAGAGTAGCCTAAGAGAGGACTGAGGGAATGAAGAGTTAAAGGTTGTTGTGTAAATAAAACACAGGGATTGGTAAAGGAAGGGAAAGGGAAGGTAGAAAGTCAATAGATTATGGTCAAATAAAGGGAATTCAGAATTCTTGAACACTGAGGTGGTCTATTTGTGGGTGATGGACGTTCAGAATAGTAAATTCTCAACAAAGCATATAAATATTTTTGAGTGTGGCTGAGGCAGACTGAAGGAGGGAACTGAGTAGGTTCACAAAATAAGTGATGTTTGAGGGACTATCAAAATCTAAGTTAAAATCCCTAAGTATGAAGGAGCTGGGAAACAGAAAAAATGTGAGTCAGTTACAAAACTCATTAAGGAAGGGAGGCGAGTGACTTGGAGATCTACAGACAACAACTACTAGGATTTTGTTTGGGTCCTGGAGGTAAATTGCATGAACATCAGTGGAGGAGAGCTAACTGAGTGATGGAGGTTGGGGAAGAATTTGGAAGTGGCAGTGGGGAGCAAGGAATATTCAGACTCTCCCACCTTGACTGGTGTACCAGGGAGAATGAGTGAAGGTACAGCCAGTGCAAAGAAGCTGGCCAAGGAGACTATTCACAGTATGCTGAGGGGAAAGGGAAGAGAGATACTTTTCAGTAATAGTTAGAAAATGGAAGAAGTGGGAGAGGAAAAGTTTTAGGATAAAGTAGAGTTTTTTGCTTATGAAACAATCATTCCATAGCGCACAGTAGGGTGAATGAAATTCAGTTACAATTTAAGGGTGGTGGGTTGAGGGAGATGGAAAAAAGAATTGGTTGCTGGGAAATAGGGAATTGGGTTTAGATGAGGACCAACAATGATTCAGAATCACTAAGAAGCATTGGTGCATATAACCACCATTGAGAGGAAGGCATTACTCCTCTTCTCAGAGGAAGTTAGTGACTGGACGGGAGACAAATAGTGTGGCAATGAAGACATATGGTCTGATATATAAAGTATTGCTATTAATGATACTTATACAATGGCCCTTAAAGACTAAATTCTCTGTCTCTGGCTCTCTCCCTCTCCTTATTCTCTCTTCTTTTCTCCTCCTTCCTTCTCCTTCTCCTGATTTTTCCTCACCTTTCTCCCTCTCTGCCCCTGTCTGTCTTTTCTATCTCTTTGTCTATGTCTGGCTCTTTCTTCCTTTCCTCTCCCCACATAAACATAATCATCATGCTATACATCATTGTACAATACTATAAATAACACAGCTGGTTAGTACAATGGATAGATTGTTAGGCCTTGCATCAGGAATACTCATACTCAGAAACTTACTAGCTGTGTAATCCTTGGAAAGTCATTTAATCATGTTTTCCTCAGTTTCTGTAAAATGAGCTAGAGAAGGAAATGGCAAACTGCTCCAGTATCTTTGCCAAGAAAACCCCAATTGGGATCATGAAGAGTTGAAAACAATGAACATGAAACATAAACGATTAAAAACAAAGTCATAGTCATGTATTTTTTATACATTAGGACTATGGATTTATTTTCCTTAAGAAAATAAATCAGAGTTGTGTTATTCACTATATACCTGAAGAAAGATCAATAGCATGAAGAAAGTTACCGAAAGGTCTAAGCAAGTTTGAATTGTTTTGCCCCAGGTACCAGTCCAGTAATGGTAGATGGAGGCAACAACTTCCCATCAATGAATGAATAATGAATGAATGAATAAAATGCATTTATTAAATGCTTACTATGTACCAGGGCTAAGAATTGTTTGCCTTTTGTTTGAAGAAGTTGAGTGACATCACAGGGTGATGTCTTGACTTGCATGTTGTAAAGATTAGAATTAATATACAATAACTAAGTATTATATTTTACAAAGTTTATCAATAATAACTGAAGTAAAAAAGCTAGCTAACCTAGCCTGGTTGTGAGAGAAGAGAAAGTGAGAGGGAGGAGTTTCAGAATTTATAAACAAAACGTGACCATGCAAATGTGGAGGCTCATGGAAAAGGATGCTGGGCAATGAAAAGAATTCTGAGGAATGACGTTCAAAAGGTACAAAATTCTCTAACTATATAATGTGAATTGTATTTAAGCAAGGCAGAGCTACACAAAATTGTTAGCCTCACTCTCTCTTTCAGAGTCATCCAAGTCCAGTGGCAAGACACCTGGCAATGGCCGGGGATACAGTGGACGACCTTGCTGTCTTTGATATCTGACCAAACTGGGGATAAAAATACAGGCATGCTAGGAGCTTCCTGCCTTGTAGGAGTTTATATTTTAATGAGGGAAGACAAATGCTGAAAGGGAAACTAGAAGGGACTAGGAGGAGGGCAGTACACACAGCAATATGATTTGGAAATGGCCAGAAAATGATGTGGAAGCCTCTTCTGGGTAAGACGAAAACAAAAAACAAACAAACAAACAAACAAACAACAACAAAAAAAAAAACTCATTTTCCATAGTGCAGTGCTTCATGACAAAGTCCATGGGAAGCACCTTTTCATTACCAGAGTGAGGAGGAAAAGATATTACTTCCAAGGTAAGTCCATGTCCAGATTCTCCACTCCTTAAAGAATTGAAACCCAAGATAAGAAACTTACTTGGGAGGGTTCTTGGAAGGGAGTGACTACCAGAGACCAGAGATTACCAACCAGGAGCTAAGAGCTAGAGGGGATAAAGATTAGAAATACTGAAATACCAGTCTCTTTGTCAACATAATCTACCAGTTAGATTTCATCAAAGATCTAGGACAAAGCCTGTCATGAGGAAATCAGTCAGGAATGAATAGAGAATTAATACAGAGTGAAGTCTTATTCCCAGCAGTGATTAGATAGTATCAGTATTTACTCAAAAGACCTCTGCAAAGTTTTCTCCTCTTTTAGTCATAATCTTTTTTAACTAGCAAAAAAATCTGAATAGTTGCTTTCCACACACTCTGCTAAGGCAAATACTACAAAAGACAAGAATTATATTCTAGATGTGGATTGGTTAGTGTTAAATCCACAAGATAAGAAAAGTACCCTGAACCAAGTCAATGCCCTGGTTGCAGTGAACAAAAAAGTGCTTGTAGGCTTGTGGCTTGGGGTCTAGAAATAGGGACCTATCATAGCCATCCCTCTGCCTAAACCACTGCACAGTGCTAGGTATACAAGAGATGCTTAATAAATGTTTATTGACTGACCACTCCTATTCCAAAAGAGGCACTAAGCACTGATTCTGTCTAGCTATTCTAAGGAAAGAATGAAGGGTATGTAGACTTCGAAGGCACACAGAAGGCATGCCAGACATGGTGTTCAGGTTAGAGGGGAAGATGCCCAGACAGCTAGAACTGATCCTGAATCCCCACAGGTTACTCAGGAAAAGGGACTTAGAACTGGCCAATCTCCATTGGCCATCTAGCCATCTAATAACTCTAATAGACTGAATACAACCTAATTTCCAAGGGTCTGTGCAACAATGAAAGCTGGAGGATTGTGGAGCAAGAAAATTTCCACAAGTTCCAAAAACAAAAGCCTATATGCTGAAAGATCAAGGGAGGAAAGTCTGACTAAAAACTCAACTCACAGACAAACCAAGAAAGTGGATCCTACATCCCAAACCAAAAAACAGCATCATTGCTTCTGGCACTGCAATTCACTACAATAACTACAACTCACCATCTATTTCATCTATACATGGTTCCATAAGTGCACTGGTGTCCCAGTGCCCATGATTGTCTGTAGTCACCACTTGGCTCTCGTGGCAAGGGGAAATTGCATGTTTAGTTCCTCTGTACTGTTTGGGAAGGACAAGAGAGCACACTAGACAGTTATCACTTGGAGCCCCTATATAGCAGAAAAATGATTGTAATAAATAACTTTATTTATATGATATATAAATATAATGTGTATTATTATATTTATATATTACATAATATAAAATAAATAAAAATAAATAAATAAAGCAATAAAATGGTTATAATCAGACCATTTTTCATTCAAGTCAAATTCACATCTGGCTGTGTCTAAGAGGAAAAGAGTGCAAAGTCCTGGCTTACTCTTTTTTCTCCAAAAGGAAACTTAAAAGAAAAGGAAGTGACTGGTCAACTTTACAAAGTTCATTAATACCTGTACCAATTATAAATCAGCTATTCTGGAAGTATTTCTTCCTAGGCATGCAATTAGAGAGAATGAATAGAGAGCTGGACTTGGCAATGAAAAAGAACTGATTTTAATTACATTCTCAGATCCTTAGTTCCAGGATTCTGAGCAAGTCATTTTACTTGTCCCAGTCGCATTTTACTTAACTGTAAAATAGGGATAATAAAAGCATCTATCTCACAAAGTTTTATGAGGATCAAAAGAGATAATATCTGTAGAGTACATCACAAACATTAAAGCACTTTATAAATGCTAGCTATTGTTACTATTTTGCATATAAGAAAGCAATTATTTTAGCCTTGTAGCATTTCTGGAATTAATTTTCTTTTTTATATTTTCTTTTTTTCAAATTAATTGTAAAAAAATTTTTTTAACATTTGTTTTGTCAAATTCTGAGTTCCAAATTATCTCCCTCTTTTTCCCTCCCCACTCATTGAGAAGACAAGTGATTTTACATAACTTATATATGTTTAGTCATGCAAAACATATTTCCATATTACTCATATTAAGAAAGAAAATAACAGAGAAGAAAAAAAACAAAAAAAAGTATGCTTCAATCTATATTCAGACTCTATCAGTCATTTTTCTAGAAGTGAATAGCATTTTTCATCATAAGTTCTTCAGAAATGCCTTGGATCATTGTGTTGTTGGAAATAGCTGTTATTCATACTTGATCATCGTACAATATTACCATTACTGTGTAAAATGTTCTCCTGGTCCTGCCCACTTTACTTTGCATCTGTTCATATGCATTATTTTCCTCAAAGCATTCTGCTCATCATTTCTTATAGTACAATAATATTATGTCATATACTACAACTTGTTCAGCCATACCCCAAATAATGGGCACCCTCTCAATTTGCAAATCTTTGCCAACAGAAAAAAATCTGCTATAAATATTTTTGTACATATAGTCTTTTTTTTCCCTTTTCTTTTTATCGCTTTGGGATATAGCCATATTAGTGATATTGGACATAATTCCAAATTGCTCTCCAGAATGGTGGAATATTTTCACCAATTCCATGTAAAAATAATTTTTAACATTCTTTAAAATTTTATGAATTTCAAATTCTCTCTTCTCTGTGTCTTCCCTAAGACACTAACTAATCTGCTATACATTTTACATGTGTGATCAGGTGAAACATTTTCCTATCTTAGTCATTTTGTGAAAGAGATCTCAATCAAAAAAAGAAGAAAGTAAAATATCATATGTTTTGGTCTGCATTCAGATTCCATTCATTTTTTCCTCTGGAAATGGATGGTATTTTTTTTATCATGAGTTTTGAGATTGTCTTGGATCACTGAATTGCTGAGAATAAATAGGTCATTCACAGTTGTTCATCATACAGTATTGCTGTTACTATTATAATGTTCTTCTTGTTCTGCCTACTTTGCATCTATTCATTTAAGTCTTTCCACTTTTAATTAATTTTCTAAGAGTATCTTGTATGATGATGACAACTCTGAACACCAGAGCACTCAGTATCAATCACTCTTCCAGATAAGAATAGAAAAACACTAAGAAATCAGAGGTATGAAAATAAAACCTGTTTGGGCAGAAATTGAAAAAGTTTGTTTAGGCCACTATATGGTACTTTGGTATAGCGTTAACTATATAAGACAGCTGGTGGTGCACTGATTAGAGCTCTGAGAATATAGTCAGAAAGACTGGCCAAATTCAGCTTCAGAAACTTGTCATCTGTGGACCCTGGCCAAGCTACTTAACCTCTGCCTCAGTTTCCTTAATTTTAAAATAATGATAATACTAGCACTTCACAGAATTGTTTTAAGGATAAAAGAAGACATTTGTAAAGTGCTTGGCACAGTGCCTGGCATATAATAAGTGCCACATAAGTGCTCCCTTCTCCCCCAAAAAGGAGAATAATGCAAAATATTTCAGTCTTGCCTGGATATCTGGATTGTATCTATAATGTAAATATTTAGATTAAAGGTGAGATGCAAAGGATCAGTGAAAGATCACCTTAGTGTTATGTTGATTCTCAGTTCAAGAACAATTCTGTTTGAGGGAGAAAGAATTTAAGATAGCATTTGATTTAGGCCTTGAAAAAGAAAATAGGAAAGAATTAGCCTGAACCAGGGAAACAGGGCAATCCAGGTAGAAGAAACAACATGAACAGAGGGAAGAAAGTTGGTAGGTAAATTAAGGAATGTCAAGACTAGGGTTAGTTAGGGAGGGAGAGTCCTTGGATCCAGCTCAGAGAGAATAAGGCTAAATCGTTAAGGCACTCATTTTATCTGGATACATGCTGTTTCATTATCTCTATATCTATCTATCTATCTATCTATCTATCTATCTATCTATCTATCTATCTATCTATCTATCTATCTGTCTGTCTGTCTGTCTGTCTCTCTGTCTGTCTGTCTGTCTGCCTGTCTGTCTGTCTGTCTATCAGTCTATCTGTCTGCATGTCTGCCTGCCTGTCTGTCTGTCTGTCTGTCTCTGTCTGTCTATCTGTCTGTCTGCATGTCTGCCTGTCTGCCTACCTGCCTGTCTGTCTGTCTATCTATCTATCTACCATATTGATCCACCATTCTTAAATGACTTTTCCAGTCAGAAGATATGGGTTGGGGAAGGAGTTATAAACACATAAAAAGTCCCATGGTTGAAAAAAAATAAAACCAGGAGAAAAATCTGTCATTTTAATCACAGAAGTTAGCTCAGAAATAAATAAAATACATGGTTGTTTGTGTGCTTCCTTGGCTAAAATCTGCTACTAGAATACTTCCAAATATTCCTTATTACTACTGAAAGCTCCAGCTAATGCTAGAAATAGGGATGAGGAGAAATGATAATGTAAATGGAAGGAGAACTGAGCAATAAAAAAATGTGGGAGGTAGCTAGGTGGCTCAGTGGATTGAGAGCCAGGCTCAGAGATGTAAAGTCCTGGGTTTAAATCTGGACTCAGACACTTCCTAGCTGTGTGACCCTGGGTAAATCACGTAACCCCCATTGCCTAGCCCTTACTGCTCTTCTGCCTTGGAAGCAATACACAGTATCAATTCTGAGACAGAAGGTAAGGGTTTAAAGAAAATGTGATAATATCGCAGGGGATTTTTGTGTTTTTTTTTTTACAAACCCCAGAAATGCCTAGCTATAATTAAATTTCATCCTATAGCTTGTGGAAGAGATTTTGTATTTTTCCCACCCCAAAATCCAAATTTTTCATCTACCAATTCCCAATTTTTCCACTGAAATTTTCTGAGGTCTTATGGGACCCCAGAACTACTTCAGAATTTCTGATGTGAAAATGACCTGTTTTGCGGCAGTAACTAAAAACATTCATACTATAGAAGTTATTTTTAGATCCCTGAAAATTCCCTTGGTGTAGCAGTGATAGAGATGATCACAATATTTTGCAAAGGAAGTATCTGGGAGAGATGTGTGAGTAAAAGAGAGATAGCCAGTCTGTTACACTCAAATCACAGAGGAAGGGACACAGAGAGAATGAGTATATAGAATGGAGATGAACTCTGTTTCCTTTATTTCTGTCTTTCACTACATGAGGAATTTTATAACTCTTGGGACTTTGCCAGGCATGTCAGAAGTGTCCTTATTAAGACTCCTGGGGAGAATGATGAAAGGTATAAAAAATGACTAATGAGTCTAGAGTCAATGATGAAAGCTAACCAGATGAGAGTTAAAGAGGAAAAAAAAAAAAAGACCCACTTCACACAAATTGGCAGCCATAGCTGTTCAAAAGAATAGAGGCTTTCTTTTAGTCTGTCTTTTATTGGTCACTTAAAAAACACACAACAACTTTATTTGGACTTAATATTTTGATAACATGAGACTATTTTATCATTGTAGAAATACCTTTTATTACCTTTTATATACCCTGCTTCTCTAATGATGTATGTGCTCTGTTAATGTTTTGAGAACTTGTAAAGTAAAATCCTCCCCTCAAAGTGCACCTTTTTCTTTTTTTCATGTTTTCCTTTTTATGTTTTTTTGCCAGATTACATATGATACAATTTTAATAATCATTTTCATATCAATTTCTGGAATTTTGTAATTCTTCCCTCCTACCTCATGTTTCTTCCCAAGACAACAGATAACATGATATAGAGCACATATGTGCTATCATGTAATACATTATTCCAAGTCTGACATGTTGTGAAAGAAAGAAAATACTTATCATTTATACTAGAGAAAAATTCATGGAGGAAATAAAGTGAAGAATAAAATGCTTCAATCAGCATTTAGACTCCATCAGTTCTTTCTATGCCAGTAGCAACTTTTTAAACTGGTGTATTTATGTGTATAATCTCCTGTTTATAATAATCTATTTCCTCATTTCTTATAGTACAATGGCGTTGCATCACATTTATATATTGTAACTTTTCAGTCATTTCTCAGTAGATGGATTTTTCTTTAGATTCTTTTTTTTTTCCTTTTTGCCATTACAACAAAAATAAAAAGCTCCTGTTAACATTTTTTCCCTTGCAGGACCTTTCCCTCTTTGAATTCTTTTGGGTATAGGTCCAACATTGTCATAGTTTGGGGAAAGACTTATATGAATTTATTCGGAGAGAAGTAAGTAGAACTAGAACAATTATACTATGACATCAATATTATAAAAGTGAGCAAATTTGAGGACTTATATAAACTGCTAAAGAATGAAATGAGTAGGACCAGAACAATTTTTTCAAAGTTATAAGAACTATGATCAATACAATGACCATCCATGATTTCAGAAGACTAATAATGAAAAAAGCAATATGGTAGAGAGGTGGTGAACTTAGGTAAAAGAATGAGAAGTATATTTTTAACACAACCAATGAGGGAATTGGTTTTGCTTAATAATGCATATTTGTTAAAAGGAAATTGTTTTTCTTTTCTCTTTTTTTTCAGTGGGAGGGATGAGAGAGAAAGAAAATATATTTCAGTTGATTAAAAAAGATAAAATACTTTTAAAAAATAGAGATTGGAGACCACAGGTGTAGATTGTCCTAAGTGCTTTCAGATGAGCTCACCTTAACGTTAATTTTGCTTAATTGTCTTATTTTATTAGAGGTCTCTCACAGTCTGTAGGTAATCTGGAAATGCTCATACAGTAAAAAACAAAACATGTCAACAAAACCTTTTAAGTGAAAAAATAAAAAAACTAAAAGAAAAAAGATATTTTAGAGTTCTGGTTTTTAATTACTGTCAAACAGAAATATAATCTCTCTGAAAGAGGCTGGAAAAGCACATTTGAGAGTGTATTGACCCATAGAGGAAAAAGGAATGAAAGGATAGATGAGATTTGCCAGGTTTAGAAAATGCAAATGAGATGTAATCTAGTTCCACCCCTTCCTTACTCCATCTGTAGCATAATCCCCCCCTTTTTGTACAGATTTGACACACACATGTGCAGTCTAGTAACTTCTAGGCTAATGCATTTAAGCCCCACTGAGAATGTAAGGCAAATCCAGTGGCTCAGGTCAGGATGGAAACAGGTCTAGGAAGTCTTTGGTGATCCTAAGGCATCCACTATTGGCCATAGGTAGACTCTTGCTCTGAATATCTTGACAGGACATGCTACGGTGCCCTTAATCGTTCTGAGACATCAAGAAAGTTTATAATGTCTCTGCTTGGCTCCAAAGGGCAGAACTATGAGCAATTAGCAAGAGTTGTAGAGAAATGGGTTTCTGCAGGAAAAATTTCCTACTAATTTGTGAACTAATCCAGCCTTTCTAGGAAACAATTTAGAACTCTACTCAAAGAGTTATAAATCTGTGCATACCTTTGGCCCAGCAATGCCATTAGTAAGTCTATATCCCAAAGAGAACAAAGATGGGGGAAAGGACAGTTATATAAAAATATTTATAGCAATTTTTTGTGGCAAAAAATTAAAAATTGAAGGAATGACCATCAACTGGGGAATGGCTGAACAAGTTGTGGTATATGGTTGTAATAGAATACTATTATGCTATAAGAAATTATGAGCAGGATGGGTTCAGAAAATAGATGCAAAATGAATTGAGCAGATCCAGGAAAACATTCTACACAGTAACAGCAATATTGTATGATAATCCACTGTAAATGACAGCTACGGGTATTCTGATCAAGAAAATAAGCTAAAATATATTTTTAAAGAAAAAATAAGCTCAGACAAGCCTGAAGGATCCAAGAGGAAAAATTCTATACACTTCCAGAGAGCAGATAAACTTTGAATACAGATTGAAACCTACTTTTTCACTTTCTTTTTCTAATTATTAATTTTTGTTCAAGATTATATGTCAATAAAATTTTTAATAATTGTTTTCTGACATTTTGTGATCCATGTTCTCTCCTTCCTTTTCACCCCTCTCAAAGACAGGAGGTAACATGATATAGGCTCTGCTGTGTTGTGATGCTATACATATTTCCATGTTCATCATGGTGCAAGTGAAGATACATATTGCTTACACAAAAGAAATATTCATAGAGAGAATAAGAGGAAGATAATCTTTTTGTGATCATCTCATTCACCATTTCTTATGGCACAATAGTATTCCATTATAATTATATACCACGATTTGTTTAGCTATTCCCAATTGATAAACATCCCTTCAGTTTCCAGTTCTTTACCACTACAAAAAGAACTGCTATAAATATTTTTAACAAATAGGTCCTTTCCCCCTATTTTTTATCTCTTTAGGATACAGACCTAGTAGTGACATTGCTAGATCAAAGAGTATACACCATTTTATGACCTGTTGGGCATGGTTCCAGACTGCTCTCCAGAATGGTAGTACCAATTCATAGCTCCACCAACAGTGTATTAGTATCCCAAATTTTCTATATACTCTCCAACATTTATCATTTTCCTTTTTTAGTCATAACTTTATTATTCTTGCTTACATGTGTGTTTTCTTTTGCAACATGGCTAATCTGGAAATATGTTTTACATAACTACACATTTATAGTCAGTCTCATATAAAGGAGCAAGGCAGGAGCAGTAGGAGGACAGAATTTGAAACTCAAAAAATTGTTTTAAGAAATGTAAAAAAATTTTAAGGTATTTTGGAAATATTTAATGAAAAAATAAGCATGTGTTTAGAAAGAAAAAAGAAAAACTTCTTAATAATTAGAACTTACCAAAAAAAAATAGAATAAGCTCCCTTGGAGTTAGTTCCTTATCACTAGACATGTACAAATAAAAATTGAATGACTATTTAGAATATTATGAAGAGACCATCCTATTAAGGATGAATTAAATGTTATTTGTGGACTCTTCTAACTTAAGCATTCTGAGATTCAAAGAGCTGCCCCTGGAGACTGTGAGGTAGTTTTTTCATCTCCTCAGTAGCTCCCTCAAGAGCCACCAAATCCCCAAAGCATCCTGTAACTAGTGACTCTCTCTTTCTTAAGAATCCTCCAGGCATTAAGGACAGACTCAAGGGCACAAGGAACAACTAGAATTCCTATATCACTCAAGGAGGTGGCTCTGATGGCATCCTGGGGTTTGAAATGCAAGCAAGTGTTGAACCAACCCCAGGGTAATAATATGACTCCCTATACCATGATTGTTTACAATAAGATAATGTAGATCCTTTATAACTGCTGGCCTCCAAGATTTGAACTATGCTCACTCAATAAAAGGAAGATGCTTTCTTAAGCATGACTTATCCAATATGGTACCTGCATTGACATTGATGGTTTTGCAAAACAAATTCCAATTGCAAGTCTTTCAATAATTGCCTATTTATTCAAAGAGACTGAATAACCCATACATTTTTATAAACATGAAATGAAATAAATATCTTTCTGACTGACAAGTCTAGAACTACCTGATATAGTGGTAATCCATTCTTTGAGCAAGGTCTTCACTTCATGGGATTCAACAACGCCAGCTAGATTTTAGGTGCTGGTTGGCTAAAAGAGCCTGCCAGTTCTAATGACCAACAAGGACCTGCTCTAACTGAAGCTGATGAACTTGACTCAACCTGTTGAAAAAGAATTTAGTGTGATGCCAGCCAATTACAATGCAAATTCAAAAATAATTTTGTTATCAGCCATTAAAATAAAAGTTACAGTACAAACCTTACCTATGGATAGCACTAGCTGGAGCTTCTTGTTTCAAAAAGCTGTCTGTTAGATTCTGCAGCCTCCTGGTAGATAATTGACAAAGTTTTAGTCAGATTGCAGAGCAGCTTGAATGTAGCCAGGACAACACAGCCAGAAAGCAGCCAAGTTTAGTGGAGTGGACACTTAGATTTTAGATTTAGTTTTGAGACTCTTTTCTAGCATTGAATTGTTGAGTGGCTTTGGGCAAGGCACTTAACCTAAATCTAAGGCTCCTCATCTGTAAAATGGGAATAATAATTATTTCCCCATTCATTTTACAGGGTTATTTTTGCCGAAGATAAAGTTAATCCTTAAAGGGTTTTATAAATTGAAAGCACTATGTATTAACAGCAATAATAATATAAGGAGAACAATAATATTAATAGTAATGTGTTATATTTATGGGGTCTAAATCATTTTAGTTCTAATGGTTACTTAAATTCTTTATTTTTTTCAACACAGGGAAAAAGGAAAATCCTCAGAGATGTACTAGCAATTAATATAGGGCATAAAGGATACAAATTTTATATTTCAATGATTAAATATGTATATATATTATCCCAGTAAATATTTTTGTGATTCCACTTACCATATTCTGGGTATATCCTCTACACATTTTAAAGTTGGGCACAACTGAAAAAAAACTGAATAAGAAGTCATCAGAGTATTCATGAATTGAAACATCTGGAGTACCTCATCATCTATAAGGTATCCCTCTTCAACTCAGATTCTACACTGGAACTTCTCCATGACAAATACAAATATCTTTAGCAAGCATACATCACTGGAAACAGACAGCAAGCTGGGCCCAGAATTTAAAAGTAGATTAGATTGCCTTTGAAAAATTGCAGTGTTCTTAAGACTTCCAACTTTCTCCCTGAATTAAAGGTCCATCTTTTAAACCATAATAGTCTTCTGGTGTAGTTAAATGATTATGAGTCATGGAATATGTCAAAATATGTAACAAATACCATAATCTTATAAAAATTAAAGTTTGAGGTTACCCAAATTGCAATGAATACATGCATGGTGGGTGTGACCAAGCTGCAAAACATTACAAATGAGGAATTATGCAGGACAAATGATGTAAAGGACGTCATAGGAAAAATGTATGACTGGAGCAAAAAAAAAAGAGAAGTCAATCATATAGCGGGGGTGAGGGAATGTTGATGAGTGTATTCCATTGCCAAGAAGAACTGAGAAAAACCCTTCCACACTGAGTGAACCATTGTGTGAATTATAGTAAAATGTGGACAAGAATTGCAAAAGATGGATAGGGTAGGTGTGGGTAGATTATAATCAATATTACTAGAAGGAATAACCATGTCGATAAGATCACAGATTTATTGGTACATTGTAATAGTAATCCTTATTAGTATCACAAGTTAATTTTTTCAGCTAGCTGCCTTTTTCTTGCCCAAAAAGTATTTTATCTTCCCCCTCTGAAGGTATAGGGCAGCTTTTAAATTTCCTATAACACACACACGCACGAACACACACACACACACACACCCCTCTCAAAAACACACATCAACAAATACTAAAACCAGAAACACTGACCCATAGTGGCTAATGTATGATGTAAGAGGTGTAAGAGGTAAAGACTTCTAGAAGACTTTTTGACCCTGCTGAACAAATATTTACTTCTGATTCTGATGATATTCACTTCTGATCTCACTTCTGAACAGAGCTGTTCAGATCTCCTGGAAAGCCAGGGCATAGCATTGAACTTTCTCAATCTTTTCTTCTGTAGAATGCTGCCAACAGGAGGAAGTTATTACAAAAATCATCTCCTGTTGAATTAGCCAGCTTCCAGATTTAGAAAGTAAGTTCCAAACTCTTTGGATCATGAGGGGACTTTCAATGCTAGAAATATCTTCAGCATCCCTCAGTTGGGTCATATACACTCAGGAAAAGAAACGTAGAGCAGAAAAAACAGCCGAGGACCTATGGTCTATCTCGCTGAAGTCTTGTCTAGACAAGCACACGTGCTCACTGCTGGATACAAGTAGGCACCATTGCTATTGGGATGGAAGGGAATGGAGGTCTCTCCTCAATAGAAGTCTGAGGGAGAGGATACCTGATTCCCATGGAATATGCTTCAGATAGAGAGATTCAATAATTATCTTAAAGGAATACACAACACACTGGAAAGAATAGTGGACTTTGGATTTTGTAGGCCTGGGTTCCATTATTTGCTCTGATACTTACATGACCATTGGCAAATCATTTCATTTGTCTGAGTTTTAGCTTTCTCATGAGTGAAAAAAGGATAATACTAATACTTAAACCAACTACCTCATACAGATATTGATAGAAATTATTTTGTAAAGCTTAAAATCCTCTTCAAATTTGAACTATGATTATCTTCTCTAATCAGACAGACATACACTAACTTTGTACCATTTATTAGTAACTTATCTAATTTTATTCTCCAGCTAACCAAAACAGAACAGCTGTTTTCATTTCCAGCTTCCTGGCTTTCCTATCAATATCCTCTTCCTTCCTGTTTCTCTATTCTAGGCCTATGTTTTTCTCTTAAAGAAGGTTTCCAAAACTGTCTAAGAGAGATCTGTAGTATATAACCCTGAGAATACTACAAAAAGTGCAATGTTTTACATCTTGGATCCTGTGTCCCTAGCAATGAACAAGTGCCAAAAATCCATTTAGAAATGAAAGCCAACATGTATCCCTATATGACTTACTGCCAATAAACAGTTTGGGGTTTAATCATAACAAGAAAGAGCAAATGGTTACCGATTCTCAGCTTAAAATTTAACTAATATAATCCCCATCCCATGCTGTGGTAGACATTCTCAGTCTTATTCTTACATACAGACGTATTGCTGTCTTCCAGGAAAGCGAAGTTTTTGTTGCTGTTGTTTAAAATCTTGGTGCTATTTAGAGATGCAATGCTTGCTACTGTAAAAGCCATGAGCTTGTTCCAATGAAACAATACACATACAGAAAACCATGTAGGTTGGATTAAGAAAGCTAATTGAGATCTTTTCCCTGAGCCAATTTGGCAGCCAAACTATTTGAAAAGTGTTGGAAAAAAATATCTCCCTGCCTTCCCGACCCACAATCCACTTCAAACCTTTAAGATGAATCATTTCTGACCAAGCCTTAGGATCAGTTTGGATGAAGGTGGGCATGAGGGGTTGACTTTGGGCCAAAGTAAAGTAAAGCAATCCAGCATGACCTTGGGTTATGTCTGGTTTAAAGGATATTAAAAACCCTTCAGAAAACCAGTCCAAGTCCTTCTCTGAGATCTGGATTGAACTGGCTAGTTTTATGTAAGGTCTGGACACAATGTGAGATAGTGAGCAAAGGGCTGGGCCCATAGTCAGAAAACATGGCGGACACTTAACTAGCTATGGTACCCTGGACAAATTATTTATCATCTCAATGCCTCTGACAGCTCCCTTGACTTAACTATCATGTCACAAACCTGCTGTCACCTGCATAAATGGAGAGAATTTTCACACATAGGGTCCCGCCATACTGATGAGAAACATGGTAGACAAAATTTGACTCTTAGAGTCAGGTACGTCTGAATTCAAGTCCTAGCTCATATACTAGCTGTTAAAACCTGGGAAAGCCATTTAACATCTCATGGCCTCAGTTTCTTCATTTATAAAATGAGGAGATTGAACTAGATGATGTCTCAGGTTCTTTCCAGCTCTAAATCTATGACCCCATGATAAAATCATTTTTCCTTCACATATTCAGGTACATGAAGTCCAGGACTGAATCTAGCAACAAGATTCAGAGTTTATAGGCAAATGATGATGAATCTCACTTTGCATAGTATATACAAGCTAAAGCTTCTAACAACAAATGTTATTTGCTCACAGGTCACTTTGTCTCTCTAGGCCTCGACTTTCTCATGTGCAAAAGGAAGGGATAATTGTCCTAAATGATCTCTGAAGAGTCATCCTCTTCTCATTTGTCTATAACTCTTTCTCTAGATAACTTTCAGCCCAAAGACTATTCAATATTTCAGCTTGTAGATGCAAATGAAAAGACATATATTTAGAGGAAAAAAAAGAATGGAGTCGATTTATCAATAACTAAACTTGGGTTCTTTTTTTAATTATTGAGAATGACACATAAGGAAAAAGTAAACTAATAATGCCTATTGTACAGGTTCTGATATACAAGTGGATGAAGAACCAATGGAGTTGTCCCATCATTATGTGTATCTTGGATAAGCGACATACATAACAATGAACTAGGATCAGAACTGAGTAGGAGGATGAGAGGCAGACAGATTGCATTTGCTTTTGTTGACCCTAAGCTTCTCTTTTATACAATAATCCATATTTTTAACATCCATATCAATTGACCAGTTTAATATCAATACTTTTCTAATGATGCTAAATGGCCATATTTCATGGACTTCCACAATCTAAATAATCAAAGCTGTGGATCCCCCAAAGGGAGATGGAGATTCACGTGGTGGGAGTAAGTAGGCACAGAAGGGTTACATGAAGGGTCATCATCAGATAGACATGTATAATTAGAGAAGGAAGCAGATTGGTTATGGGGTGAGGAGAGATGACTGATGATAGACCATGTGTTCTTTTGACAACCATGCAATGTCTTGGCAGACTTAACCAGGTTGAGAGTAATCCATAGGTCTCAAAGCTATCAGTGAGTTAGAGGGATATCTATCTAAAACATGGGAAGACTTCTTCCCTCCTTGAATTGGGTAGATGGAACAGTTTGTTCTAATGGCTATGAAAGCAGCTGAAGCAGGGACTGGGGGGTGCTTAGTACTTGGTCAGACCCTGAAGTATGGTAAAGTCATCCACTGTAGGGGTGGAGCCAAGATGGTGGCTTAGTAGCAACTAAAGCTGAAACTGCTCTGACAATCCTTTCAAAGTCATCCACCGCATCGTGGGCTATTGCTGGTTATCCTGACTTTTGTGGATTGCTATGATTTCTATGACTGGATTTCCATGACTGGAAGAGAGAATGAAGCTGATGACTTTGTACAATTCAGCCTCACTTAAATCCAATTTACTCATTGAGACATCATCCCACAATATCATTGGTCCTCTTTGAAAACAAAGGACAAAAATCTACTCCAAGATAAATGAAGGTTCCTAGCATGTTGAGTGGATTTACTGAAGGCACAGGAAAGAAATGCAAAGAATGAGATGGCATGGATACATTCCAATCTGCACTATTGAAGAGAAGACCAACAAGGATGGAATCAGAGATTCACTGAAGCAATGAAGTGTTGAGAATAGAATTGTTATTTTTTATGTTATATATAGTATATAAATTAAACTCAAGAATAAATTAATCAATAGAATTGGAGGTTCAGTTATAATAATAGTGGGAAAAGTACTGGAGCCAGTGGATCTTGCTGGGTTCAAATCCCACCTCTGATGCTTACTATATGAACAAGATGAAGCCTGAAACGAAAAGGGAATAATGCTAATGGTAAAGGGTGGAAAGCAGGGCTAGGTGGCACAGTGGATAGAGTGCTGGGCCTGGAGTCAGAAACATCTTCCTGAGTTCCAATATGACCTCAGATACTTCATAACTGTGTGACTCAGTGCAAGTCAAGTACCCATTATTAGCCTCAGTTTCCTCATCTGTAAGATGAATTGGAAAAGGAAGTGGCAAACCATTCTAGGATCTTTGCCAAAAAAATCCAATGGCATCACAAATAGTCAGACATGACTGAAAAGACTGAAAAATGACAAAAGGTAAATAAGGAAGATAATTTTTTCATTCCTTCATTTATAAAAAGAAATGCTGTCATCATCTTTAGCAATATATGGCCTTTTCTATGACAATGTATTAGAAACTTGGATAAGAAAGCCAATAAAAGGAAATACTTAGAATCATAGAACTAGAACTAGACAAAACTTTAGGTGTCATCTAATTTAACCTCCTCATTTTACAGATGAAGAAACTGAGGTCTAAGCAGGGAGATAATGGCATAACTAAACTCACACAGATAATACTCACAAAAGTCAGGATTATAAACCCAGACCCTCTGTTTCTAGATTCAGCAGCCTCTCTCCTTTGGCATGAACTTCTCCTGGTGGATTGCAGACAGCATTGCAGATGGGTTGGCAATAGCACTTCTCTGGGCAAAGGAGAAGGATGTCTTTCCTGGGCTTCTTCTTGTCATGTATTTAGGTGGCTGCCTAGTCTGTTAACAGGTAACCTATGTTTTGAATGGCTGGCCCTGGATGCTGCAAAGGAAAAATGGAAGAAAATTTAGACTATCACTTATCATTCTTTTGTAAACTGTGACCTTGCTCTTACTTGGTTCATCCAAGGTCAAGGTGAACCAAAAGATAAAGACGTCTCCTTTGAATGTCGTGATCTCTGATGAAGGTCACAAGTCACCACAGAGTTATTTAAGGGCAAGAAGACAGCAGATTGTTGGAAACTCTATTCACAGATAGAGACTTTGGATAACTAGATGATACAATGGAGAGTGCCAGGCCTAGAATCAAGAAGATCTGAGTTCAAATCCAACTTCACTCACTAATTGTGCAATCCTGGGCAAGTCATTTAACCTCTGTTTATTTCAGTTTCTTCATCTATAACATGAAAATAATAAAAACACTTTCCTGCCAGGGTTGTGATAATAATTGCATAATTAATGGGATAATAATTGTAAAGCACTTAGTACAGTACTTGGTGCATATCAAATACTATACAAATTCTAGTTGATATTGTTATCACTATTATAATTGACCAACTTTGAAAGGTCCCAAGAAAAGAGATTAGAGGGCTTTGCTTTAAATTAATAGCCATACTGATGGTCCTCCTTTTTTTCTCCCCTTTCCTCCCCTTCTCCAAAAGATATTCTTGACAACTGGTCAGCCTCTGCTTGAACATTTCTGGTGATGAGAAAATCACTGCTACGTAGAGATAGTGACCCAGTTTCATTCCATGAACAATTATAGTTATTAAAAAGTAATTCCTCATAATAATAATGTTTTTGTTATTCAAATATATTTTATTCTCCCTATTACATGTAATAACGATCTTCAACATAAGTTTTCCAAAATTATAACATCCAAATTGTCTCTTTCCTTCCTTTCCATTCTCCCTCTGGGAGAGAGTAAGCATTTTGATCTAGATTGTACATGTAATTAATAAGGTTTTTAAAAGTATAAAATCCTGCCTCTCTATAATTTCTATTCAGTGGTCACAGATCTGCCTCTTAGAACAACAAAGAAGAAATCTACTCTCTATTTCACCTGTGTAGGCCTTTTTACAAAATATTTTTCATTGTAGAAAAAGAAAAGGTAGTAATGGAAAAAAGAGAGAAAGATAAAAATCAAAGGAGAAAGGAAGCAGGAAGCACAGGCAATAAAATGGGAAGGGAATCCCCAAGGTAGAGATATATCTGTGGCAGCCTATATTTCTGCTCCTGAGAACTTTCCTCTTCCCAGTCATTGTTCTATCATATCTATACAAAAGACTATAAGTAAAGAAAAGATAACTGTCTTTAAAAGGAATAAAGGCCAAACACATTCATTGTTCACATTTAAAATTTAAAAATTGTACAAGCTAATTTCAGGTCAGACTGACCTGAATTTTCCAATGCTCACTTTACAGAGAGCCAACATGGCTGCTCCCCTGGTTTCTGTTTGGATTGATTCTATATAGTATGTTCAAAATAACCCTTATTAATCCAAGTAGAATCAATGCTGAGACTTTAACCAAAAAATCCTTGTTGCTTCAATAACTTTTATTTTTTGCATTTAAAAAAAAGTCAATTGAATAATTCCTTTCCTTAAAAAATTAACCTGCTCATGATTTTTTATGGCTTGTTGTTTATTTTGTTGTTGTTTTTTGGTTGTTGTTTATTTTAGGTTTGAAAATGATAGATAGAAGGGAGGGAGGAGGACCCATCTGCATTCGAGAATTATATTCCCTGGGCAAGTGACATACATTTCAATGGCAAGTCCATTTAATTATTGCATTAACCAGACTAGGACCAATTAATGCTACTAAGGGTAGCCATCCTTGTCGTCCCATTACCCTATTTCTACCAGGCACAGGCCACTCCCTGGACACCTATATCCCTACCTCTGCTAGAGGTATCCCAGAACCCCATTCCACTCTACCTTTTGGATCCACTAGTCTCTTAGTTGTAGACCATCTAATGTGCCATTGCTCCACAATTTCCTCTGAACATTGTCATCTAATTTGTTTCTTTCTTTGCCAGCACTTAAATCTTGTCTTTCTTTTTGCCACGAATATGTACTTCTTTGCAAAGTTGGGGAATTAAGGAAATGGAGTTATATAAATATGTACACATATATAATATATATATACAATATATGTATATTTAATAGTTTTATTTTTAATTTTGATATATTTATATAATATATAAAATCTATTACAGAGTTATATACACTGTTGGAATTAGTTGTGTGTTGATTAGTTTTAATGAAGTTTTTTCCTCTTTTTAATTCTTTGCTCTATGAGCTGGCTTTCAGAGTTGGGGAAGGAAAGGAGATATACTGGGAAATGAAGGTGACGCAAAGACAAAAGGCAAAAAGGCAGGCAAGCAGGCAATCGATAATCATTTAAGTGTTACAGACATATATAAATGTCTACAAAATAAATTTACATATTTATGTCACCTTCCCACTCAGATGCACTCAGTCCGGATGCTTTTGAATTCCCTCTTCCCCCTAGATGCCTTCTTTTTCTCAAAGGCTACTGAGTGCTCAATATAGTACCCTCTAGATAGGGCATCTGTCGCAGAGCTGACATCACGGTTCTCAGAAGCTGGAATAGTTCTCTGGAAAGGACACCAAATCCACTGCACACTCAGTCTCACCCTCGAGGAACCCAGGCTCCGGGAACTGGCTTCCAGCCACTGTCTGACTATTCCAAGCCCCCTGTTTTGGTGTGTTTTTTGGTTCTAGTTCTTCTTTACAAATCAAAGGTCACCCACAATCCTACACAAAGAGCTTTAGAAAAGTACTGAAGATCCAACAGGGATTCCAGGGAACCAGCACGAAGAATATTGACATGTTCTTTTGGAGCCTGGGGGAGTTCATCAGTCACTGCAGACAGATGGGACCCTTTCTCAAATCAGACCCAAAATGATTCCACTTTCAGACACTCTGTAACAGTGACGCCATGATCTCATTGGCTTGAGAGTTCTCTCTGCCAGTACAGCTCAATCCATCTAGGCCTGATAAGAAATAATTTGAAAAACATATGACTCAACTTGTGGCATATGATGGTGATGGAATACTATTGTACCATAAAAAATGATGAGCAGGTTAATTTTTTTTAATGGAAAGACCTACATGAAATTGTGAAAAGTGAAAAACAGAACCAAGAGAACATTATTTACAACAACAGAAATTTTGTTTGAAGAATAACTTGTGTATGTCCACCTCCAGAGAAAGAACTGATGTACAGAAACAAGGAAGATATAGTTATATATATTTGTCAAATGATGTTTTCTTTAGTGCAGAGAGAGATACCTGGAAATTTTAACAGATTAGTAAAATTCTGGATCCGATTCCTTTTATCTCCTGCTCCCCGATGTTAGATCCAAATGACTGTTAGTCTCTAGTTCTAGGTTTATTGATCCAGAGATGGAAGGAGCCCAAGGAGTCATCTAGACTCTCCCCTTTAATTTTATAGATAAGGAAACTGAGACCCAAGAAGATTAAACAATCTGATAATGGTCAGGAGGTAAGTGCCAGAGATGGGATCTGAACACAGGTCCTTTGACTTCAAAGCCAGTTTTCTCTTGGCTCTAGAACTAGCAGAATCAAAGAATTTCTGGGCTTCAGAAATATATTTGGGGGGTATATAGAGAACCAAATGCAGTAAAATAATCAAAATGCTATATGGCCATTTGGGGTCCAGGCCTTTGGAATCACAGAGGTCTACAGCTTTTCAGAGTAGATAAATCCTCTCAGATTTGTATGGACCATGACATAGGTTTTGTTTTGTTTTTTTTCAGACTCCCTGATTGTATCTGTTGTATGTTGTATGTGTGACTTAGTAGATCTGGAAGACTGGACCATTTATTGGGATTAAACTAGACCCTAAACTATGCCCTCAAGGCCTCAGAGCAAAGATTCTTAAACTTTTTGTATGTCATGGATCTTTTAGGGAATTTGGCAAAACCTGTGGCCCCCTTCTCAAAACATATCATAATCTAAAAATATAAAATATATTATTTTTAACATAGAAATGTGTAAAATAAAACACATAGAATTAGAAAGGAAACCAAATTAAATAAAACTCTAAAATCAGAGAAAATTCCAAGTAGACAGCTGGGTGACTTGTTCTTGAAGAGCCATGAATCAGTTTAGGTTCTTTCAAATATGCCATAATTCAATTCAATAAACTTGTATTAAAAATTCCAAAAAAAATCATTACCCCCCCACCCCCAAAAAAGAAAGGAAACCAAAAGTTAGTGAAAAAAAAGATGCAATTTTCTTCTCATCCAATTTCCTGGATCTCTTGAAATCTCTCTGTCTATGGATCGTATAGGGCTCCACAGACCTCAAGTTAAGAAACCCTGCTCTGTGGGGACACCTAAGTAATTCAGTGTTCAAGAAGCTCAAGGATGGGAATTTTTTTAGACTCTTCCCACTTTTTTGAGGGAGCTCACAATCTGATATCACTACTTATTGGTAAAGCCATTGATAAAACAGAAAATGTCAAGAGAAAGTGATGATCAGAGTAATAAAAACAGTATCATGTATTGATAGTTTGGAGGAATTGGGGATCTTTAGCCTGGAAAAGAAAAAGACTTATTAGGAAAGCATGATTAATGAATTTGCAAGGCTTACACACAGAAGAGGAATTAGAATTGTTCTGCATGTCTTCAAAGGGCAGAGCTAAGAAAAATGGCAGGAGACAGTTTTCAGAAGCAGGTTTTGGCATGATAGGAGGAAGTTATCCAGAAGTCAGAAGGGCTGCCTGGAGGTAACGAGTTCCTTGTCATTTAGAGGTCTTCAAGAAGAAATTGGAGGAGGGAAGCTAGTTGACTCATTAAATTGAGAGCCAAGCCCGGAGATGGAACGTCCTGGGTTCCAATATAGTCTCAGACACTTCCTGGCTGTGTGACCCTGGGCAAGTCACCCTGATTGCCTAGCTCTTATTGTTCTTCTTACTTAGAACCAATACACAATATTGGTTCTAACTGGAAGTTAAGGATTTTTTTTTTGTTTTGGCTTCAGATACTTTCTAGCTGTGTGACCCTGGGCAAGTCATTTAACTCCTATTGCCTAGCTCTTACTGCTCTCCTGCCTTAGAACCAATACATAATATTGATTCTAAGATGGAAGGTAAGGTGCTTTGTTGGATTTTTTGGAGCCATTTGTCAGGGATATTATAGAGACAATTCCTTTGGAGGTACTGGTTGGGATAGGTGACTTCTAAGGATACCTCTAATTCTGAAACTACTTCTTATCCCCCAAACTCAAGGAGAATTTCACCAGTCTTACTCCTTGGGTACCTAATGGTTTGGACTTCTTGTAAATAAAATATAGTCCTAAGAGACAATTAATTTACCTGATTATTAAGCAAAGTATGTGAAATTCCTATTCTAGGCTTTTGTTGTTGTTTTCAAAGGTTAGTATTATTTATGCCCCAATAAAAGGGGATCTGTGTATGAACATGTTTTTTGGCAAGCCATAATTTTAGGCAATGACCCAAAATTCTCACCCATAACCTTGCCAGCTGCTTTGTGCCTGCCCAGCCCTGTATATAATCCCTAAATCAATGAACTCCATTTCACCCCTTCTTCCATTTACCCAGAAAAATCAATACTAAAGGGTGAATTGCTATAAATATGTCTCTTTGCCAGACCTATGGCCTAGCAGAGAGAACATACCCTGATGCCTATTCAGAATTTGGTATATTCCTACCAAAATGATGCTCCCCTTCTGGAGTGAGGTTTCTCTTCCTACTCCCCACTCCCAGCCTTTACTGGCTTCATTGGTTCTTCCCAGTTATAGCAGGTATAGACATTTAAGCAGTGGACAAAGCTAATGTGGACAGAGCATTTGACTCAGTTTTAGTGTAGTCTACATTCCATCAAGGCAATAAGAGATTCCTTGGGCCTGGAGAAAGCTTTCCTTTTTCCTTCTGCCATTTTCTCACTACAGGCAGGAAAATCCTTCATGATCTCTAAATTGTTCAGAAGTGTAGAAAGAAAAGAAAATGTAAATACCATTTTTCTGGGAAGTGGAAGAACTGGATGAGGCAGAAATATAGGATCTAATGATGCTTAATTAAGCTTCTGTGACCTTCGGCAAGTTATTTAATTTGCTGGCCATCAGTTTTTTTTTTATCTATAAAATGAGGAGTTTAGACCCGAAGACCTCTCAAGCCCCTTCCTGCTCTGAATCCATAACCTAGGACCTGGAGAAGGGCTGCTGTCTATGACCTTCACTAAAGATATGAGTTTTCATTTTAAACCAAATGTCCAGCTTTCTCCTTGGGGAAATGAGTCAGTGCTTTGCTTACACAGCCTAGCAAACTCAAGCCTGGGAAAATTGTCCTCTAGTCAAATAGTAGCAGTGACCACCACAGCCCTGTAGACCAATTCAAGGATCTTTTCTACCCACCAAAAAGTTAACAAGCCTCTCTGGCTTTCACTACACCCGAATGCTTGGTTTTTTCCAATCTGTCAATTGTAGGAAAAATCTCCTGAACTGCTGATGATAGGAAAACATTGTTGAGTTGTTTCTCAGCCGTATCCAACTCTTTGTGATCCCATTTGGGGTTTTCTTGGCAGAGATACTGGAGTGGCTTGCCATTTCCTTCTCCAGATCATTTTACAGATGAGGAAACTGAGACAAACTTGCTTAAGTGACTTTCCCAGGATCCCACAGCTAATAAGTATCTGAGGCCAGATTTGAACTAATGAAGAGGAGTTTTCCTGACTCCAGGCAAAATGCCACCAACCTGGGAAAATGTTACCTAACTTATTACATAAAGCAAATGTTTGATTCCATATGTCTGCAGCCTCAATATAATTAGTTTGGAAAAAATAAGGTTTGACTAGAGACTTTTAATAAAAATGAATGTCATCTACTGAAATGATTCAGTATATTTTTGCACTATAATAATATATGGCATAGGCACTAGAGCTGTGATTTCATTCTAATAGGAATCTCTACCAATGCAACTTACATCTTAGATAGTATTCTGGAATGACTTGCCTTGGGTAATACAATCAGGCAATTGACCCAAGTCATTTTGGCCTCAAAGACATCTTTCTAACTATTCTTCTAGGGTGTCTCTCCAATAATAATGTGCAACTTCAAAAAAAAAACCCCTTTACTTTATTACCTCAATTGATCATCACAACTCTCTTAAACATGTAGTTGCAGAAATCATTCTTATCCCATTTCGTCAGATGAGCAAACTGAGGCACAGAAAGGTAAAAAGCAAATTATCCAAGTGTAATGTCTTCATTATATGCATGCCTGCTGAATTATTAATAATTTTATTATAAAACATTTGATTTTTAATTAAATTTTTAATTGAGTGGATGGTTGAAATTTTTGAGAGGTCAGAGATTCTGGAATCCATCATTCAGGCTGGAAAAGAAGATAGAAAAGTCAATCCGTTCCCCAAATGGACCCAAATTACCTGGAAACTATAGTTTGAACATTGCAAACACAATTCTGGTTGCAAGAATGGAAGGCATCTGACCTGCAGGAACTCTGCAGTATGGAATTGGAGGTAATAAAGAATGGGCACCCAGAAAGAGTTTGCCTGATGAGCTAACTCAGTTCCTTTGAAGATGGGATTTGCTAGAGGCTGAAGGAAAAAGCGAATTGATATGATGGATCCGAGAGAGGGAGTCTGCTAGGGTGCCAGTGATTCCCAGTGACATTTTCTCAAATAAAATCATTTACAAGGTATAAAACATTTTAAGCTCTTTAAAGAAAAACATTGCTGCAGAATCTTCTCTTATCTGAGGTCTTATATATTCAAAGACAGAGGGAGATATGCTGCCCTATCCCACGAAGCTTGAAGCTACCCACGGTTTATTTCCCACTGGACTCTGAGACATATGGAGAAGCTTTTGTAGCTTCAGACTTGATTTCTTGAGAGATGCCAAAAGGCTGGCTCTGGGAACTCTGAGCAAATGTGTGTAGAGGATACTTTGGGACTGAATTTCATTTATTCTGAAGAGCATGATTTTTCTTTTCCAGAGCAATTATGTTTTATCCTGCAGACTGTGTTTCTCACATCACGAATACCAAAGGTGTGTGGGAGGAGTGGGATCTGAGAGAAGGGAGGGTATTTAACGTGATAGAGTTTCAGAAACTGGTTACCAGTCTGTGCTGAGTCTTCAAACTGAGGCAAGTCCTCTGATGTATGGACTGAGTGGTTATCTAGCTATGAAAGGAAAATCTGCTTAAGGATACATAAGATGAGGAAATTTTACTTCCTTTCACATTTCTGTCTGACCTGCTCCAGAGGCTGCCTTGCTGGGTAGTGAAAAATCTAGAAAAGAAAAATTAGAGTCATTCAATCCTAGTGATTCTGCTGGAGCAGACTCAATTTTTGTAAATGCAATCAATCAATGACTTAAATGCTTTTAATTTTCAAAAAAGAGCTACCGGATTTAAAGTTGGAAGGGACTCTGAAAGGAATCTGGCTCAGCTTTTTATATAGATAAGGAAACTGAGGTACAAAGGCGTTAGTAACTTATCCAAGATCAGCTACTAACTGCAAAGTCATGATTAGAACTCGGATTCTTTGACTATTAAAAACAGCCCTCTCTCTGCTAAATCACAATAGTAAATTTACAGCCAGTAAATTGCAAAGCTATGATTCAAATCCAAATTCTTTGACTCTGGGCAATAAGGTGGAGCAGTGGATAGAGCATCTGGCCTGGAATCAAGAAGATGTTTTTTTTTCCTGAATTTAAATCTGACCTCACACATTTCTTAGTTGTATGATATTGGGCAAGTTACTTAAACCAGTTTGCCTCAGTTTCCTCATCTGTAAAATGAGCTGGAGAAGGAAATGGCAAGCCACTCCAGTATCTCTGCCAAGAAAACTTCAAATGAGGACACAAAGAGTCAAACTCAACTGACATGACCTAACAACAGCAACAGTCCTCTCTCCACCATACCACAGTTAGCCTTTCCAAGTAGAATCGTCCGGGTTTATGTAGTAGTTTTTAAGAAGCTAAAATTAAACCAAACCATTAAACTAAAATCTATTTATGTTTTACATATAAAATGTGGAACAATTAGGTAGAGAATCAAAATAACAACTGAACATCAAGAAAGGTTGTTTTGAATTCAAAGTCCATCTTTTTGTGTCACACATTTGCCTTATAAATCCATTTTCAGAAATTTTGAAGCCTGAGAGCTTTTTCAGTTACAGATGGATCAAAACCAATCAGTCCTTAGTTATCTACTAGTTATTAATCTAATAAAACTCAGCTAGATAAACACAGAAGAACATGTTACCTGATGAACTCCAGAGCAAACAGCAGCCAGCATGATGAAAAATGGCAACATTGCCATCAAGAAATAAGCAGCTTTTAGAATAAACAGGCAGGAAAACTGGAAAACCAGAAAAACTTAGCTGGAAAAACCTTTTATGAACTATCTAAATACAGTATTTATAATATACCGACTTAATGAAATGGCATTTTGTCAAGCAAGAGTCCAGGAAAAAAAAAAGAATATTTTCATCCAATAGGAATCAATGTGTATATTATGAATTGCAAGATGAAAAGAATTCTTTTTTTTTCCACAGAGGGAGAAGAAGGGATGAAAGAAAAGGATTCATACAAAAAGCAGCAGCAGAACTGACCCAAACATCATCTGTGAAAATATTTCAAAGCCAAAAGCTCCCAAATGGGGATGTCAGAGCTAATATCCTTCCTTGCTGAATTTCAGCGCATTTACATAATTGGGTTAAGAAATCACTGTGTCTCAAGTATGGTTCTTTGCCTCTGTTATTTAGACTAGAGCAGACATGATTGGGTTTAATTACGTCCCCTTATCATTTCTGAAGAGCAGGTTTCCATTTCCAGCTAGTGTGCTGGAAGATGGTGGACTAGTTCTAAGCTTCTGTCAGATATAATCACACTCTCGGGATGCTTCAGGCCTGTGCCAGTTATAGTTTAATCCTCAAGAGCTTTCTGCCAGTGTTCCCAGACAGGTTATAGGACACAAACGTTATTTACAATTTCAGATTCTTCTTTTTAATTAAGGCTGTGTGGAAGCTTGTCCAAGGTTATATGGGACTGGCACACAAAATCTATTAGATTTTTCCCCCCAGTTTTTATGAGGGTTTTTATTATTACAAGAAAAAATGACAAAAGGATTAATGAAGCTTCAGTAGGTAACCTGGACCATCCTCAGCTTCTCTGTCAGAAGCTCTGGGCTCATCTGTTCCCCCACTCATTCTCCACTTTGTTAATTACATTAACTTGATTTTTGCCAAAAGGTCAAGAAGCCGATTTTTTTTTCTTCATTACACTGGAAATAGCAAATGGGAAAAGTAGTGGCAATTCAAGCCAGGAGTGAGAGAATTCCCCCCCCCAAAAAAAAAAGAATATCAAAAAACTTTTTCATTGGGGGAAAGGGAAGGATGATGAAGAGAAAGGGTTCATACAAAAAGCAGCAACAGAACTGACCCAAACATCATCTGGGAAAATATTTCATAGCTCAAAACTCCCAAATGCTTCAAAGCATAAAGAAAGATGAGCAGAAAGGATGAGAGGCCAGGCCAGTATGAAAACTCTTCCTCTTTAATTATTTTTTCAAATGTACAACCACTACCACCATCTCATGCTGTAAAACAGAGACTGCCAAGCAGGAGTAGCTGTTTTGTGGTCTGGAATAGGCTGTCAAGTTAGTTTTTTGGTGATAACCTGTTATAAATATTCTCTCTCCCAATTATATGCTTCTCTTTGTATAAACTCGTCAGCCTGTCATTTAAGGATCTCCACCAGCTAACCCTCACTTTCTGACATGATTCATGTAAGGGAGGAGAGGATCATTGACCAAGAGCTACAAGAGCTAAAATGATCTCAAGGGTCATTTCATCCAGAATTTTGCAGAACTACCTACTTATCTTAGAGATGAAGAAACTAGGATTCAAGGAGGATGAGTAACTTGTCTAATGGCACACAGGTTGTAAGCACGAGGAGCAAGATTTTTAACCCAGGCCCTCTGACTAGAACAAATTGAGGCAAAAAGAAGAAATGAAATAAGTATTTTTCAACTTCATGATCAATGTTTATTTAGAATATTTTCCCATGGTTGCATGATTCATGATGATCTTCCCCTCTCCTCCTCCATCCCCCTCCTGTAGCCAACAAGCAATTCCATTGGGTTTTACATGTGTCATTGATCAAGACCTATTTAAATATTATTAGTATTTGCACTAGGATGATCATTTAGTGTCTACATTCCCAGTCATATCCCCATCGACCCATGTGATCAAGAAAATGTTTTTCTTCTGTGTTTCTACTCCCACAGTTCTTCCTCTGGATGTGGATATCATTCTTTCTCACAAATCCCTCAGAATTGTCCTGGATTATTGCATTGCTGCTAGTACAGAAGTCCATTACATTCGATTTTACCACAGTGTATGTCTCTATGTACAATGTTCTCCTGGTTCTACTCCTTTCATTCTGCATCAATTCCTGGAGGTCTTTCCAGTTCGCATGGAATTCCTCCAGTTCATTATTCCTTTGAGCACAATAGTTTTCCATCACCAACAGACACACAATTTGTTTAGCCATTCCCCAATCGAAGGGCATACCCTCATTTTCCAAATTTTTGCCACCACAAAGAGTGCGACTATAAATATTTTGGTACAAGTCTTTTTCCTTATTATCTCTTTGGGGTACAAACCCAGCAGTGGTATGGCTGGATCAAAGAATCTTTTAAAGCTCTTTGCACATAATTCCAAATCACCCTTCAGAATGGTTGGGTCAATTCACAACTCCATCAGCAATGCATAAATGTCCCGATTTTGCCACATTCCTTCCAACATTTATCATTTTTCTTTGCTACCATATTGGCCAATCTTCTAGGTGAGAGGTGGTACCTCAGAGTTGTTTGATTTGCATTCCTCTAATCAAGAGGGATTTAGAACACTTTTTCATGTGCTTATTGATAGTTTTGATTTCTTCATGTGAAAATTGCCTGTTTATATCCCCTGACCATTTGTTGGTTGGGGATGGCTTGATTTTTTTTAATCTTTTTTTTTTAAACCCTTGTACTTCGATGTATTGTCTCATAGGTGGAAGATTGGTAAGGGTGGGCAATGGGGGTCAAGTGACTTGCCCAGGTTCACACAGCTGGGAAGTGGCTGAGGCCGGGTTTGAACCTAGGACCTCCTGTCTCTAGGCCTGACTCTCACTCCACTGAGCTACCCAGCTGCCCTGCTTGATTTTTTTGTTAATTTGACTTAGTTCCTTATGTATTTGGGAAATTAAACCTTTGTCAGAGAGTTTTGTTATAAAATTTTTCTCCCAATTTGTTGCTTTACTTCTAATTTTGGTTGCATTGGCTTTGTTTGTACAAAACCTTTTTAATTCGATATAATCAAAATCATTCATTTTACATTTTGTAATGTTCTCTATCTCTTGCTTGGTCTTAAATTCCTTCCTTTCCACAGATTTGACAGGTATATCATTCTACATTCACCTAATTTATTTATGATTTCTCTCTTTATATTTAAGTCATTTACCCATTTGAATTCATCTTGGTATGGAGTATAAGATGTTGACCTAAACTTAATTTCTCCCATACTGTTTTCCAATTTTTCCAGCAGTTTTTGTCAAATAGTGGGTTCTTGTCCCAAAAGCTGGGATCTTTGGGTTTATTGCATACTATCTTGCTGAGGTCATTTACCTGTAGTCTATTCCATTGATCCACCCTTCTTTCTTTTAGCCAGTACCATATTGTTTAGATGATTACCACTTTATAGTGCAGTTTAAGATCTGGTAGTGCTAGATCACCTTCCTTCACATTTTTTTTCATTATTTCCCTTGATATTCTTGATCTTTTGTTCTTCCAGATGAACTTTGTTATAACTTTTTCTAATTCTATAAAGAAAGTTTCTTGGTAGTTTGATAGGTATGGCACTGAATAAGTAAATTAATTAAGCATTTTTAAAAAGTGCCTACCAATGTGCCCAACAATGTACTAACCACTTTACAAATTGATCTCATTTAATCCCAATAACAACCCTGGGAAGTAGGTGCTATTATTATTCCCATTTTACAGTTGAGAAACTGAAGCTGAAAGAGCTTCATTGTCTTGCCCATCTCTAGTAAATATTTGAGACTAGATTTGAAATTAGTTCTTCCTGACTCCATACCCAGGGCTCTATCTATGAGGTTACCTCCCTTCCTCCTATAAGAAGCTACCCACCGTGGTATAGTAGAAACATTTGGAAGACTTGGTTTGATTCTTGTCTCTACCATTTACTAAGTTGTACATTATTGTTGTTTAGTTGTTGTTAAGTCATGTCTGACTCTTTGCGACCCAATTTAGGGTTTTCTTGGCAAAGATACTGAAGTGGTTTACCATTTCTTTCTCCAGTTCATTTTATAGATGAGGAAACTGAGATGAACAGGGTTAAGTGATTTGACCAGGGTCATACAGGTAGTGTCTGAGTCCATATATGAATTCAAAGTTTGTTGAATTGAATCGAATTTGCAGAATCATAAAATTGCAGAATTACAAGGAATCTCAGATTAGGAGTCAGTTAACTTTTCTTGGAATCAATTTGTTATTAGTAAAATGAAAGGGTTGGATTAGATTATTAAATCACAGATTTAGGAATAGAAGGGAACATAGAAAGAATCTAATACAACCACCTCATTCTGCAAGTGAGGAAAATCTAGAAAGAGAAAAATGATTTTCCCAAATTGTGCAAGTAATTCAGCAACTCTGAATCCAAATCTCAGCTAAATCACATGATTCTCAACTGTGAAAGACATGGCTACTCTGATCAAGGCAATGATACAAGACATTTCTAAAGGAATCATCATAAAAAAAGCCATCCATCTCCAGAGGGGAAAAAAGAATAAACTCTGAATGTAAATTGAAGCATACTTTTCAATTTTTTATTTCTATTCTATTGTGGTTTTTTTTTGCTTATGTTTTCTATAGCAACATGGCTAATATAGAAATATTTGCATGACTTCACATGTAAAATGGATATCATATTGCTTGCCTTCTCAAGGAAGGGAGAGGGGTGAGTGGGAGGAAAGGAATTTGGAACTCAAAAAAATTTTTTAATAATTGTTAAAAACATTTTACATGGAGAACAGAAAGTGGCTCAAACCTGGAGTTGGAAGGTCGTAGGTTCAGTTCTGGTCACAGACATTTCCTAGTTGTGTGTCCTCAGTTACCTAGCTCTTACTATTCTTCTGTCTTGGAACCTATATTTAGCATCAATTCCAAGATGGAAAATAAGGTTGTTGTTGTGTTTTTTTAACTGCAAAAAATATTTTTACATGTAATTGGGAAATATTTATCAAAATAAATAAAAATATATATTTTTAAATCACATGATTCTCTCAACTTCAGTCACTCAATCCTATACCTTCCCAGAGCATAAATATGACCTACAATATTCCTAACAAATAGCTATTCATCTCCTTAAGAATTCCCACTGACCAGGAACTCACTGCCCCATCACATTTGGGAGCCCTAATTGTTATTTATTACTGTACCTTAAACCAACCAATCAATTTAGCACTTTGGACCCAAGCAGAGCCAGTCCTCTAATTCTGTCACTCTTCCTGTCCTTCTCTGTGTCTCTCTTTCTCTGTCTCTCCTTCCTTTTCTTCCTTCCTCTCTCTCTTAAACAAATATGTATATATCTACATACACATATATAGAGTAATACACACACACACACACACACACACATATAGCCAATCTTCCCTTTCCATAAAACATCTCCTTAATTACATCTTTTATTCTCTTCATTACAAATTAAAATGATTTTTAAAAACTTGCATTAACTCATGATAGACATAGATAGTCACAGAAGTATTAAAAACTTGTGGCCCTAGATCTCTCTAGTGAAATTCCCAGAATTCTGTGTAAACCTTCAGGAATTTCCATCTGAGTTTGACACCTATGGTCTACAACATGAGAGGAGGGAGGAAAATGAGGGAAGGAAAGAGAGACAGAAAGAGAAGTGGGAGGGAGGAGGGAAGAAAGGGAGAGAGGAGAGTTGTTATAGAGTCATCCTATGAAGCATATGTGGCACAACCTCAAATGTGCTTATTCCATGGGATGGCCCTTGCTACAAGTTAAATGGGAACAGGGTTGTATATTCACCTACTTGCTCTTTAAGATCCTTTCTAGTTCTAATCTATAATAAGGCAATGTGCCTGATGGGATGGGCAATGGTTGCATCACCCTTGCAAAATATCTGGACAGGTTTGGGCAAAGCATGGACATTTGTCTTCAGTCTTTATCAAGAAATTTGAGAACAGAAATGTGCTGGCATACATCACAAAGTTTAATTTAAAACTCCATAACCCATTTCCCCATCAGCAGCATCATTCCATCTGACTGATTCACTGAGGGGATAAATATTAATCTTATTTTAGAGATGGAAAGACAGATAAACTAAGTGACTAGCCCAAAGTCACATAGTCAAACACTGGTATTTTGTGGAAAAGTAATCTTCATTTTCATGATTTTAATTATGGGGAATTACTCCAGGAACTATTTTCTTTCCTTTGTTTCTAACTTGAAGGGAAAAAATGGTTTTGTAGACAGATTATTCTATATGGGGGAGAGAAGGCATTTAAGAAAAAGGATGACTCAAATATTTTCGTTGCAGTCACCACTTTCTTTTTGGAATGATGATGATCTTTCTAAATTTCCATATGGGCTCTCGTATTTATGGAGGCATAAATACCAGACACCTAATTTGTATCATACCTTTCTTTGTTCAACCAAAAAGTACAGATGCTTAAGAATACTGTGATGGTGAAGGTTGAAAATAATAATCTATTAGACTTTTCTATATAGTATTTCAAGCACCTAACATAGTGCCTGGCACATAGTAGATATTTAATAAATAATAATGACTAGCATTTATATAGCACTTTAAGGTTTTAAGTTGATCCTCACAACTACTCTTGGAGGTAGGCATTATCATTATCTTCACTTTACTAATAACAAAATGGAGGCTGAACAGTTCAGGGGGTGGGAAGGAGAAGGAAGGAAGGAGAGAGAAAATAGAAAAAAGAATGAAGGAATGAAAGATAACTGTTTTTCAATATAATTGACTTCTTTTATAATCCTATTTTTAAATTTTATGAATTTTAAAACATAATTTTGAGGAGTCCATATGCTATACCATACTGCCAAAGGAGTCCACAAAGCAAAAACAAGGTCATAAACCCCTGAAAATGACTGTTTCATAATCAGTGAATTGCCATAGTTCTTTAATTAAATCTCATCTTTAAAATCTCTTTAAGGGGAAAGCTAGGTAGCTCAGAGGATAGAGAGCCAGGCCTAGAGATGGGAAGATCTGGGTTCAAATCTGGCCTAAGATTTGAACTCAGATTGCCTAACCCTTACCACTCTTACTTAGTATTGATTCTAAGACAGAAGTTAAAGGATTTTTTTAAAAGATTTTTAAGGGGTTAGCTGGGTAGCTCAGTGGATTGAGAACCAGGCCCAGAGATGGGAGGTTCTGGGTTCAAATTTGGACTCAGACACTTCCTAGTGTGTGACCCTGGGCAAGTCACTCAACCCCCATTGCTTAGCCCTTGCTGCTCTTTCTGTCTTAGAGCCAATACACAAAATTAATTCTACAACGAAAGGTAAGGGAGTTTCTAATTGTTTAAGATTAAACCTTAAATCCAGTGAGCAAGGTAGTCATTGCATTTTTCTTGTAACTTCATGCTCACTGCAGTAGCATCTGGGTTTTTCAAGGTAGGAAGCAACGGAGCACAGCAGAGCTGGGTAGATTGTCGAGAAGCTGCTGGTCCTCTTGTTATCATCTTGGTGTTTTGACTTTGTACTAAAGGATTTGAATGAGAGGAAGAATGGACAAGAGATCAAGAAGTCAAAGCAGGTGATAATAATAATATGGAAGCTTTGGGATGTTAGTACAAAAGAGTCAATAGTCATTAATCAATAGTCAACCAAACATTAAGGGTCTGCCATGTGCTGAACACTCTGCTATTAAGGATAAGGGGAAGATGGGAAAGGTGGGGAGAGAGGAAAAGATGCTAGTTAGAGAAACCTCAAAATGGTGAAGCCAGATGAGAAATGAGAAGATTTCTGAATTGAGCTCCTTCCTTATGTGGAGGTTTGGAGTTCATGGCCCCACTGTCCAATCAGAAAGTCAGAGAGTAGTGATGAAGGTGGAGGCTAATGAGATCTTGCAGGATGAAGGGATTAAGCCAATAAAGAGCTTCTTGGGACATAGCAGAACTGCCCAAAGTAGGTGAAATAAAAATTATTTTTTGAGTCCAGAAGTTATAGATGCCATAATTTGGGCCAAAAGCCTCATACTGGTAAAGGGAAATGGAACCTGAGATGTTCAGTTCTTTTGCTACTGTCCCCAATATGGGTGATAGGTAGCAAAGTCAAAGTCTCTGGAAGAGACCCATAAAAAAGGTGAAGAAGAAATCTTTCTATTATTTTTACTATTATACCATTCTCACTTAAAATGTTCTCCCTTATTTTCTCCACTTAACTAGGTCCTAATAATCACTCACCACCCCTCTGACTATTCTAGTTCACATTTTCCTTCTCCAAATTCTGTCATATCAGCATTGCAGCATATATCAGCATATAAGTTCCTCAAAGGAATGGTCTAGCTAGAATTAGATGCCTCTTTTCTCCCAACATCACAGGATGATGATATCTTAACTTGTGGATAAATTGGATCAAAGTGAGGCAGAGTTGTATGAAGTCAGCAGCCTCTTGCTGCCTTCCCAGTCTAGTCACAAAATGAGTTAGAATGACTGAAGATGGCCCAGGGATGCAGTGGATGACTTTGGAGTCTTCCATATCTGACCCAACTCAAGGTGTCTTACAATACCTGTTTCTGCTGCCTTCTTGGTCATTGGAACAATTTGTTCTCAGCTGCTCATTCAACCAGAGAAGTTTTTACATGCTTGGGATAGACACCACCCCCTAACTCACTGACAAGTCTGTGGAACATCAATTATTCTCAATTCTGGTTTAGCCCATCTGCCATGATGGTTTACCAAGGTGTGACCACTGCATGCTACAGGTTTATGGAGGTAAAGATGAGAGTTGGGGGACACCAAAGGTGGATGAATACCCCTGAGAAGGGCTCAGCAAACCCTCACACCAAAGATGCTCATCCTCCTTGAATACTCATAGATCCCAGTATACCGATATTTAAATCTTTTTGGTTCTGGGCCAGCAGGTAACAAAATAGGAATTACTAAAACTATCTGCTATTTTGGTACACCCAAAGCTAACTAGGGACTTTACATATCCTAAGTACTCAATAAATGCCTTATGAGTGAGTCTGAGCAAACAAATTCAGCTTACTTTACTGATGACAAATGGAAAGAACAGTGGTTAAAAAAGGTGTGTGTGGGGGAGGGAATCCTCACTAGTTCTTTCTAGAAGGACCAGATACAAAGAGTATAGTATTTTGCTTGAGCTATTCATAACTTCATTCAATTTAAGGCCTTAAGATCAAAATTTTGAACTGGACTTTTCCCAATCACATGGACCAGCACTGTTGTGTCTTTTTAGAAGAGTGTGGAGAAATTTCAGTAGGCTTGTACAGAAACAGAGAATTGTTTGTAGATACAACGTTAGATCAGATTCCACTTTTTAAAGCATGTTTATCCAAAGGGGTCAGCTACATAGATTGGTAGAGAGAAATGAGGGGAAAGGAGAGTTTATGATATTTTAAAATTTTTTATCATTATTTTATTCCAATGATAAATTTACACATGTTTTCCAAAGGTATATGCTCCAAGTTGTCTCCTTCCCCTCTTCCCTCTCCCCTCCTGGAGCTGACAAGCAATTCTACTGGGTTTTACATGTATTATCAGAGAGTTTATGATATTAATGCTAACATTTCAGCTTGCTAGACAGATATCTATCACCTCTGTTAAACTCAGAAGGGAGGCAGGATTGGTGCTGTTACTAGAAGCTACATTGCTGACTTATCTCCAAGACTTTGTCTACCATTCCATAGAAACCCCTTCACCCTCAAAGCTCACTCCATCCTTGGACTACTTATACCTCCCATCCCTGGAAGGATTTCCTCTGACTGGCTAGTTCCTCCCCTCTAATTTAAGAAGGAAGCCAACACCAACCAAGTCTTCATTTCTCTTCAGGTTGCATTGCTGGATTCATTTCCACAGACATTGTCTACTGTTTTTATGTTTTTCCCCCCATTAAAATGTAAGCTATTGGGGAATATGTATCAATTGGGGAACGGTTGAACAAATTGTGGTATATGCTGGTGATGGAATACTATTGTGCCAAAAGGAATAATGAATTGGAGGAATTCCATGTGAACTGGAAAGACCTCCAGTATCTGATGCAGAGTGAAAGGAGCAGAGCCAGAAGAACATTGTACACAGAAACTGATACACTGTGGTACAATCGAACATAAAGGACTTCTGTACTAGCAGCAATGCAATGATCCAGAACAATTCTGAGGGATCTATAAAAAAGAACACTATCCACATCCAGAGGAAGCACTATGGCAGTAGAAACACAGAAGAAAAACAACTGCTTGAACACATGAGTTGATGTGGACATGATTTGGGATGCAGACTAAACGACCATCCCAGTGCAACAATCAATAATATGGAAATAGGTCTTGATTGATGACACATGTAAAAACCAGTGGAGATGCACGTTGGCTACGGGGGGTTGGGGCGGTGGAGGAGAGAGTAAGAACATGAATCATGGAACCATGGAAAATTTTTCTAAAAAATAAAAATAAAAAAGGAAAATACTCCTAGTATTAGTGATTTTGCCCATATTATATTATCTTGCATTTACTTATATACTTTAAAAGGCTTATCCTCTAGTCATGAGTAAAATCTAAGACTCTTGGAGGCAAAGATGATTTTTTGGTTTCGCTTTTCCATCCCTCGTGCCTAAACCAGTATACTAAATAAATATTTGTTGAGTTGGAATCTAAAAAAAAGTAAGCTACTTGCTAGAAGAAGTATTTCTGAGTGCATTTATATTCCCCATCTCTTAACACTGTGGTTAATGCATATAAAAGCATTTAATAAATGTTTGCTAACCAATGGATATGTTGATACCCAACTACATGTACTATTTGTTGATTTTCAATTTTTTCAGTATTTGTATTCTGAGATATTATCTAGGGGTGTTGTTTAAATGAGAACCAATCCATAGTATTAGACACTAAATGTATCCCTTAGTCCTGAGGGCAGGCCCTATGCCACTCCTTATAAAATCAAGTAGAATTTGGTTTCATCTTTGTGTTTCTCTCAGTGACTAGCATAGTATGTGAAAATGAGGGGTAGCTTTAAATAGAAACTTCTTTCTGCAATGGATCTTTGATCTCATCTATGAGGGTAGCATTGCTAAAGATGGCACCTTATCCATGCCTCTCTTGTCCATATCCATCCATAAGTCTTCCATAGAGTACCCATCCAACATGCTGGAGGTTCTTTATTCTAAATGAAGTAGCAAATATTTTTATAAATCTTGTTATGTAAGTAATAGAGTATTTTGTGTTTCTCTTTCCTCTCTTAATTGCATCTATGTCAGTCAATGATATCTCTCTCTTTTTTTTGGAAAGGCAACTTGCAACAGTTGTTTTTGTGGTTTTCTCATTTCTCATTTAAAAATTTTTATTTTATATTCAAATGAAGATACTATTTCTCTCTTTCTTTCACCTTTCCTGTCCCTCCTGACCCCCACCCACACTGAGAAAGCAATAAAAACAAAACTCGTTTCAGACATACATAGGTAAGCAAAATCAATTCCCATATTAACCATATTTTTAAAAAAAGATGCCTCCATGGACACTCTGAGTCCATAGTTAATCAGGGAGTAGACAGCATATTTAATTACAAGTGCTTTGGAATTATGATTGGTTAAGCACAGTTATAACTTTATTGAGAGCCCAACAGCAAGGGATAGAAAGAAAAATCTTATTTAAAATAACTGTAGACAATATAAAATACTTGAGAGTCTAGCTGCCAAGTCAAACCAAGGAACTATATGATCAACTATAAAAAACTTTTCACATAAATAAACAACTGGAAAAGTATTGCTCATGGGTAGGATGAGTCAATATAATAAAAATGACAATTCTAATTAAATAATTTACCTATTTACTTCCATATCAATTAAACTACTCAATAATTATTTCATGGGAGTAGAAAAATAATAACAAAATTCATTTGGAGGAATAAAAGGCCTAGAATCTCAAGGGAAGTACTGAAAAAAAAATATGAAGGAAAGTGGTTTAGCTGTACCAGATCTCAAACTGCATTATAAAGAAGTAATCATCAAAACAATCTGGTAAGGCTAAAAAATAGAGTGGTGGACTAACAGAATAGATTAGGCACTCAACACACAGTGGTTAATGCCCAAAGTAATCTAGTGTTTGACAAACACAAAGATTTAAGCTTTCAGAACTCACTATTCAGCAAAAAATGCTGGGAAAACTGAAAGACACTATGGCAGAAACTAGGCACAGACCAACACCTCATGTTATATACCAAGGTAAAATTAAAATGGATATGGGACTTAGAAATTAAAAAAAGAAAAAAATAATAAAAATAAAAATAAACAAACTAGGGGAGCACAAAATAGTTTACCTCTCAGATCTATTGACAGGGAAGAATTTATGTCCAAATAAAAAAAAAGAGAATATTATATAAAATAGATAACTTTGACTACATTAAATTAAAAAAGGCTTGCACAAAGAAAATCAAGGCAATCAATATTGCAAACAACAAACTGTGAAAATATCTCTATAAGTAAGGGTCTCTGACAAAGGCCTCATTTCTCAAATAAATGGAGGACTGAGTCCAACTTATAAGAATAAAAAGCATTCCCCAACTGAAAAATGGTCAGGAGAAATAAACAGGCAAGTCTCAGAGTAAAAAATTAAATTAGCTTTAGTCATATGAAAAAAATGTTCCAAATCATTATTAATTAGAGAAATGCCAATTACTACTTGGAAGTACCACCTCACATCCACCAGAATCAACAAAGTGACAAAAAAAGACAACGATAACTATTAGAGGGGATATAGAAGAATTAGGACACTAATATACTGTTGTGGAGCTATGACCTATTCTGGAGAGCAATCTGGAACCATGTCCAAAGCGCTATAAAACTGTGTTGTATCCTTTGACCCCCAAATGAGTACCAATTCATGCTGGGGTGGCACTGTGTATAGGCAGAGTCTGACATCACCTGACAGAGTGATTTTAGGGATACTCAGAACATCTTGTTTGCCATTCTACTCCTACAAAAACAAATCCTTTTATATATTGACCAATGCTTGAAATTTTAACTTTAGATTCTCATTGCTTAAAATGTTTGTTTCTGGTTAAAACAGATACCCTGAGAAAGGAGAACACCTTAAGCTATTATCAGCTATTTACCCCTTACCAATTTTTGATAAAGGAGTAAGGAAGAGAGTGGGTAGAGTAAAGAAAGAGTGCAGGAATTAAATAAGGAACAACTCAGAAACAATGAAAGGGAATGGGGAACTGTTAGACAAATGGTATCAGTTCCACAATTTTGCCCAGAGCTAGTTCTATGTATTTATATATGCATATCTCTCCAGAGGTATAGAAGTTAACAGCTACAGAGGGGGGGAAAATGGCTTAATCTACTGATTTTTTTCTGTGTAAAAACAGCAATGACCTGAAGTGATGAATGCTATGTAAACATTCTAGGACTGCTTCTTCAGGGAAGCACCCACTGCTTCAACAAAAACATTGAATTATTTGCAGGAGATGACGTAGGCAAGGAAAGATAATTAAAAATCTTCATGAATGAGTACATGTGATTTTAAGGGATCCATTTGGAGGGTCAGGAAAGGGACAATGTATTTACCTGCCTTCAAAGCATTTCAAATACTCCAGTGGAAAATTCTGCTGTCAAGCCTGTGCAGCAGTAGGTTATTTTTCAAGGCAATCTTATTTCTTCCCTGTCTTCTGTAAATAAAAAGAGTGCTTTTTAAAGATGAGAAAGTGATTTCTTGGTGAAAAATGGCCATTGTGGACATGATGAGCATGAATCCAATTCTGAAAGCAGCATGTTAGGGGGAAGGAACTGAAGAGGTTTTTTGTTTTTTGTTTTTTTTTCCTTTTTTCCCCTTGCAAGAAAAAGAATGACATTTATTTTGGAAGTCTCAAAATTTTGCCTTTTACTCTGGGAATGTTTCCCAGTGAAATTTAATGTATTGCTTTACTATTTCATGTTCTAAAGATTTTGTGCCTGGAATGTTGGGGGGAGGTGGAGAAGGGGAGAAGGATGGAAGATAAAGTAGATGGTGCAATGCCACTTGAAAGAGCTGATGGATTGTACAACTAGCCCACATGTAGCAGACTTTAAGCTGCCAGCTGTTTTCCCTCTAAACCAGCTAGACGGGGAGACTCATTCTGTGTCATAAACAGCTCTTTGCTTTGACTTGGTATTTCAAAAATAGATATTGTTACAGAAGCATTTCTGTCTCCTAAACATCTGGAGGAGATATTAAATATTTGTTGAAAGCCCACTTAGTCAAGGGTCCAAACCAGTTATTGATTACTTATATATTAACCTCCAGCTTACATATCTAAGTATCCACTCTTACACACACAGGTGGGTTAGTGCTATTAGATGAGTTGGACTGGATGGCTGCTGAGGTCCCTTTTAATATTCAAATTTCATGATTTCATAATTCTAACTGGCTGTCTTGTCCCCAGTGGGACTGATGATATCAAGAAATATACATATTGACTCAATCAGAGCACTAGATTGCAAATCTGAAGCAGCTAAGAGGCTTAGGAGATAGAGCTCAAGGTCTGGAGTCAAGTTCAAACCTGGATTCAGATAGTTACCAGTTGGGTAGGACCTTGGGCAAGTCACTTAACCTCTGTTTGCCTGGATTTCCTCAAGTATATAATAAAGATCATAATAATAAGGATCATAACCACTCTGTTTTTATTTACAGAAGACAGGGAAGATTTAAAATTGCCTTGCAAAATAGCCTACTGCTGCAAAGACTTGACAACAGAATTTTCCATTGGAGTATTTGAAATGCTTTGAAGGCAGGCAAATACATTGTCCTTTTCCTGGCCCTCCAAATGGATCCCATAACTACTTCTCAAAGTTGTTGTGAAGATCTAACAAAATGTGTGTAAAGCGCTAAGAAGAGTACCTGGCACATAGTAGGCACCAAATAAATGTTATTTGTTCTTGATGGTGATGATGTCCGGAGACTCATTATAGGGCTGGCTCCAGTGGTTGGCATTGGATAAGTAAATCATTTCATTGCTCTGCCCTAAGTAAATTCCTTTGTAAAGTGAAGGTTTGGAGTAGATCTTTATGTCCCCTAATATTTTATGGTTTTAAAATTCCAGTAAGGGTTTTGTGAAATACATTGGCATTGCCATTGGGCTGTGGCAATCCATAATAGAGGTCTTTCCTGGTACTTTGTCCACCAGGGAGAACTAAGGCTGTGATTAAAGCAATCTTTACTAGGGTTCCTGTCATCTAAACTAGATTAATCCTGCTTCATTAGCTGATCTAATTTTCCCCTAAAAGATAGGGTAGGTCAGGACTTGATAGACCAAGAACTAAGTTTCAAACTGGAAAAATAACTTCCTGGTTGTCTGGGGCAGAAGAAAGTCAGGCCATCAAGAATTAATACCCTTCAAACTTGACATATGTCTCACTGCTATTAAATTCATTTTGCCCATTATTCTCTTCCAGATCTAGCTCAAAGAGAATGCAGTGGAAAAGAATGACTATAGAAAGTAGATGGTGGTGAAATTACCTGAATGAATCCAAAAGGAAGGCAGATGTCAGCAATCACCTTTGTCTTCATGGGCTATTTGCAGGTAGCTACTTAAAGTTGTTTGTCCTGAGTATTGAAATATTTTCATACTTCAAATTTCAAATTTCCATTTTTCAAATTTTACCAAAATTTCCCTGAAGATATCATCTTGGCATATGTGTCTATAGGTAAAATACAAATTTTGAATCCTGAGACAGAATACATTTTATTTACAAAAATTAGAGAAATAAATTTCTTTTTAAATGCCCCTTTGCTGTTGTCTCCTATAATAGCCAGATAAAGGTGTTTGTGGGAGTTTTTACCCATACCTCCAGTGTTTTACATGATACTCTTCAAGTGACATCTGAATGGCAAAAAGAATCCTGAGAATGATATTCCATACCTGTATAAGAGACTTATATTCTTTGGAAGGCACATGAGGAAAGAGAACCTACTGACATGTGGGGGAAGCTGATTCTTCAGTGTGACCCAAATTTCCAACTTGCCTCCCTAGAGATTTCCAAGAGAAGGCTTTACTTTTGGAGAGATGAGAACCCTCCTCTGGTTTGAACTGAGACTCTCTCACTCTCAGCTCAAGAGTTCACTTACTCTTGTGTATTCTTTGGCATATCTTCATCTGTATGAATTTTCTCACTATCCCTGTTTGTGATGATCTTTTGCATGGTGCAAAAGCACTAAGAGTATCAAGATTGGACTAAGGACTACTCCCTCAATAAGGATAAGGGAAATGACTTTCCTTCTGACTCCAAATTTATATTCCTAGACCAGAGATAGAAATTTATAATTTTGGCCACATACCCCTCCCAGAGACTAGAGGAAAGAATGCCTGGACTTGATGATTCTCCTGATGTCTGGCTTAGTTTCCCCTTCAGCAAGTAGACCGGTGGTACAGGCACAGTCCTTGGCTCTCTGCTCTGAAGTGGTGGGCCAGTTTTCAAACTGTATCTACCCATGAAATCTGTGAGTCCTTTCTGTACAGATGGACAATCCATAGGAACCCACATGTTTTATAGGTAGAGATGTAATAAATGATATTTCTAACTTCTTCAACTTAATTTCTGAATTCTGGGAAACATTTTTTCCAGAGTACAATATTAAAAGGAGAGGCTTTCTGAAATTTATGGCATTTCATTTAGTCATATATGGAATTTAAAAAAAAAACTGTTTTTGAGGGCCTGGCCTTTCTTGTGAGAGGCTACTTCTGCTCTACACATGCCTCCTCCTATGGCTTAATATCTCCTTCCATTTGTTGGAATCTTCTATGTCAGGAACCTTTCATTGTAGAATGCCCTTGCCTCATATAACCTTAATATTGTAAAAGGGAATTCTTTATTCTGTTTGTCTATGTTGAGTTAATCAACCAAAAACTTAAAAAAAAAACACCCCTATTTAACACTAAGTAAGGGCGTTCACAGTCACTTACTTAGAGAGCTCCACCTCAGTCAGAAACTTGTAAAGCCTTAGATAAGAGTTTACACCTTCAAAGGATGAGAGGTGGATCCCATAGACACTGCCCTCTGGGCAGTACTAGACAATTTGGAAACTATGATTGGCCCCTGTGAAAAGGGGAGGAGACAAGAAGTCACCATAAAAACAAGCTCTGAGCTCTCTTAGGGCAGATTGTTTTTGAGAAGACAGTCTGAAGAGATTGTCTTCTAGAGATAGTCTTCTGACTGGGGAGAGTCTTTGGGAGCTTCCCTGGAGACTGCCACTTGGATCTTGGGTTTGGAGCTTGACTTCAATGTAGACTCTGACTCCTGGACTACTTTGTTAGGTGAATGAAAGGCCGGCTCCTTTCCTAGTTTCCTAAGAGAAGCTTAAGATTCCATCTTGAAGGAGGCTGCATGGTTACTCACCACCAGCCTTCCTGGTTGAGAGCCAATTAATCTCTGCCTGGATTAAGCAGACCCTGAGTAAAATACTTAGGTTGATAGGATAGACAGCCTCTCTAACCCCCTCACATTTCTCTTTTTCATTGTTTCTTCTCTATTTATATATATTTATAAATAAATTTCTGACTCAAGATTTAATAAATATTGGCAACCACATAATTTCACATAATCATTGTCCAAACATTAGTTTTAACCTTTACAATATGGATTCTTTCCTATCTTTAACATTGGAGTTGGGGAAACACATCCCATTCAGATGCATATGAGTAAAAATTTGCTTTGAAGAAATTCATTAACTTGGCCTTTTTTATAGTTGAACTGGCCTAGCATATAGGCTATCTTCTAGTAATACGAGTGTATTGAAGGCCCCTTGCCCCAGTTTTAGAGGTATTGGTTCCCAGCCTGAATGAGAGGAGTCACTGTCCTTGTGGGAAAGATTGTCCCCAGCTTTCTCCCATACCAATTAAAGGGAGTGATCAGAACTGAATCTGGGAGCTTCTCCAAAGGATCATCATGGAACCCTGATCTTTTTGTGGCAGGGCATAAAACAGTCTGGGGACCACCACTCTGATGGAAGCCTTGCTTTTTCACCTTTCTCTGCTTTGCCTTCTTTGTGTTCACACATGGTTGTCCCTTAAATCACAAGACTTTCCCCACACAATGTGAAAATTCACCAAATAAAGGCCTACTGCTTTTTTAGTATCATTAGACAGTGTAATACTTTTTGAAAACATCTCTTAAATCCTCTCAAAAAAGACTAGAATACCAGGCAGAATGGGTTTTGTCCTCTCTTCCTCATTTGACTAAGAACCCCTTAAGAGCAGAGATGATTACTTGCATCCCCCACTATCTGGCACACATAGTAGGTACTTCATATATTCTTGTTAGCTCTTCTCTCCCCAAAGACTTCTTAAAGTCAAAGAACAAGAAAATCTCAGAGCTAAAAAATAATCTAATCTAGGGATCGGCAAACTACAACCCTTGGGCCAATTCCGGCCAGCAGCCTATTTTCATACACTTCAAATAATAACGTTTTTAAAATAAGGTTTCATTGTATTTTCAAATGTAAAAAGAATTATTAAAACTGTATAAAAGCAACAGCAGGCTAGCTTTGGCTTTTGGACTACAGGCCTGGTCCAATACCATCATCTGACAGATGAGAAAACTAAGATCCAAGAAAATGCCCAAGTTCAGACCATCAGAAAATGGAAGAGCCAAGACCCTAACCTAGGTCTTCTGAGTTCCAGTTTAATGCTTTTTGCAGTATGGCATGCTTTCTTCACATCTAATTTAAATGATAATAATACTTTCATCCCCTATCCTTACAGGGTGGTTTTGAGGAACAACCTTTGTAAATCTCAAAGTCCTATAGAAATGTGAGGTGGTAATATCAGAAGTAACAGCAGTATGTCATTGGCATTTATATTAGGTGACTTTAAAGCCTTAACTTTCCTCTAAGTATCATAAGAAATTGTGAACAAGATGATCATAAAAAAAATCTGGAAAGACATATGAATTGATGAAAAGTAAAGGAACTAGAACCAGGAGAACACTGTACACAGTAACAGCAGTTAAGGATCCAGGACAATTCCAAGGAACTCATGAAAAAAAGGGTTATCCACCATGAAAGAAGGAACCAATGGAGTCTGAGTACAGATTGAAGCAGACCATTCTTCATTTTATTTCCTCCATGAATTTTTCACTAGTGTAAATAATATGTGTTTTCTTTTATAACCAGATGAACTAGAAGAGGTATTGTATGATAACAGACGTACAACCTATATTATATTACTGCAATCTTGAGGAGGGGGGAGAAGGGAGAAGAAGGGAGAAAACATGAATCACAAAATGTTAAAAAATGATTATTAAAAATTGTATCAACATGTAATCTGGAAAAAATTTTAAAAATGTAAAAAGCACTATGTGGAGCATTTTGCAAAGTCATTTAAACACACAAGGTCCATCTATGCCTTGTAGATGCTTACAACCTCAAATAGCATGTGGTGGAGTTGTGAATTAATCCAGCCACTCTAGAAGGCAATATGGAATTATGAGCAAAGGGCTTTAAAAGAATGCCTACCCTTTGATCCAGCCATACAACTACTAGGTTTGTACTCCAAAGAGATAATAAGGAAAAATACTTGTACAAAAATATTTATAGCCGCAGTCTTTGTGGTGGCAAAAACTGGAAAATGAAGGGTTTTCCCTTGATTGGGGAATGGCTGAACAAATTGTGGTATATGATGATGATGGGATACTATTGTGCTCTAAGGAATGATGATCTGGAGGATTTCTATATGGACTGGGAGAACCTCAATGAACTGATGCAGAGTGAAATGAGCAGAACAAGGAGAACATTGTACACAGAAAGTAAAACATCGTGAAACAATTCAATGTAATGGACTTTGCTACTAGTAGCAATGCAACAAGCCAGGACACTCCTGAAGGACTTATGCAAAAGAATACTAAACCCATTGAGAGAAAGAACTATGGGAGTTGAAATGCAAAAGAATAACAGATGACATCATTTATCACATGTATATATGGGTATGTAATTTGGGGACTAGGCTTTAAAAGATCACTCTGTAGCAAAAATGAATAATATGGAAATAGGTATCAAGTGACAACATGTGTACAACCCAGTGGAATTGTTTGACGGCTCTGAGAGGGGAAGGTCAGAGGAGAGGGAAAGAAAATGAATCATGGAAACATGGAAAAATATTTAAAAATAAATTTAAAAAAAAAACCCTCAAATAGCAACTAGAATATCTCCAAGGATGAACTCACATAATAGTACTTTAATAATTAATAAAAACAAAAACAAAAAAAAAGTTGCCTGTGTTTAGATTTGCATTCTCTCCTTTGTATTGGCCCAGGCTCCTTTTAGTGATACCCAATAGAACAAAATTAAGGGGAAAAACAAAAGCAAAAGAATGCAAGAGTAATTCTTTGGATCAGATTATATATGAATAATTTTCACAGCCTGATAAACAGGTATGTACTGTTGGAAATGATATCTTCATAATGAATCACATGGAATCATCTTAATCTTTCTCATGTGTGACTAGACTGACCTGAATTTGACTCCTATAACTACTCAGTCAGTCAAAGCCACATTAACATGCTGGTCAGGAGAAACATCCTCACTTGATTTAGAACTGATTTATTAACCACTGAAAAGAGAAAACAATGGGAGACTGTGTAAAAGCTCAATGGAAGGTCACTATGGCCTTCCTAGAATTCTACTGACCAGAATTCATCTTATGAACTGTAATGGACCATACATCCTGGTTCTGTCTTGTTCAGGACTGACATTGGTCAATAGCGATTTACTACTTTGAACTGGTGCAGCCTTAAAAGGATTGCTTATCTAACTTTGATCTCCAATTTTATTGTCATTCCTTGTTATGTAGAGATGGATGCATGGAATCCCTGCAAAGATACAGGGACAGCCTCACCCAGAATTCCAGGGGACCCCCCTGGAGAACTTTGGGTGAGGGGACAGTTGAGAGGAGTTGGCAGTTGCTTTGTGGGGGTTGAAGTGAGCAGACAGACTGCTTATTACTTCAGACTTGGGGGATCACTTGAATGGCCAGTGTAGTTTCTACTCAAGGGTTAGCCTGTTTGTTAGAATTAATCCTCATCAATATCAATATAATAATTATCTAGTGATTTAATGATTAGATATATAAATTATCTAACAAGTTCAGTTAGGTGCCTTTACCCCCTCTTGTGGGGGGAAAGGCATTTTCAACTTAGTAGTTCAGGGTCATCCTTCCTTATTCAAATACCTTCATTAACTACTCTAGTTTTCCTGGTTACTTCTTAATATAAACTATACCTTCAAATCTGTGCCTGGAAATTATTTGGGGAAATACTCACAACTCAGTCTGGACATCTAGTTTGAATCTTGTCTGCTGCCAGTTTTAAGAAGATCATTTATCTTTGTCCTCATCAGTTAGATAGCTAGCTTCTACTTATTCCTCTATCAGACCTGTGAAGAATATAAATTAAAGAAAGGGAGCATCATTGGGGTTCAGCCATAACAGAAACTTACCAGAAGAATCTTATCCAGTCTCCATTTCCAACTGAAGCAGCAACTGTTAGAGGGGGAGGGGTTTGAGATCCAGGAGTGTCTAACCCCCTCCTTTCTCACTGAAGCCTATAAATCAGTGTTTGTGACTTGAAGGTCTATTGGCCCAAACACATTTATCTGCTTCTCCAAATTATCTGTTATTATCATCATAACACCCTGTGCTGGGCACTCCTCATTACACATGGATCTGAGGAAAACTTTGGGGAGTTTTCTTTTTCTTTTGGCTCATAGCCCCCATGTAGGAAACCTGATTAAATTATGTGCATAGTATTTCTCAGTACACTGAGACTAACTTCCTATTTTATGGCACAAACATTAAACAACAGATGCAAATTTTATTAAAAGAAGGAAAAAAGGGGACAGCAAGGTGACTCAGTGTATCAAGAACCAGACTCAGAGATGGAAGGTTCTGGGTTCATATCTAGACTCAGATACTTCCTAGCTGTGTGATCCTGGGCAAGTTACTTAACTACCATTGCCTAACCCTTACTGCTCTTCTGTCTTGGAAGCAATAGACAGTATTGATTCTAAAATGGAAGTTAAAGGTTGTTTTTTTTTAAGGGGAAACAAAACAAAGATTCATGAATGATTAAATGTAAATCTTCAAGTTACCTACATATGTGATCTCTCACTCCACCCTTACCATAATTTCTGTCTTAGTCTGATTATCTCTGCCAATCAAAGGTGACATGGTGCCAAAGAGAACTATTGGCTTTGGGGATTTCTTTTGCTCAGATAGACATGTTAGCAGAGGTGTTACTGCTTGGTTTTAACCTTGTTTTAAAGAATTTGAGCTGATTAGAGCAAGTCTGTTTCTCCCAGGAATAAAAGATGCTCTTTATCTATCACAAGCTCTGCAATTAGAGCCATATTCTCCAAGCAGATGAGACTCACTGATAAAGGTCTAAGTTTCCTTAGAACTATATTGGATTGAACCCTATGATCCTACTCAAGGGGAGGAGATTCATTATCAGAACTTTAATCCTCAGTGGTCCAACTGCCTTCCATGTGCAAGGTAAGATCCTAAAAGTAGGTGTGGAGGGGAAAAAAAAATTAGTCTTGTTATCTGAATAGATCCTTTCCATTCTGGGATAAGCTAAACACACCCAAATTAATTGCTCCTATCTTGCTATTGGCAGAATAACCAATAACAAATATATCTTGATATTGGCTAAATAACAAAACCAAAATACCTCTATCCAGGTTAGTGCTAAAAATATGGCATTCTTTAACATTCCACCAGCATTGCACCCATCACGAAACAAGGTTTTTGAAATAAACTTTCCTATGGGGCATACTTTATCCTATTGGTCCATTCAAATGTTACATGATGCTGCTGATTGTGCACTCTGAGCAGCTGGTGAAACGTATATAAGCCAAATCTATACTCTACGAAGGTAAAGTTGTTCCGAGTCTGAGCAGTCTTCTTTAGCATGTTAATAAATTATTTTCCTTTCAGTTTGGCTACTGATTTTATGTGGCCTCCTATCAAGCAGATGTGCTGGTAGATGAGTTTATTCCTGGGCTATCAAGAAGTTCCAGTAGAGAACTTACCCAACATAGCTTTTCCTGGGTACTCTCCTCTGAAGTTATTGTAGGTTAGAACTCTTCAATCTAGATATATAACTTATGGGCTGAGTAGAACTTATTTGACTGTCCTTTGCTTCTTTTTGTATCCTCAGTGCCAGAGAGAGAGAGAGAGAGAGAGAGAGAGAGAGAGAGAGAGAG
>NC_058132.1:459813109-459866238 GCF_016433145.1 Gracilinanus agilis
AGAGAGAGAGAGAGAGAGAGAGAGAGAGAGAGAGAGAGAGAGAGAGAGAGAGAGAGAGAGAGAAAGGGAGGGAGAGGGAGAGAGAGAGATCCTTAATAAATGTTTGTTGACTGGATGATCTTCCAAAAGCAAGCCCCCTCTGTTTCTAGGACGATGTATGAACTTTTCTCAATATGGTAGAACCTGCAAGAGTTCTTGCTCCATTGTTCTTCCAGACTCTAAGGATACCTCCATACCTTGATGTGGCATAAAATAAAACTTTGTAGAGTTTCAGATACAGACAAGTATCCAGTTCAAACCTATTCATATTTCTGAGCTAGTTCTATTTATTGATCTCGGAATCTTAGAACTAGAAGAAACCATAGAAGTCAACTGGCCAACTTCCATCCTTAGGTAGGGATACATTATGCAACATCTGTGACAAATAGTCATCTAGAGAACACTTCCAGTGAAAAATGGTTCACTATTATGGCCCTACATCAAAGTAATAAATATAATTAACTGAGTTAAGATGTATAATTTGGGTACTTTATTTTGAATAATAAATGCCATTCTTTCCACCTGATCCAAAAATTTGAGGTTTAGGATTTCCTAAAGTACTAATGAGATTTAAGTGACCTTGGATAATGGCATTGAATTCATTAGAAACCTGATTATATTTATGTGAAGAAGTTGGCCAACATCTGTTTCCAGAAAGAGAGAAAACAGACTGGGCCTGCCTCTGCTTTTTTCTCTCTTCATCTTCTCTGCTGTGTTCCCTCCCCAAACCCCTCAGCTTCTCATGTTTTCTGTAAGTTTGGTGTGAAGTTGGAATTGCTTAAACACAAAGACATTTAAAAAGGAAGTATTAGGCTTATCTACAAGGGTCTAAATTGGGGAATGCAAGCTAAAGGAAATGGAGGTACCGAGTGATAGGGGAGGGAAGTTGAGCCCCCATCTTTGAAGGAATTGAATAAGCTGATGCCTTTGAGCCAGTGTTGTGTAACTAGGGGATACGAGTATCAGATGTGTTGTTTCCTGGATAGAGAACCCCAATACATGGTATGGTGACCTGGGAAAATGAATTTAAATAAGTTCCCTACAATAGAATGAGAAAGGAAGAGAGATGTCTATGATGAGTACACAGTCATTATTTTTAGAATATTCTGTTATTGATGTATGGGCCAAAGTTTATTTACATGTAATGTATGTGTAAGACTTGGTCCCCACCCAAGGATTTCAAAGAGTTTTATAAACAAGGAAGTTATGTCTCTACCTTGCAGACTAAGAAGACAAGGTCCTAAGATCTTAAAAAGTCTGCCAAAGGTCATTGACCATAAAGGAGTTCTGTCTGAGACCCGGTTAATTTATTTATTCATTTATTTACTCAGTCATATATTCAGTGTGCTAGGGGCTAAGTACTGAAGAAGATATAAAATCTAGATCGGACATATTAGGGGAGGGGAGGGGAAGAATAGCAAGTTTGAATGTGATGACCCCTGTCCTGGTGGAGCATACATAAGTCTAGTAAAGGCATAAGACACAAATAAGGTCTAATCTTAAACAAAAAATAATTACTTTATGACCATTTCCCTCTTTTTTATTAGAATAATGCTTCTCTATTCTTTAAAATGAAGCTAATAGAGTAAATGAGATAGTCTTTATAAAAAATTGAACTTTTTAGAAGAAAAATAATAGATGAAAGACAGAAGCAGAGACAGAGAGGGTGGTAGAGATATAGAACAAACGTGAGAGAAAGGAGAGGAATATATGAAAATATATTAAACTAAAGTGAGGAGGCTGGACTAGATGATCTCTAACATCCTTTCCCACTCAGAAAATTATCTGATTCTGTGAGCTACAGAGTTTTATCTAAAAATAGCATTTTATGATTCTCTAGGGGTAGCTAGGTGGTTAAGTGGATAGAGTACTAGACCTAGAGTCAAGAAGACTGCTCTTCCTGAGTTTAAATATGGCCTCAGATACTTACTAGCTGTGTTACCCTAAGCAAGTGACTTAACCTTATTTGTCTCAGTTTCCTCAAGTTTCCTCATATGCAAAATGAGTTGGAGAAGGAAATGGCAAACCACTCCAATACTTACACACACACACACACACACACACACACACACACACAAACACACACAAAATGGGAGGTCATAAAGAGCCAGATATGACTGAACAACAAGAAAAATGATTCTCTCATTCTATGGCAATAGATTAGGAGAAATAAATTCCTTCTACTCCAACCACTAGACAGAAGGGATCAGCATCAGTGAGGATTTCTGTCTCTGCCCTGACCTGTTACCACTTGTCCTTTGGGGCTGCCTTTTGTTACCTCTTTCCTCCCTAGTTTCCAACCATGCATTAGTGTTCCAATTTTGCCACATCCCCTCCAATATTTACCACTTTTCTTTGCTGCCATATTGGCCAGTCTTATAGGCATGAGGTGGTACCTCAGCAATGTTTTAATTTGCATTTCTCAATCAAGAGTCATTTAGAACATTTTTTCATATTGATGGCCAAAGTCTAAATATATCAAATTTCAACTAACTGTAAAGATAATCAAACTCAATATTTAGAGTTCCTTTTAAAGATAAGACTAGCTGGGTGATCCTGGGCACTAAACTCCGTTTGTCTCAGTTTCCTCATCTGTAAAATGAGGAGGAAATACAAACCACTCCAGTATCTTTGCAAGAAAACCCTAAATAGGATGACAAAGAGTTGGACACGATTGAACAGCAAACAACAAAGTAATGACCCATGCGATAATTATCTACCCAAACTAGGCACAGTTCTCAGGACTGTGAAGACAAGGTTGAAAGAAAAAAAAAAGGTAGAACTAGTGGTTGTTTATAGAAAAGTCAGCATAGGAGTTGGTTTGCCATGAATTGTAAAGTGATGTTCTTTTTATTAACACTTCATTTGTTTCATTGAATTCCACCCAGAAGGAAAAGGTTTTTATGGTTCTGGCTCTGAGTCAGGTTTCTCTTCTAGGTCTTGGTTCTAATATACTAGAATTGACATGTGATTCTTTTTGTTTCTCCTTCACTTTCCTTTTAATCCTCTTCGCAGATTTTCCAGTATTTTTAAAGTGCACTTGCATAGGATATAATGTGTGAATGTCCCTCTATTTCAAATTGAAAAAATTGTTTTGCTAATTCTAATAACAACCTGTTAATAACAATGAAACTTAGAGATAACAATTATACATTTGACATGCTAATATTTGGTTCTCATTGGTATTAATTTAGGATAATAAAATATATCAAATTCAAGTTTCTTCTAAAATGAAAACTTTGTAAGGCTTTTTTTGTTCAGTATTATATAGGTGTGATCTACATTTCTATAAATAGGTTATTTGAAGTGATAATAAATAGCTCTTAGTTTCTTATTCAGTTGTTTCAGGTTGTGTCCAACTCTTTGAGACCCCTTTTGTGGTTTTCTTGGCAAAAGATACTGGAGTGATTTGCATTTCCTTCTCCAGATCATTTTCTAGGTGAAGAAACTGAGGCAGACAGGGTTGAGTGATTTGTCTAGGGTCGCATAGCAAGTATCTGAGGCTGGTTTTGAACTTAGGTCTTCTTGACTCCAGAATTTTTTTAAGAAGGAAGAAAACACAAATGTATTGTATCTACTATGTGCCAGGCAGGGTGCTAAGCACTTCACAGATATAATTTCATTTGATCCTTTCAACAACTCTGTGAGATAGATGCTATTATCATCTCCATTTTAAGGTTGAGGAAACTGACCAGTAAGTATCTGACACTGGATTTGAACACAGGTCTTTTAGACTCCAGGCAGATGTTTACTCTTAAAAATCAAAAGAACATTGAAATTATACCAGAGAATATTACAAATTACACTTTTGTCCACAGTGTCATAGTTATAACATCTGTTCACAAATTAGAAAATAGAACTAAATACAAATGAAGATCTTATTCATTACAGAGCTCTCCTCCATTTTCAATAAGGCATTTATTATGGGGCTTTTCCATAGGATCATAGATCTGGGAAGTAGACTTGAGAAAATAATAAATCTGAAACTTTCAAATTAGAGTTGAGGAAACTGAGGAACAAGAAAGTTAGCTAAGTGACGTCACAGAGCTAGTGAATAATGGACAAGATTTGAATCCAGGTCTTCCTGATTCCAAATCCAATGCCCTTACATCAAAGTACTATTAGATATCATTCATTCAATAAACATTTACAAATTATCTACTAAATTACTCCTAGTCTTAGAAATACCAGATGAATTATTGTTCTCAAGGACTTCATTTTCACTTTTCGTTCTTTTATCTTTATTGGAAATTAATAATATCATCTTTAACTCTGCTACACTCAATTGCTTTTCCAGGTATTTAGGTGCCTGAGGGTTATACAGCACTCTATGATGTCTTGGTTACCTTGTAAACAAAGAAATATAAACAAGCACCACTGTCCCAAGAGGAACATTTAACAAGATTGCCCTTATCATTGTGAGTACATCATAATAATCCTTAGATTAAGAATTTCTGTGTGCTTTTCAACAGAAAATCACTTAAGTGTCTTAAGTGTGTTTACATCCTGTTTGAGGATTCGTTTTGTGAGACACTTAATTTTGGCAAAAGAAAGCCTCATTTCCTGACCCAGAGGAAGTAAAGATTAAAGGCAATAAGATTTCAAATGCAAATGAACAAACTGATTTATTCTCACAACTATTCTGTGAAGCAAATAAATACAGTTTCACTTTGGGGATGGCAGCTCACTCCAATACTCAGGAAAGGGGGGGGGGAGTTTCTGTTGAATCAAGCATTCTTTCTTATGTCCATGTCTACAGCCTATTTGCTACACTTAAATTTAAATATCAGAACCAAAAATAAAGTAAAATATGAAGGCTTAAAAGAATGATGTAGAAGAAGCTAAAACAATTTTGGAGAAAACTGACCAATCCTGGAATTCTCTGGAAATCCAATTATTCATCACTGACAATGCCCTTTGAACTTAATGAGGCAATCAAGGGTTTGTTGGGTTTTTTTTTTAAGTTTTTTTTTTCCCCACCATTCTTGGTTGATGAGAAAAAGTGATGGGTGGAGGGAAAAAATGGGAAATCTGGAGAGTTTTTGTGAAGCTCTAGCATGGTGTGCAAGGAGAGACCCTAGAACATTCAAAGGACAGAAGGATATTCCTATAAACAGAGCAGAAAAGTCTCTTTTACAAGGCCTCAGAAGGTTCAGAAGTTCAGTTCAGAAAAGCATCACATACAGGGGTCTGGATATAAAAATTGTCACCTTTCCCCAAATCCAGAATCTTATCCCTTCTAATAAGAAACAGCTGTCCTGATGGGATTTGACGTTTTCAGTCCCAGTGGAAACTAGAAAGTACAGCGACATAAACATACCCTCGAAAGTTGCCTGGTTATGTTCAAAAAGAGAGGAAGCAGTAATTTGTTTTCCCTCTGAATTAGGGCCAGAACTGAAAGTCCCGTCCCCCCACACACACACCTGATTCAGGTCATTTATGCACCCCAAGGCTTTCCCAGTGCCAGGTGCAGTTTGTTATATGTTGTCACGAGTCCCAAAGAGGAGGGAAGCCTGAAGCATCAGCAACCCAAGGAGGCTCTCTCTGTAATTAGAAAGGTGACGATGTAATGAAGGAAATGGGTTGAATGCTGAGGCCTTGACAACAGCCTGAGGCAACAGCTGCACCCGAGGACCTGGTGTTAAAGCTAAGCCCAAATTATAAGATCTCATAACACAGGAACAAAGAGCTTACACTCCAGCCTTCCAAAAATGGACTCAAAGTAGGAAGGGACCCTCCGGGCAAGTTCTGGGATGCCACAAACTGGGCTTCTCTCTCAGGAGATAAGTTTTACTCACATCTTCAAAACAGGAGATTGTTGAGAAGAAATTGTAGAAAATAATATAGTAAGACACAAAGAGGGTATTTCTGGGGATTTATCAGCTATTACAGACCAGGGTTATTTTACATTTTTACTGACTGTTCCACCATGGCTGGAATGTTCTCTCTCCTCTTCTCTCCCTGGCTTCCGTCAGGTCTCAGCTAAAATTTCTACCTTGTGCCAGAAGACTTTCCCTATTCCCCTTAATTAATGCTAGTGCATTCCCTCTGAGATTAACTCTCAATTATGCTGAATTTATGTAACAGTGACTACTCTGTCCCCCACTGCCTGAAGACCAGATAGGCTACCTTTTTTTCCTCCCCCAGGGAACTCCAATGCCCTTCCGGAGTTGGGGGTACTGCCTTTGGCTAGAACACCGACTGATTGTCCTCCTGGATCACCAGTATTTAAGGGGTCCCTAATGTTGATGAGAAAAAGTGATGGGTGGAGGAAAAAAATGGGAACGTCTTCAGAGACTGGAAGAAAGATGACCAGCCTGCTGTTCCAGAGACTTGTTTGTCCCATTCCTCAATCCCTGCATTCTGCTTACCTCTCTCTCTCTTTCTCTCTCTCTCTCTCTCTCTCTCTCTCTCTCTCTCTCTCTCTCTCTCTCTCTCTCTCTCTGTCTCTCTGTGTGTATCTCTCTCTGTTTCTCTGTTTCTGTCTGTCTCTTTCTCTATCTCTGTCTTTCTCTGTCTCTGTCTCTCTGTCTGTTTGTCTCTGTCTCTGTCTCTCTAGCTCTCTGTCTCTCTGCCTCTGTCTCTCTGTCTCTGTTTCTCTCTGTCTCTTTCTCTCTCTCTGTCTATCTCTCTCTCTCTGCTTCTCTCTCTCTCTCCTTCTCTCCTCCCCATCATTATAGCTCTCCTCCTCCTTCCAAACTTCAGATAATATCTATCTATACTATACTCCCTGAAAACCACATTTTAAAAAACCATCCTTTTCTTTAGCCCCTCATGTTAGTATACATATCTTACATGGACACACATAGAAATTTAGAATATATCGATGTGGGCATGTCCTCCACTAGTGAAAATAGCAAGCTATTCCCCACTTTTTAATCTTATGAAATCCTTGCCAGATGTTCCTTAAATCCTCTACAGGGGTCTATCCAACATGCTGAGAATCTCCTCTGGATCTATTGATATTACATGTGATAGAACATGTGGGCAACCTCCAAGTTTTCTTTTGCTCTTGTAACATGATATGCCCTCTTTCTTTTCTGGTCACGATACTACTCTCTGTTGACAAGACTCAGTACTAATTAATAATTATCACTGTCATGAGATCAATATGGGATGTTCCTCAAGAAATGTAACCACAGACATGACTTCATCCAGTGCTTTTTTGATCATCAATATCTATCTAGGTATAAAAGAAAATTGGAGAAGGAAATGGCAAACAACTCCAGTATCTTTGCCAAGAAATCCCCAAATGGGGTCACAGGGAATCTGTCACAACTGAAAAGTGACTGAAAAGTACACAAAAGAAGATGTGATCTAGAAAAGCATTCCATGCTGTAATATCTGAGAATATCATGCACATAATAATCCAAATGAAAGATAGATCTACTAAAGATAAAAAGGTCATACAAATGCTTCTTTTTAAAGATGTTGTGTTGGTCAAATAGAGCTCCAAAATTATGCAGAATTTTAATAAATCAAGTTCTATGACTGCTCAAAAGTGATCAGATCAATCTAACAATCTACTTTAAAAGAAAAAAAAGAGAGATGAGGAAGATTTGTTGTCCAGATAATGAATTTAGTTTGATAGACTTTCCAGAACCACCTACTGAGTTAATCCATCACTAAGTATATCTTAGACAAATATAGCAAATGGAAGATGAGGAGAGGCCCAGAGGAGGAAGAAGAAGAGGAGAGTAACCTGGATCATGTTTGAAAAATCTTGCCCACTTTTCAATGATTCCATCATACTCCCTAACATTAAACCCCATCTTTTTTAATACCAACACTCTTGTATGCTACTGGTGATGATTCATATTAAAAATGATGTATGACTTCATCCAGAAAATGAATGATCCAAAAAAAGGGTGAGCTGGTCATGTAGACAGAATGATGGATAAGAAATAGACAACTTGAATGTCATTCTGGTACCTATGGAATGTTAAACACATTGGGAAGTTCCTCCCTGAATGATTTATGGGAAAAGATGAAGAATTACAGGAGAGGTAGACAAGAGAGGATCTTTGCAGTGAGAGGTAATACTCATATCAATGAAATCATTTTTGTTGGTCAGGCATTTCAGTTTTGCCTGCGTCTTCTTGATACTATTTGGGGTTTTCTTGGCAAAGATACTGGGCTGGTTTGACATTTCCAGCTCATTTTACAGAAGAGCAAATTTAGATGAACAGGGTTAAGTGACTTACCCAGTATCACACAACTAGTAAGTGCATGAAACCAGTTTTGAACTCAGGAAGATGAGTCTACCTGACTCCAGGCCTGGAGGTCTATCAACTGTGCCCTCTAATTGCTCCCAAGGAGAACAAAGATCCCTAGAAGTGTTATAATAATAATAACTTACATTTCCATAATATTTGTTACTTACAAAATGTTTTCTTCACAATAACTCAGTGAAGCAGATAGAGCACATCTCTTTATTTTACAGATGAGAGATAGCTGTGACCTAGTGGATAGAGAGCTATCCTGAAAGCCAGGAAGACTGGGGCTTTAGTTTTGACATTTCTAACAGTGCATATGACCTTGAACAAATAACTCACCTCTCACTAATCTAGGAGATTCTCTAAGACTATGAGTTACAAAATGGGTGTTAACACATTTTCTCATCTGAGAATACTTTAAATCAGTGAAATCATAGGTTCAGTCCTTATCCCTCTTTTAAAAATATGGAAATCAAGGATCAGAGAGATTCCTCCATTTGTCATAAGTGCAATGGCCAGGGTACAACAAGTTTTAAACTTGAATTATTTCATAAACTATAGTAATCCCTTATTGTTGTTTTTTTAAACCCTTACCTTCCATCTTGGAGTCAATACTGTGTATTGGTTCCAAGGCAGAAGAGTGGTAAGGGTAGGCAATGGGGGTCAAGTGACTCACCCAAGGTCACACAGCTGGGAAGTGTCTGAGGCCAGATTTGAACCCAGGATCTCCCGTCTCTAGGCCTGGCTCTCAATCCACTGAGCTACCCAGCTTCCCCCTTATCCCTTATTGTTAAAGGTGTCTTGATGATAGAAATTTTTTCACCCATGGATACAATTATTTACTAAACTAGATTATGTTATATTAATAATATAACATTCCTTAGATGCAATTATTTGGTTAGTTAGTTTGGTTTTGACCAGTTTGGAAGTCCAAACCATTCTCTTTGTTCTTTTAGGGTTAATAGACCTTAATCCCTATGTCTATCTAATGAATATATGTTTAACAAAGTTGAACAAAACAACATTCAAAACACCAGGACTTATTTCCTGGTGTTTTATCTAACTTAAGTCAAGATTTGGTTTTCAGTAATTAAGACATATTTGATGGTCTTTAACCTTAACACTTGCAAGGAGAAAAAAAAAATTCCCCAGATACCTGTAAACAAAATAGAGTGGAAACCCAGTCAGCTAAATTATTGATATATATCAAGCCCAAGGTTTCTTCAAGCTAAAAGATAAGGACTTGAATTGTTCCTGCTGCCTTAGTTCAGGATTCAAATTAAGTCCTTCAATGTTGCAATCAGCCCTCTGGTGAGAGCTCCCCTGGGGTCACTGACTGAAAGCTGTCACTTCAAAGTAGACTCAACAACAAAGTTAATTTGGAAGAATTTGGGTGAAAATCAAATGATGCAGCCTGAAATAGAATACCTGGAGCTTGACTCTAAGAAAAAAATGAAACAGTGATTTAGTTTTCATTTCAGCTAATGTGATGTCTCACACTCAAAGGATCATTTGAGATTTTAAGTAGATATATGCCAGCATGTTCTCTGTTTCCAGCTAGTGGGATTTCATGGATCTTTGATCCTATTGGAGTGGAGAAAAAGCTTGGAAGGCCAGCAGATTTACTTCTGGGAAATCTCAGGTGGCCTATTTTCAAAAAAGGAAGTCATTTAAAAATTATAATCTTGTTACTCTTGAGGACAATTCGATTCAACAAATAGCAAGTAGAAAGAAAATCTGGATTCAAATCTATGAATCCTTTTCCAAGCCTCTCAGATTTATTAGATGTGTGATCCTGGGCAAATCACTTAACATCTCTGAATGTCAGTTACCTCATCTGAAAAATGGGGATGCTAAACTGCCATCAAAGGTTATTGAATTTTTAAAAATAACTTTGCCCCCCCCATTAACAAAAATTTATTTCCTTTTCTTCCTACCCCTCTCAGTAGAAGAAAGAAGAAAAAATCCTTGGAAATAATATGCATTGCCAAGCAAAACAAATTTTCATATTGGCCATGCTAAAAATAAGTCACATTCTTCAAATTGAGACTGTTAGGAAGTGGACAACATACTTCATCACCCATCTTGTGGGATTGGTTTATTTACTAAGTGTTTAATATGGGCCAAGCATTGTGCTAAATGCTGATGATACAAAAAGAATCATAATACTTAGGGATTGTACAATATAATGGGGAAGACAATATGCAAAAAGATATATACAAAGCAAGCTACATACAGGATAAAAAGGAAATAAGTAATAAATAATTTACAGAGGAAAGGCACTGTGATTAAGAAGGGTAGGGGGAGGTTTCCTAAAGAAGGGAGAATTTTAGTTGAGACTTAAAGGAAACCAAGGAAGTCAGTAAGTAGTTGGAGTGAAGGAGGGAGAGTATTCCAGGAATAGGGGATCACCAGAGAAAATACCCAGTGGGCAGATGGAATGTCCTCTTCAAGGAAAAGGACAGAATCGATGGATTGAAGAGTATATATAGGTATAAGAAGAATGGAAAGATGGGGTGGAGGGCTGGGGTTGGTTATAAAGGGCTTCAAATGCCAGAAGGAGCATTTGGTAGTTGATCCTAAAGGCAATAGGGAGCCAGTGGAGCTCATTCAGTAGAAGGTAACATGATCTGACTCAAGTTTTAGGGAAAAAATCTGTACTTCTTCCTTGGCATTAAAGGTGTCTTGACTATGGTTTTTTTTCCACTCATGAATACAATTATTTACTAAACTACATTATAACATATTCAAAATATAACATTTCTTAGATGTAGTTATTTGGTTGGTTGATTTGGTTTTGACCAGTTTAGAAGCCCAAAGCATCCTGTTTGTGCTTTTAGGATTATAGAACTAAATCCTTATGGCTATCTAATAATATACATTTAAGAAAGCTGAACAAAAATAAGTAATATTTTTTGAAGTAGGTTAAGATATTCAGTAGGGCTAAAAATATTTAAAACATCATGATTTGTTTCCAGTTTCTTTATACAACTTAAGTTGAAGAATATGTGATCAGGAACCTTGGTTTTTAGTAATTAAGACATGTTTGATGGTATTTAGTTGCTGAATGGATGATGGATTGGAGGGAGCAGAGTCTTCAGTTAGGCAGACCCACCAGCAGGCTACTGCCATAACCCAGGGGTGAGATAATGCCACCACTAGAGTGGTGGCAAGTGTCTTAGGGGGGGAAAGGGGGCATACTGGGGAGATATTGCAAAGTTGAAATTGGCAGGCCTTGTTAACTGCTTGGATGAAGGGGTTGGTGGGGGAAAAGTAATAGTTAAGAGTCCAGGATAGTTCCTAGATTAGGAGCCTGAGGGACTGGGAAGATGAGATGGTATTGCCCTGTATAGAAATAGGGAAAGTAGAACTGGGGAGGACTTAGGGGAAAAGAAAATGTATCCTGTACTGGACATATTAAGTTTAAAATGTCCAGTGGATATCCAATTAGAGATGTCTGAAAAGCAGTTGGAGATGGGAGATTGGAGATGGTCATTAAATCCATGGAAGCTGATGAGACCACTAAATGAAATAAGATAAGAGAAGAAGATCCAGGACAGAACCCTGAGGAACACATACAATTAGAGGGCATGATCTGGAACAAAATATAGCAAAGGAAGCATAGGAGGTATAGTCAGATAGGAAGTAAATACAGAAGAGAAAGATGTACTGAAAACCTAGAGAGAAGAGTGTTTCAAGAAGGAGAGAGTGATCAATAGTGTCATGGTTGGTCATCATACTGATCAGAGTTCTTAAGTCCTTCTCAGTTGTTTTTCCCTTTAATATTATTTAAAATCGTTTTCCTGGTTCCACTCACTTCACTCTAAATCAGTTCATCCAAGTCTTCCCATGATCCTCTCCTCATTTCTTATAGCATAATAGCATTCCATCATACTCATATATCATAATTTGTTCAGACATTCCCCAATAGCTGGACATGCCCCTTGGTTCCCAGTTCTTTGGTACTACCCAAAGAATTACTATAAATATTTTCATATATATGGGTCTTTACCCTCTTTCTCTTTGGGGGCATTTGATCTCTCTAAAGGACAGAGGACTAAACTCCTGAAGCCTTCCTTTATAGAGGGCTTGCAACTTCCAGACAACTCAGTTATGCATTTCAACTTGGTTTTAACTCCATAAAATACCATGCTCCTATGAAGAATACCACTCGGTACCACTCCTTGCCTTTATAGTTTCCTTTTGTGTGTTATGCCCCTCTAAAAGCTCGTTGAAGGCAAGGACTATTTCTCTTTTACTTATTTGTATCCCCAGCACTTAGCACAATGCCTGGCACAGTAGGGGCTTAATAAATGTTTACAACTGAATTATAGACCTAGGAATTGTACTGCTTGGTCACAAGATGTAGGCATTGTTTAGTAATTTGAGGGGCATGGTTCCAAATTGCCTTCCAGAGGTAGAAAGGCTTTAGGCTGGATCTTTATATCATAAGGATCAAATTATATAATCTTTATAAAGCACTTGGATTCACATTAGATTTCCCTGGAAATCAAGAACTCCTAATGAGAGAGGACATTCTACCAAAGCAGCTGCAATTCATTGTTTTAGAGAATTATCTGGGGGAAACTTGCACAGGGCCCACATATAGCCAGTGTGTATCAGAAGCACTAGTTGAACTTCTGTCTTCCCAGACTTGAGACTATGTCTATTGCAAACCTTAAAATGCTACATAAACATCAGTTTTTATTATTTACTGAGCTCCAACCTTTTCCAAAGTATTGTACTAGACCAGGAGGAAGGAAATACAAAGTTTAGATAAGAGATCAGGTTTCTGACTCTAAGGAGTTTAGCACAGTTTAGTATATGGGAAAGATATATTCATAAAACACTCTCATACATGAATAGTAAGCATCATAGGTAGTATTTCAACTTGGATCCTCCCATCTCTAGAGCCAATACTCTTTCCACTGTGACATGATGAAGGGGTTCCAAAAATGGTTGGTTAAATTATTTGTTTATAAATTGGGGTACATATTTTCCCATTAAAAATAAAAAAGTTAACTGATGGGTAAATCCTCAGATCAGCTTTCAAAAGAATAAATAACTCTTCATTCATCCAGATCTTTCTTTGGTTCAAAATGATCAAAGAACTACTAACGATCAGAAATGATAACCTTGTACTGACATTTTCAGCTTTTTACCCAGGCCATTTCATTCATCGAACCCAAATTTTCATTTGCAGTCTTTGTCATATAACATTTCTTTATTCCTTACTGCCTACCTCATGAGGCAGCTAGGTGTCACAGTGGATAGAATGCTGGGCTTAGAGTCAGGAAGACTCATCTTCCTCAATTCAAATCTGATCTGGAACGTTTAATAGCTATGTGACCCTGGGCAAGTCATTTAATCCTGTTTACCTCAGTTTCCTCATCGGTAAAATGAACTGGAGAAGGAATAACCAACCACTCTAGAGTCTTTGCCAAGAAAACCTCAAATGGGGTCATGAAGACCCAACACATCTGAAATGACTGAACAACAACAAAACCTAATTCATTCTGTAGCTGGATCCTGAGTCTGGATCCTATGACTAAAGAGGGAAGAGACAAACTTGAAGATATAGGATAGAGTTTGCTTTCCAAGTTAATGAAGTGTCTTTTTTACTCTCTCATCTCCCTTTATTTGAATCTCTCCTGCCACTAGGGTCTTTGAAATACTAAGAAACTCTTTTACCTTGCAACAAATATGCACGTATTTGGACACTCCTGGAGAACTCCATCCCTGCTCCCTGACTATCCCCGAAGACTCATGCTCAAATATTAATTGCATTGCAGTAAAATGTCCATTCCCTCAGTATAGTGACTAGATGCTAGGAAAAAATATGCTCAATTAAACAAATTCATAAGATGGGACTGACTAATACATATTTGCCCTAGGGATAATTCTACCAAATTTGCCTGCCTTCTTTATAAATGGAAATTTTGAATCTTGGACTTCATCCCCCACAAGTTCCTTAGTCTTCCCAAAATCCCCTTTAATCTCTCCTGCGCCTCCATGTTTTCATCGTCACTTTATTGTTTTATAGTTGGCTCCTCTCTCTTTCTTTTTGGTTCCTGGGAGGGAGCTGGTTAGTACCTTTTAGTTAGTCTCTTTTGTTGGTTTATTATTAATAAACTATTTATAAATATAATATTTAGTATTTTGCATATTAATTTTAATCTCCACATCTCAATCACTTTTCCCCCCCTGCGTCTGAATATCCAAATTCTCTACATTTTCCACTTTGAGCCCCCACCTCCTAGTATCAATAGCCCACCAGGGTAGCACAGACCTCCTATTCCTATTTTCCAGTTATTCCATAGTCCAAGGGACAGAGAATTTTGGACCGATGAACTTTGCACTCTAAACTTCTAAAGTAGCACCAGCAGTTCCTGCAGCAACCATAGTATGGTAGCACGTGAGAGGGTCTAGGGTTATTTGTAAGTCAGGGACTCTAGTTCTGAAGTAGGACTTGGCACTTTTTCCCTATCAGGTTCTTGGCTATCAATGTTGAACTAGGGACAGTAGGATGGAATGGCAGTCCTGCAAGGCAGTAGCTTGGCTGACTGCAGAGCCCAGGCTGATTTGCAAAATGAGTTCCTCCTCCTTCCCCTGCCCCCAGCACAGAATCAACAAGGGAAGCAATGCTCTGACTCATGACAGACTTCCTGCTTTCAGGGAAGTTGGTTAGCATACCTTGCCCTTACAATGGGCAAACATCCAGCACTGTTAAGTGCTGACACGTATGCAAGGGCAGGGAGAGGATAAATGCTGGGGATGGTTTCCTGTTCACTATTCCTTGTGCTGAGTCCTAGAACAAGAAAAAACATGGAGGGAGGGCTCCCACCTGCGGCTCAGAAACAGGTGTTTCCTACTGACCTTTATCTTTATTGACACAGCCTACATGGATCAATTAATCAAGTGCTTCATAGACTGGGAACTCTTGTTTTTACTTTGGTGAGTCCTAGGGAATTCTTTTTTTCTACTGACTTAAATAAAAGTGAAAGAGGCAAGGGAATCACCTAAGGCCATTCTTGGTTGCAAATTAAATCTGGGCCATTTGCTTCCTGGCAAGGCCATGTGTAGACACACCTAGAATAGGCATGTGAGCACTAGGTGGCAAAATGGATAGAAAGTCAGGTCTGGAGTCAGGAAGAACTGAATTCAAATCGGACCTTAGACATTTACTAGCTGTGTGACCTTGGATCAATCACTTCACCCTGTTTGCTTCCATTTTTTCATTTATAAAATGTGCTGGAGAAGGAAATGGCCAACCAATCCAGTGTTTTTGTCAAGAAAACCCCAAATGTAGTCAGGAAAGTCAGAAATGACTGAACAACAAAGAATTGGCAGCTGAAATGAAATGATTTAAGGGTTACTGGAAAGATAATCAGGAATCATTTCCTTTCCACCCTCCTTTAAAAGGACCCCTTTCTCTCCTGATTTGTTACTAATTTCTTAAATTCTAATATGAGGTTTATCTACCAGATCTTTTTTTTTAAACCCTTACCTTCCATCTTGTAGTCAATACTGTGAATTGGCTCCAAGGCAGAAGAGTGGTAAGGGTAGACAATGGGGGTCAAGTGACTTGCCCAGGGTCACATAACTGGGAAGTGTCTGAGGTCTGAATCCACTGAGCTACTCAGCTGCCCCCATCTACCAGATCTTAATGGTTTCTTTAGTAATGCAGGTACTGTTAGAAGAGTAAGTTATCAGTTAATAACTCTTTACAAGCTGCTAGGTGGCACAGGGGATAGAGTACCAGGTCTGGAGTCAGGAAGTCTCATCTTCCTGATGATACTTACTAGCTGTGTGACCCTAGTCAAGTCACTTAATCCTCTTTGCCTCAGTTTCCTCATCTATAAAATGAACTGGAAAAGGAAAAGGCAAACCACTCCAGTATCTTTGCCAAGAAAATCCCACATAGGGTTGCAAAGAGTTGGACATATCTGAAAACAAATAAGAACAAAAGGGGCACCATATCTGGTGACTAGAGGAACCTGCCTCAGAGCCAGGAAGGGTGGGATTTTAATCTTGCCTCTGCCACATACTAGCCATGGGATCCTGGGCAAGTCACAATTCCTGATGCTCTAGGCTGCAGGTATCCAATACCAGGTATGCAGCTAGAAACAAATTAAAATGTAATTTTTGGGAAATAAGTAACAAAATAAATTAAAATACAATATAGTATTTGTTGGGCTTTTTTTTTTGTCATGGTTTGCCTTTTTCCTTTTCTAGCTCATTTTGCAGATGAGGAAACTGAGACAAAGAGAGTGAAGTGACTTGTCCAGGGTCACACAGCTAACAAATGTCTGAGGTTAGATTTGAACTCCGGAAGATGAGTCTTCCTGCCTTCAGATCCAGCATTCTAACCATTGGGCAACCTAGCTGCCACATAATCAAACACAGAAGTGTTTTAATGTTAATATGTGATTTTTTAAGTCAATAAATATATATATGCATATATATATATATCGCCACAGGGGTCCTAATATACAGTTTAATAATCCCCATTTCTATTTGAATTTGACATCACTTCTTTAGGCAACTCGCTAAGACTTTAAGTTGCAGAGAGAAGCCATCAACTCATATTGGTAGAGTGAATTTCCTCACCTAAAAGTTCCCTAAACCAATGAAATCAGAGGTCCTCCCCCTATCCTGCTATCTACCAGGCATTAAAGCTACTGTTGTTGGTTTTGTCCTTTGTTTCAGAGGATCAATGGCCTTATGGGGTGCTATCTCCACTTCTGCTTAAATTGGATTTAAGTGAGGCAGAATTATATAAAGTCATTAGCCTCACTGTCTCTTGCAGAATCCTCCAAGTCTAGTGGCAAGACAAGAGTCAGGATCATTGGTGATACCCAGGGATGCAGTGGATGACCTTGAGACCTTCAGTGTCAGACCAAACTCTAAGCACTGCCCCCCAATCTTGCTTCAGTGAAAAAATTGTTCTTCTCTGCCCATTCTACCAGGGCTGGAAGGGTTCACTTGTTTGAAGTAGACATCTCACTAAATCACAGGAGACCCTCGGGCTGGTTTAGCCTGTCTGCCAAGACGGTTTTACCAGTGTATGGACACTGCATATGCTATAGGTTCTTGGAGCCACAAGAAAGAGTTGAGTGAGAGATGGACACTAAAAGTGGATGCTCAGCCCTGAAAAGAGCTCAGCAAGGCCTTTTCCCAGTGGTGCTTGTTCTCCCTCAATAACCCATATATCCCATAAGTCTACTAAGAGGATGTGGCACAACAGAAAAAATCTGAAGTCAAAGGGCCTTGGACCAAATTTTGAATTGACGGTTACTGTTTGTGTGACTTTGGACAAAGTCAAAACCTCCCTGAGCCTCAATTTCCCCATTTTTCAAATGAGATAGTTGGATTAAATGGTTTCTGAAGTCTTTTCCTGTTATAGACCACAATCTCTGCCCTCAGGGAACTTTTATATTCTACTGACTTTGGCAATGTAATCTACAGGTAATATCATTATTATTTTCCCCATTTTGCAGATGATAAAACACTTTCTCAGAGACATTCTGACTCACCAATGATAACATCATGAGTAATTGTATGAGGCAAGATTCAGCCTTAGAAGGCTTAAAACTCCAAGACCAGCATTTTCTACTATAGTATACTATGATGACTCTCATGCAGCAATATAGCATTAGAAATGAAAAGTTTCAGGGCAATTCGATGGCTCGGTGGATTGAGAGCCAGATCTAGAGATGGGAAGTCCTGGGTTCAATTCTGGATTCATATAATTTCTAGCTCTGTAACCCTAGGCAAGTCCTAGCCCTTCTACTCTTCTACCTTGGAACCAATACACAGTATTGAATCTAAGCTGGAAAATGAGGGGTTAAAAAAAAAGAAATGATGAAAAACATACTAAAGCTTCCCTATTTCCTTTGCTGCCTCTTCCTCAGATCTCCTAAATGTGGGTGTTTCACAAGATGACATCTCATCTACTTCTAATAATCAAAGTACTGATTCCTCTCCAGCACGAATTTTTCTGTTGGACATCTGAAATTCAGTATATCTCATCTGAATTCATCCTTTCCTCCCCATTTCACAAGCACCTCCAAATGATGGTTCTCTCTCCTGATTTCTCTATTTCTGTTAATGATGCTATCCTAAGTCACCCAGGCTTAAAAACCACACCCCAATTTTGGAATCCTCCCTCTTGCCTCCCACTTCCAATCTGTCATCAAATCTGACCATTCTTCCTTCAAAATGTCTAGAATTCATCCCTTCCTTTCAATTCTCATTTCCATGCCCTGATTTCAGGTTCTCTTAGCCATTGCCTACGCAATTGTAATAACCTCCAACTGGATCTGTTTCCAATATCATCTCCCTCTAAACCAACACACTTACCACCCAATTGATCGCCCTGAAATACCACTTTCATCATGTCATTCTCCTACTTAAATACTTTTAATGACTTCCCACTACCTACAGAAAGAGCTAGAGAAGGAAATGGCAAACCACTCTAGTATCTTTTGCCAGAAAACTACAAAGAGTTGGGACACGACTGAAATGACTGAACAACAACAACATGGAATAAAGTCCAGATTCTTTAACCTACATTCATGGCCTTCTCATTCCATCCTCCCTTTCTGATCTTAGTTTCTTCTACTTTCTTCTAGGAATGATCTGCTGGATCCACCTGTCTCTTTTGCTCTCCTACCCATCATGTGTTTGTTCTCATGGTCTTCAGCTTCATGGAATCTATTCCTTCCACCACTGATCAAAATTCTACTTTAGACTCCTAGATTACCTCTCTTGTCATTTTGATAGTTACTTCCTGACATTTTAGGCAGAAGTGATGAATTCATATTTATTTAGAATTTTACAACAAAAGTATCAAACACACATATTACACAGAGGTATCAAATGTGTGTGTCAAATCAAATGTAACTGGCCCAAACCAGAATGAAATGTAAATTGGGAAATGTTTAATAAAACAAAATAGCGATGACATTTTAAAACTAAGTAAATAATCAACCCACAGGGATCTTTATGTACAAATTAGTCAATTCATTTTCTATTTGAGTTTGACATTACTGCCTTGTCGTTGTTGTTCAGTCGTTTGAGGCACATCTGACTCTTGGTGACCCCATTTGGGGTTTTCTTAGCAGAGATATTGGAGTGGTTTATCATTTCTTTCTCCAGATCACCTTACAGATGAGGATCTGAGGCAAACAAGATGAAATGACTCTCCCAGGGTCACCTAGCTAATAAGTGACTGAAGCCAGATTTTAAACTCAGTAAGATGAATCAAAATCTATCTGACTCCAGGTCTGATATTCTTTCTATTGCATCCCAAGCCTCACCAGTCATTTTGACTTTTGTCCTGCCACTGGACTTTGGAAGACTCTGGAAGAGAGCTTGAAGTTGATGATTTTGTGCAACTCTGCCTCATTAAAATCTAATTTATGCATGAATCAGAAGACATCCCCCAGTGATGTCATTTTGGTCCTCTTTGAATACAAAGGATAACAAGCAACCAACCAACCAACCTATTGTTAGTAAGTCCCATTGCTTTACAACATATAAAATGTCTTCTTCAAAAGGACTAAATTAGGCAGTATAAATAAAAAGTATTACTATACCCATTTCCCAGCCAGTTAACAATAATAATAGCTGGCATTTTTGTGGATCTTTAACGTGTGCAAATATTTGGTCCTCATAACAATGCCAGGAGGCAGATTCTAATATTATTACTCCCAGAGAGAGAGGGGAGATGAATAGGAGTTCACTGATTTGCCCAGGATTACACAACTCATAAGAATTTATTGATTTTTAATTATGAAAGAATTCTGAAATAAGTATAACATGGATTTCAAATTAAAATTTCACCTGGAGATTTAAGGTTAGAGACAAATGGGTGTATCCAAAAAGCACCTATAAAGTCAGATTTGAAATAACAATGTGGAAAAAGCTTTAGATTTGTTCTCAAGTTAAAAAAAAAACAAACCTTGTCTTTAAAATTATACAAATTCCTTCATCAAGTCATGTAACAAATCATTTTTATGACATATTACATAAACTTTTTCCTTAGAGCCTTACTCCAATGCCTTATTTGGGTGTGGTAGTGACAGTGGATTCCCTAAGGGTGATATAGGCAGAATTATACTGAAAAAAAGGATAGGCTTGATTTAAAATTCCTCTAAAAGTGTCATAGAAGAGAAAAGAAGGAAATTATCTATGTTGGAGTGACGGTGGAAAGGCAAACCCACAAATGGCCTGCTATTGATAGAACTATCTAACCATTTAGAAATCAGTTAGGAATTATGACAAAATAGTAGCTAAAATATCTATACCTTCTTGACACAGAAAAATCAAAGACAGAAAGTAAAGTTCCATGGATATCAAAATATTTATAGCATACTTTATATTATAGCAAATAATAGGAAACAAAGCTGAGGGCCACCGATTGGGAAATGGATAAACAAATTGTGATCTGTGAATGTAATAGGATGTTACTTCAAGATTATGTTTATGAAGAATACAGAGAAGCATGGGAAGACATATGAAGGGATGAAAAACAAAATAAGCCAGACCAGGTGAACAATATGGACAACAATGGCAATACTGTGAATGGAAAGAAAATAATGACAAAATTGAACTTTTTAATTATAATGATAAAATTTGATCTAAAGAAGAGTAGAAAAAATGTACTTTCTTTCCCACTTGGAAGAGGTGTTAGGCTATATCTGGCCCTCAAAAGAGCCAGATATGGCTCAAGAGCCATATGTTGCCAACCCCTGGTTTATGCTCTCAGATTCAACTGATATGTTGGTTAATTTTCCTGAAATGCTTTTTTTTAATCCTTCTTTTTTTATTCTTTGTGACAAAAGATGGCTCTCTGGGGGGGGGGAAAAAGGAAAGTCTATATTTGGAAATGAAGAAAATGATGATGATAAAGGGGAAGAAGAAGAAAAAGAAAAAAAAAATACCTCCTACCTCTAACATCTACTACTCTTTTAAGAGTATGGCAAGCTATTTTATCCTTCTGAGTGTCCATTTCCATAGTTGGAAAAATGAGGATAATAATTCCTGTCACCTCTTCTAATAATGTTAATATGAGGATAAAATGAAATATACACATAAAGCATTTTGTAAACTTTAAAGCAAGATATATTATATATGTGTAATATATATGCATTATATATCACCTTTTTTCTATATGGTACATACACAAACACAAAAATATGTCCTTCAGTCTCTACTGGTATGGTGAAAGCTTTGGCAGAACCAGGAGATTATGGGCCTATTCTCTGGTAACCAGACTGGCTGAATCCAAACTGACTAATCATCAGAGGGTTGGATATCTTGCAATTAATATTTTTAGCTAGCAAAGTTCCTAAAGATTGATTCTTGCATGGAGTGATTGAAATCTGTGTCAATGGAAAGAATATTCATACTAGTGAAGTCAGTTATCTTTTGTATCACATAAATAATTTATGTTGGTGTTTGTTTAATGATATCATAATTTGGGAATTAATAAAGTTAATTGTTTTTCTGTTGTGGTTTCATAATCCACAAAATTTTCATGTACCAGTGATTATGGGCTTTCCTAATTATTCCTTTAAAAGATCTGTTAATTGAATTTATCTTTACTGAAAACCTACTATGTGCATTACATCCCACTGAACACTACCATATTCCATGATTATTATGTAATTATGTAAGCTAGCTTTGCAAATTTAGTTATAAATTTTGTGTTTGCTAAGCTCCAGGTTCTTCAAATACATATTTTATAACAATTTATTTTTTAGAAGTTTTAAATCTGATTTTTAGCTGTTTCCAGTCATGTCCAACTCTTCAAGACACCTTTTAGAGTTTTCTTGGCAAAGATACTAGAATCGTTTGCCATTTCCTTCTCTAGCTCCTTTTAAAATAAGGAAACTGAGGCAAATAGGGTAAAGTAACTTGACTACAGTCATATAGCCAGTATCTGAGACCAGATTTGAACTCAGGAAGATGCATCTACCTGACTCTAGAACAATGATGTCCAAAATAGAATTGAGTCATGGCTTACTTGTAGGTCTAACTGCCATTTTGAAGACCATTGGTTAGGAATATAGCTAAGCTTTAACTCAAGGGGAAAGTCTCTCAAGATTTGTTTCTTATTTTTCCTTAGTGATCAAAGGAGCTAAGATAAATAACTTTGGTGTTGGATATCAGATCTGGTTCAAATAAGAATTAATTTATACATAAAAAAAGAAATATTTATTAAAAAGTCTCTTTTACACAGCCTTTCTTTAATGTGGCTCTATTTTATTTTTCCAGTTAAATTACTCTCTTTTTGAATTCCCTTTGAATTCAGGATAACTTCCTCCAAATTCATTATAGTTGTACAGCTACCCTATCTTCCTAGGTAAATCACAGATTTCTAGAAGGAGAGCAGATATTATTTCACTTCATCTCTGTGTATAGGTGAAGGTCTACCCACTCTATTCTAATACTGAAGGTTCCAACTTATTCAGCCAGCGGTATGGACTAGATGTGAACAAGCCTCAGACCTCTTTTGAATCAATCTAATGTGTAATCTAGTTGTAAACAAAGGATACATACAGTAGGACTTTATTTTATGTGACCATGCCATTCCAAGTTCCTTCACGTAACTTGAAAACCATACATAATAGTGAGCCTCATTATTTAATATTTCTTATACAAATATACCTAGATACTTTATGACTTCTCTTTGGCTTCCTAGCAACCAGCATCACTGCTTTTTGTACTTTGGGACCATTATTAATAACTAAATACCTCTAATGAAACAAAAAGAAGCCCTGCTCTGATATAGATGCAATTCGTTACAGGCAAGAATCTCCAAAGACTAATGTGGGGGCTAATGTTTGGTGCAAAACAATGTAATGACTCATGCTCAGATTTCTCAGAGCGAGAATTAGTGTCATTGGGCAAACTGCTGCTTGGGAAAATGGTGCAGATTTAGCACATAATTAAAATTTTTATTTTACATAGTTTTCTGCCTTTCTTTCTATTGTCAGTCACGTATAACTGAATTCACATGTATTGAGTTCACATAAAACGAAGTCCTACTTATAAGGATTTGTCGAGGGATTTGTCAGACCCTTTGGGATTTGGATAAAAACAGCAAGACAGTTTGAAATCTAGCATTTGTGTGGTGGGCCAGCAAGAGGCAGAAACATTTCAGCTAAATCTCTGTTGGAGAGGCGAGGAATCTCTTTTTTCTAGAAGACAACCTTCTGATAAACTTTCAAAAATCAGAAAAATTGGGACTTCTCCTTTATGAGAGTAATAGTATTCCAATAGAGTAACAGTGACTGATGGCAGTATGAACATTAGAGGCTGAGAAAGGCATTAAAAATAAGTGATGCTCCCAGGAAATGTGACTTCATAATTCTACAGAATCATGTGGCATAAAATATATAATATAAAGTAGAACTCCTTGAAGACTTCACAAAATATAGAAGAGGACCTCCAGAAACCAAGAGCTATGGTTATTTCTTTGTATGTTTGAGCCCACTTTCATGTGGACTTATTATAGGAAAGTGTGCCTAGATTTGGGGGGGATTTTTCCAAGTAATTTCTTCTTACTATATTAACTTAGTAAATACCCTTTTTAAAAAGCTAATTAAGCAAATCAAAACAACTCTGAGGTATCACCTCACACCTAGCAGATTGGCTAAAAATGAAAGAAGGGGAGAGTAATGAATGCTGGAGAGGATATAGCAAAACCGGGACATTAATGCATTGTTGGTGGAGTTGTGAACTGATCCAACCATTCTGGCTGGCAATTTGGAACTATGCTCAAAGGGCTATAAAAGAATGCCTGTCCTTTGATCCAGCCATACCATTGTTGGGTTTGTACCCCCAAAGAGATCATAGATAAACAGACTTGTACGAAAATATTTATAGCTGTGCTTTTTGTGTTGGCAACAAACTGGAAAAGGAGGGTATGTCCTTCAATTGGGGAATGGCTGAACAAACTGTGGTTTATGCTGGTGATGGAATACTATTGTCCTCAAAGGAATAATAAGCTGGAGGAATTCCATCTGAACTGGAAAGACCTCCAGGAATTGATGCAGAGCGAAAGGAGCAGAGCCAGAAGAACATTGTACACAGACACCAATACACTGTGCTAAAATAGAATGTAATGGACTTCTGTACTAGCAGCAAAGCAATGACCCAGGACAATTCTGAGGGATCTATGGAAAAGAACGTTACCCATATTCAGAGGAAGAACTACAGGAGTGGAAACAGAAGAAAAACAACTGCTTGAATACATGGGTTGAGGCGGACATGATTGGGGATATAGACTCGAAACTACCACACCAATGCAACTATCATCAATTTGTAAATGGGTCTTGATCAATGATGCATGTTAAAACCAGTGGAAATACACATCTGCCATGGATGGGAGGGGGAATTCGGGGGGTGAAGGGCAAAGTAAGAGCATGAATTATGTAACCATGTTAACTTTTCAAAAAAATAAATGCTAATAAATGCTTTAAAAAAAAGCTAATTAAATCTGCCTGGCTAATTCTTACCAACTAATGATCACTGGAAAGCATGATAGAAGGGAGTCTCATCACAATATTATTTCTAGAACCAATTATCCCCCCCAAAAAAAAGACTCTCAGGATTACCCCTAGATTCCCAAAGGCCTTTACTGTCTCATGTATCTTCAATCTTTTCCTGTCTACTGACTCCTCTACAACCTAAAGATATCTCCTGACTCCTTATCCTCAAAAGAAAACATTCACTTTACTTATCCTTCTACCTCCACAAAATCCCATCCTATATCTTTTCAACCTTTTATGACTAAACTCCTTGATAAGGCCATCTACAGCAAATGCTTCCATCTTCTTTCCTAACAGTTTGGCTTCCTACTTCATCATTCTACTGAAACTACTCTCTCCAGAATTATGAATTCACTGACAATCCAGTAGCATTTTCTTGATTTCTCTGCTCTCTTTGACAGTGTTATCACCATCTTTTTTTTTTAACCCTTGTACTTCGGTGTATTGTCTTATAGATGGAAGATTGGTAAGGGTGGGCAATGGGGGTCAAGTGACTTGCCCAGGGTCACACAGCTGGGAAGTGGCTGAGGCCGGGTTTGAACCTAGGACCTCCTGTCTCTAGGCCTGACTCTCACTCCACTGAGCTACCCAGCTGCCCCCTCACCATCTTTTTAATACTTTCTTTTCTCTAGGTTCTCCTCCTATCTATCAGACTACTCATTCTCTGTCTTCTGTTCTAGATCCTCATCCTGTTCACACTTTCTAAGCAAAGATATCCCATAGGACTCCATCCAGGGCCCTCTTCTTTTCTCCCTCGATACTACTTTACTTAGTGATTTCATCGATTCCCATGAACAAGTAAAGTAGATTTCATCGATTCCCATGAATTTAAAAGTTATGAGTCTCAAATCCACCTATACTGCCATAATCTCTCTGCTGATTTCTAGTCTCACATATCCAATTGCTTTACTGTCATCTCAAATTGTATGTATGCCAGACATCTTAAATTCAATATGCTTCAAATGGAACTCCTTATCTTTCTCCCTAAGCCCTCCTCCTATCCTACCTTCCCTATTACTGTAAATGGCAACACCATCTTCCCAGTTGCTCAAATTTGCAAACTAGGAGTTATCCTGGACTCCTCACAATTAGTCACTGCCTCCCACCAATATCCAAATTATTGCCAAGACTTTTTAATTTCACTCTTGCAACAACTCTCTAATATGCTTCTTTTCCTCTTTTGATTCTTGGCACCGGTCCTTACCACCTCACACTTGAACATGGCAAGAGCCTACAGGTGGGCCTGCATGCTTTGAGTCTCTCCCCACACCAATGCTCTATCTAGCGGCTGAAGTAATTTTCCTAAAGTGCAGGTCCAGCCATGTTCCTTGCTTACTCAACAAACTCCAATGGCTCTCTCTCTCATTTCCAGGATGAAACATGAAATCTTCCATTTGGCATTCCAAGGCTTTCATAACCTAGCATCCCACCCAGACTTTTTCAGATGTCTTTTAGCTTACTCTGTGCCATGTACCCTTTGATCCAGTGACAATGGCCCCTTGGCTGTTCTGCAAACAAGAACACTCCATCTTTCCAGTTCAGGCATTTTCTCCTCTTGTGTCCCATGCCTGCAATGCTCTCCTTCCTCATCTCTTATCTCCTGTTTTCCCTTGTCACAACTAAAATCCAACAATTTACAAGAAGCCTTACCTATTCCTTCTTGATCCTAATATCTTCCCTATGTAAGTTATTTTCTATTTATCCTGTTCATATATACATATATATATATATTTGTAAATATTACTTGTTACCGCTCCCATTAGGTTATGAGTTTCTTTTGCCTCTTTTGGTATTCCCAGTGGCTAGCAGAGTGTCTGACACACAGTAGATGTTTAATAAATGCTGACTGACTATTGACTGGTTGCTACCCTTTGGAAATCCAACCTGAGTCACAGTGAGTGAGGATTAAGAGAAAGACCCAGAGACGGCTACATTTGTATTCCCTAACCAGCACTGAATTGAATTGTTATTATGTTAAATTTTGACAAGCTGAAGTGATGGATGAGACCACATATGCAACTATCTAACCACACAGATTTTGTTGCCCAAGGTCTTCTTCTAAGGCAGTAAGGTTCTCTTTGTATCTTATGTAGGGATCTGTTCATGGACTATGTGAAAAGGATACTATAAATGTCAGGGAATGAGGGTCATGTTTACTGAAGGAGAAAGAAAAGGAAAGATCAAGATTCCAAGAGGACAACTTTTCAGATTCAGAGAACCCATCCCTCTTCAGCATGCCCACGGAGACAGATGGGGTGGGTAGATAAGAGGCATAATTGCCTTGGGCGTAGGTAGGTGGCAGAGTGGATAGGGTTCTGGGCTTGCAATCAGGAAGACCTGAAATCAAATCCAGCTTCAAGCACTTACTAGCTGTGTGATTCTGGTCAAGGCATAACCTCTATTTCCTTCAGTTTCCTTACCTACAAAATGGGAATTATAATAGCACCTACTTCTCTGGATTCTTGTGAGGATCCAATGAGATTATTGTGAAGCACTTGCTAGCACCTGTTAGGTAGTAAGTAATAAGGGCCAATTGTCCTTGGTCAATGACAGCTAGGTTGCACAATGGTTAGAGTCCCAGGCTCAGAATCAGGAAGATTCATCTTTCTGAATTCAAATCTAGCCTCAGATACTAGTTGGGCAAGTCACTTAACCCTATTTACTTCAGTTTCCTCATCTATAAAATGAGCTGGAAAAGAAAATGGCAAACCACTCTAGTATCTTTGCCAAAAAAATCCAAAATGGCATCACAAAGAGTTGAGTATGACTAAAACAACAACAGTTCCTTTATCATATGTTCATCTTAAGTAGTTATATGCTCATCCAATGCCCAGAGACATCCTAGTGGAACATTAAGTTCTCTATAGCTCTCTGAGAGCTGGCCTCCTCTCTTTGCTTAATTTTCTCTCTTTCGTGGGCTATAACCCAGGGGGATACTGTGTGGAATTATCCAGACTCTTGGTTCAATGATCTCATTTACTGGTGCATATTTCCATCCCTTTTCCTGTCCCTGCTGTGAACCAATGGTGCTTACTCAAAGTTCTTAATCATAACAAAAAGAAAGGAGTACAAACATACACTTAAGCCATCTATATTGGCTGGGTACCCAAGGCTCATTATCAGACCAGGTTACCCAAAATGTTTCTCCACAGCCAAAATCCACTGGCCCAAATAATGTAGAGCTAAACTCAGAAGTCAGTTACTCCTCCAACCATTCCCACAGGAAGTTAGCAGAGAACACTCCAGGGTTGTTTCTCTCATGCCCAAAACTGCTGGAGAGTCAATGTCCTGTCAATTGAAATGTCTTAGGAACTATTGGCACCACAGATGACCTTTATCTCTTCTTGAATGATAACTGGAGACTTTGGACAATCTAGATCAGATCCTGACTCCTCCACCAGGCCATTTCACCTCTTACCTACCAACTGAGTGACTGTGATTCATTTTAACTAGTCACACTTCCTACTCCTTTTTTTATTTTTAAACCCTTCACGTTCCATCTTGGAGTGAATACTGTGTATTGGTTCCAAGGCAGAAGAGTGGTAAGGGTGGGCAATGGGAGTTAAGTGACTTGCCCAGGGTCACACAGCTAGGAAGTTTCTGAGGCCAGATTTGAACCTAGGACCTCCCATCTCTAGGCCTGGCTCTCAATCCACTGAGCCAGCCAGCTGCCCCCTTCCTACTCCTTTTTGTAGCTTATGTATATTTACTGAATGCCTTCTCATGCCCAGAGAAGTTCAGCCTCTGTATGAAAAAGTTATCATAAAGCCGAGTCTATAATGATGCCTACTTTATTTCTCCAAGGACTTTCCTACAAATTGTGGACCCCCTGGCTCTGATTTTTTCCAGCATGCCTTGCTCCAAATCTTTTGTGGACAGGGTCCAAATGATGCCAATTATAGGCAATAAAATTTTAGGTTGATAGGCTGTCTCAGATTTTTAAGATCCAAGAAACAACTTTCCAAAGGAAATAATCTTAGGGGACCTGAAGGATATCTCCAAGGTGGTTGCCCACCACTTTTCGTGTCTTAGGAATGATCATATTTAAATAAAGTGGACAACAGAGCAGTTCTCAAAATGAAATTATAGATCACTAAAATTAGAAAGATTTCAGAGTCATCTAATCCAATGGTCTCCAAACTTTTTTAAATTTTACACCCCAGCTATAAAAAGTTTTTGAGTGTGCAGTCCCAAAAGTGTTAATTCATATATTTATAAGTTATATGTGTACATACATAAGTTATATGTATACATACATATTAATAAAAACCTTGCCTTACTTTTATCTTAGGAACTAATTATTGGTTCCAAGGCAAAAGAGGAGTAAGGGCTAGACAATCAGGATTAAATGACTTACCCAGGGTAACACAACCAGGAAGTATCTGAGGCCAAATTTAAACCCAGGATCTCCTATATCTAGCTTGACTCTCTATCCGCTCAGCCACCTAGCTGCCCCAATAATTATTTTTAAGACACTTACACACACAAAATGGTAACTTAAAAAAGAATCACCTGAAGACAAAATGGTTATCTAGGTGGTGTAGTGGATAGAGTGCCAAGCTCTAGAATCAGAAAGACTCATCTTCAAATTCAGACTCAGATACTTCCTAGCTGTATGACCCTGTGCAAGTCACCTAACCCTACTTATCTTGCCCTTATTGCTCTTTTGCCTTGGAAACAAAAAATAAAAACCCAAAGGGAGTCACAAAGAGTCAGAGATAACTAAAATGACTAAACCATGACAACAACAATTACAGATGGAAAAACTAAGGTATCGAATGCTTCACTGATATCTCTAAGGTTACAGAAAGAGCTTGAAATTAATCCAGGCTGATTCCCTGGTCACTGCATCAGCTTCTGGACCAAGCTACTTTATGCCAAAAGATAATCAAATTTTAGTAAAATTGCCTTTTACCGAAATTTTTACCCAGCACATATTTCTGGTTTCCTGAATAAACAGAAACTAAGAAAACTAGCTGATCTCATGACTGTGAAGGTCACCTGGGTCTCTCCTCATACCCCAATATAGATGATTTTCTGGTTTATGTCACTAGACCAAACTGACCACCTGATTATTAATCATTCCTGATTGCCCCTAGTTCAGCCTGACTCATCCCTGTTCTTAGAATGAGTAGCTATCTCCCCAGGACTTTTGTCTTGAAGTTAGCAACATAAACAAATAACCTTGGGATAGATGATCAAATCAGAGTTTGTTCCATCTTAGCCCAGAACCAAGGTCAATCCCATCCAAAACAGATGCCTCCCTTAAGGACTGATGAGTAGGTAGATTATCCCTGTTGTGTTGTAGATCGTTTTGGCTTCTTTCTGCTGTTACCATTGAGAGGAAGGAAAAAAAGTTATTTGTAGAAAAAAAAACTTAGCCTTTCTCAGATCCATTAAGGTCAAGTGAGTTTTGTTCTTCCATTGCTCCTCTTTCCTCTATTTTGTCTGTTTCAGTTAGGCACAAAGTCAGTTTAGGTGTACAGTGAAGCATATCCAAATCCCTCTCATTGTTTGTCCTGTCCTTAAAAATCTCTGAATTACAATTCTTTCTCCTTATTTTCCATATTCACTTGAAGGCCAAGTTATTGCCTTTAGGGGTCTTTTCATTTCTAAAAAAGCAAGAATATTTTTCATTTAGGCCTCAAACTCATCAGTTTCACTTTTTGGTAGAATAAAAACGGTTGGTTGGTTGGTTGGTTTAAATACTACTGGAAAAAAAATTGAAAAAGAAACAAGACCTTTTTGGGGAGTAAATGGAATGAAGTTAACTGACAGTAAAAAGAAGGAAGAACTGCTCAACTCATAATTTGCTTGTTTTCTCTGCAAAGGAGAAAGACCTTTAACCTGGAAACGACAGAACAATATGACTAACAGAAAGTCAAGGATACAAAACAGGATATGTAAGAGAACACCTAACTGCCCTGTATGAAGCTATCACCCACCTAGGTAAACTGTGTCTTCCAATTCTCAAAACAAAACAAAACAAAACAAAAAAACCCCCAAAAGTAGAAAACCACTGGAACTTATTGAGTAAAGGTTTAGGGTTAGCCATTCACCTCCTTAAGAAACCATTCTAGAATTTCCCTAGGAAATGAAATCAAATCCACTGTCTTGTAGTTTGTATACTCTTTTCTCTTCCTTTTATTTTACTCAAAATAACATTTGCCCTTCTCCAATCTTTTATTTGCCATTCCTGTTTTCTATGACCTTTTAAATATCATTTACTGTTGCCTAGTGATTCCATCTGCCAGTTTTTCCTCAGAATTTTAAACCCTTTCATAATCTTGCCCCCTCCTACCTTTCCAATCTTCTTACACTTTATGCCCTAACATGTACTCTTTGGCCCAGTGAGTCTGGCCTTTTGGCCATTCTACAGAGAAAACACTTCATCTCTCTGGTTCAGGAACTTTCTCTGACTGTCACCCTTCCTGGGACACTCCCTCCTCCCTCCTGATCACAGCCTCCTCTGGCTTCCTTTAAGTCCCACCTAAAGTTCCACTTTTCTCAGGAAGCCTTCCTCAATCCTTCCTACTTCCAGTGCCTTCCCTCTACTAATTATTAGTAATTTATCCTATCTACAGATTACACAATATATATTTATTTACCTGTTGTCTCCCCTATTAGATTGCAATCTCTTTAAGAGTAGGAAAAGTACAGCGCTTGACACATTATAGGCACTTAACAAAAATATTGCTTGGCAACCATCTAGAAAGGGATATAATGATTATAAAAAACTGGTACTGCTATATATAAACATGTAAAAGCAGACTAACCTTCTTTCCTTTTCTTGACAGGAATAATAAACAAAAAATGGGGAGGGCGAATAATATGATGAATGAAGTCTACCTAGATTTTGGCTAACCTTTTAAAAAAATAATAAAGTATCCTATATGATTTTTTTGGAGAAGAAAGAAAGTTATGGATAAGAATACAGCTAGATGACCTCATAACTGGTAGAATGGCTGAATTTAAGGACTTGTTAATGGTTCAAAATTAATGTGGCAACTGGAAGGCAATTTGGAACTATGCCCAAAGGGTGTTAAAAGACTGCCTGCCCTTTGATCCAGCCATACCACTGCTGGGTTTATACTGCAAAGAGATCATAAGGAAAAAGACTTGTACAAAAATATTTATAACCACACTCTTTGTGGAGGCAAAAAAATTGGAAAATGAGAGAGTGTCCCTTAATTGGGGAAAGGTTGAACAAATTGTGGTATCTGCTGGTGATGAAATACTATTGTGCTGAGAGGAATAATGAACTGGAGGAATTCCATATGAACTGGTACAATCTCCAGGAATTGATGCAGAGCGAAAGGAGCAGAAACAGGAGAACATTATACAAAGACTGATACACTGTGGTAAAATCGAATGTAATAGACTTCTGTACTAGCAGCAATGCAATAATCCAGGACAATTCTGAGGGAATTATGAGAAAAAATGCTATCCACATCCAGAGGAAGAACTGTGGGAGTAGAAACACAGAAGAAAAACATTTTCTTGATCACATGGGTCGATGGGGATATGATTGGGGATGTAGAGACTAAATGATCACCCTAGTGCAAATACTAATAATGTGGAAATAGGTTTTGATCAATGACACATGTAAAACCCAGTGAAATTGCTTGTTGGCTACAGGAGGGGGGATGGGGGAGGAGATGGAAAGAAGAAGAAGAAAGAAGAAGAAGAAGAAGAAGAAGAAGAAGAAGAAGAAGAAAGAAAGAAACACAGAAACAGAAACACAGAAACACAGAAGGAGAAAGTATCTGAGATGTAGATCTTTTAATCAATAAATCTTTTGGTCTGACCCATGAGAATCCTGTTATCATCATCATCAACATCATCATCAAACTCTTAGAACAGTGCCTGGCACATAGTAGATAATTATTTAATGTTTATTGAATTGAATCATCATCAAACATTTACATAGGACTTTAAGGTTTACAAAATACTTTACAGATATTATTTTATTTGATCCACACAACAACCTTGAGAGGTAGGAGCTACTATTATTACAAAATTTTATAAATTAGGAAATTGAGACAAATAGAACTTAAATGACTTGCCCAAGGTCACCCAACTACTAAGTGACTGAAGCAGGATTTGATCTTCCTAGTGCAGGCACATTGTTCGATTTATTTATAATATACCTAGCTTGCTCTTCTTTATAATAGAATATTTCATAGTGTAAGAGTTTTATGGCTGACAGTTCTTCACAAGTGGGAATTGTTTTATTCTTGTACTTATATCACCAGGGCCTAGCATGGTGCCTAGACACACAGCAAGGACTTAATATATGCCTGTTGGTTGATGAAAAACTGAGTCCCAGAGAGGTATCAACAGTGCCTAGGATGGTGCCCAGAAACATATTAGGCAACTGACACATGCCTATTGATTGATGAAGAAAAGTCACACAGATAGTAAGAGACAAAGCCAAAATTTTTAAACTTGGTTCCCTTAACTCCAAAACTGTCACCCAAATACTCAAATATTCATTAAACAATGCTTTCTACCAGGGATTCTCTTTTGTCCTGTCTCTTTTGTGCATAGACATTAGAAATCGTCTTTCAAACTCTTAGCCTGTGGCATATAGAGAGCACACTGGCCCCTTTTCTGAACAGATTTTTCCTTCGACTGGTTCTACTCTCACCCTTTAAATCATCTGCTAGCAGCAGTAAGAAAGTGGGAGTAGGAGCTTAGTCATAAAGCTTAGTCTCTGGGAGGAGTGATGGAAAGATAAGATTCTGAAAATACCTACTTAGTTATCAATTCTTTTATTTCAACAATTCTTGGAGTGTATCAGACTGTGGTTTTTAATAACTGAGACAGTTCCATGGCAACCCAACTGGAAAAGGCTTATAGTCATGATTCTGTATCTCTGAAGAGGTGTTAATATTTTGTGTTTCAGTACCCTTTTAGTTTTATTTATTTTTAGTAGCCACAGGAGACACACAGTGTTTTTTAAACGCATTCCCAAAACAGGGAATTTCAATTTACTATAATAGGCTAAACTTGCCTGTCTTTTGAGTTTCTTCAGAGACTTCAAATAATAATAGTTAACATCTCCATAGCTAAGGTTTACAAACCACTTTACTTGATTATATAATCTTATTTGATCCTCTCAATAACCCTGTGAGTGTGCGGGTTTGTTTTTGTTTTTGTTTTTTTTAACAGATTTTTATAGATTTTATAGAATTTTACAGATGAGAAAAAGGGCATTAAATGACTTTGCTGCTTGAGGAACTGTAAGTTTTGGAAACACTGGTTCTTCTCATGAGCAAAGAAAGTAGGAAGCTAGCCAACCAGTCAGACAGGTTAAGTGATATATCTACAGTCACACAGCTAGCAACAGTCTGAGGCAGGATTTGAACTCAAGTTTTCCTGATGCTAAATCTATCCAGCTTTCCTCTGTGTCACTTCCCTCATATTAGATTCAGTGGAAATACAAACATTTTTATTTTCAAACATTTAAAAAACCATCCTCTGAACTCTGTTTTTTTAAAAAACATCTAATATCTAATATACCTTTAATATATTAGCAATAGTCATCTTTCTCTGAAAAACAGGAAGTCAAAATTTGACAGCCAAATTTGTCTCTCCTTCCTAACCCTGTTTCTCAGATTTAAATCTTTCTGTTGTGCTTGTTTTAAATTGAGTTGTTTTAATTTAGCCCCTGCCAATTCTTTTATATGATTATTTGTATTTTAACTTAGAGTAACAGTGTTCTAGCTGGTAGAACTTATAAGAGGAACCAGAACAAGTGATATACTTATAGGGCCCACGAAGTGCCAAAATCTAGCTGGCACCCTTCCTTATTTTTTGTTGGTAAGAAAAGTCAACTTTCCTGACACAGACAGCCTTCCCCTGCTCTCAAAAATATCACTAATTCAAGAAGATTTTTCTCAGGGGATTAGAAATATGAATGCCCTCTGCCTCAGTCTCTTTCTCTCTGTCTCTTCATCTCTCTCTCTTTCTCTCTGTCTCTCTATTTCTCTGTCTTTGTCTATCTCTGTCTCCCTTTCTCTGTCTGTATGTACGTATGTCTCTTTCTCTTTCTCAGCAAAAATAAACTAGGGTAGGTAGAAATACAATCAATCTTGCTGCACAAAAGTCAGAGACAGTCAAGGTCAGCTTAGGACCTAGGCAGTCCACACCCCAGAAGACAGAATGGGAATAGTGCTCTAGAAGCCTGTGCTTGACCTAGCCTAGAGCATAGACAACCTATGCCTAAACCAAAGCAGAAAACAAGGATAGACCAGTACCCAGGCAGCCTGTACCCAAGATAGAGCAAGAGAAAGGACCAGGGTAGCACCCTGGGTCTTGTACGAAACCTGATACCAACCAGCATAGTTGATATCAAGTTGGGGCCTGTGAGGCTTACAGCAAAAGATGGAAACAACTCTAGCTTCAGGACTATGTTAAGAGGAGGAGGAGGGGAAGTCAAAGTCAAAACCTAAGCCACTAGGAAATTGAGCCAAAACCCTTGCTGCAGAAGACAGAACTTAGTTTTAACCATCATATCAGGAAGAGCTTGCCTTTACTATCCAAGAGTATAGGAGGAAGCAGAATATCACCCAAGAACAAAAGCCCAATTCAGAAACTAAGGTTGAATACAGGAGTAAACAGAAAAAAAGGCCAAATACGACATAATGAAGAAATTCAGTGGACTGAGAAAAGCCGAGATAAACATAAGAGAAAAAAAATGTATTCCACAACTTCAAGAAGAATCTCAGAGAAAAGAATGTTCTTGTCTAAAGTACCTAGAAAAGACAAAAGTTAAAATACATAATATTAAAGAAAATAAGAAGTAGGAAGGAAAGAATGGCAAGGATAATTGATAGCTTAGAACAAAGGGGATAAACTTTACCCAAGAAATGAACTCTCAGAAAATTCAAAAAGAAAGTAATAATTCTATTAGAAAACAATAAATATTAAAAATAAGTCAAAATACTGAAAAATTGAAAAAATAAGGTATGTTCAATCAAAAACAACAGATAGAAAACTTAGGTCAAGGAGAAATTGTCAAAAAATCATGACAAAAAATAAAACTTGAATATAATGTTTTAGGAAATCATAAACAAAACCTGTCCATATCTGTTGGTGAATGTGAAAGAGAAAAAAATCACTAGAGTCCTGAGGGGCAAGGGAAATAGAAAACTCCCAGTAATGTCATAGTCAATATCCATTACTTCCAGACTAAATGAAAAATGTATCAAGAAGTCAAAAAGAAATAGTTCAAGTACCAAGAAACCACAAACAGTCAGTCAGTATCACATTGTCTTGGCAATTATCACTTAAATGTAAAGGAGAGTTTGGAATGCTATATTCCAAAAGGCAAGATATAAAGGCTTATAACCAAGAAGAACTTATTGAATGAAAGAGAGTATAATCATACAAAGTGAAAGTAGACCTTTAATGAAATGGAAAATTTCTACCAAGAATTCCTATTATATTTAGTAACTAAGTAAAATTTTTGCATTGCAACAAATAGGAATCAAGAGAAACATAGAAAAATAAATATATTTGGCCATTAGAAATGACCATATGACAAATTGATCACATTATAATAGGGGAAGAAGAAACAAGTGTTGTCTCAGAATCCTAATGTCTTCAAGGGATAAAGAGGAAGTTAAATAAAACTGGCAGAGAGCCAGGGAGTGAATTTGTTTTGATGCTTTCAGAACAAGAGAGAAACAGAAGAGAAGAGAGAATGTTCTGGGGAAGAAAGAAAGGAAAAAAAATTTAATTTATTCTCAGAGATGAAACAATTAAAAATGATAACAGCTGATATTATGAGGAAAACTAATATTTTATTTAGGCCCATGCTGGTAGAATAAAATCGACCACGCGCCTGTAAAAATTTCAAATTGCCACCTCAGCCATTATGTTCCCTACCTTCCCTCCTCTTGTCTGAGTAACAAAAGAGGAAGTCAAGTCCTACTTCCCAATATTTAAAGCCGGGCTTTACCTTGAAGATGTCATCCAAAACAGGAAACCCATTGGACCATGGAAAATGTAGTTTCAAAGTGTCCACAGGAAGTTTGTCATTTAAAAGCTCAAATGAGCCCCAAATAGCTCTAAATGGAACCCCAGAAATTTTAAATAACACATTACCCCCCCTGAGATCCAGTGAAAAAGACTGTTCTTTCTTGATGGATCTTAAACCATAGTCAACTTCTAAATTACAGGAAATTTGGGGATAAAAGAAAAGAGGATAAAAGCTAGCCACATTGACAAAAAGTAAAAACTATCCACATTGACAAAAAGCCAATTTGGGGCAGGCCCCTATTGGCATAAGATACTTCTATTGCTTCCTATATACAGGAATTACAACACAAACTGCATGAACTCCATGAATCTGGAATTGCAGTACAAGCAGGACCAATAGACTTTTCACTTCATGACCTGAACCCAGGAGACAAGGTGTATATAAAGAATTCCCAGCTCACTGGAACAACTCAGCTTTCATGGGAAGGCCCATTTGAAATATTATTAACTACCTCAATAGCTATAAAAATTGGAGAAAAGGACTCTTGGATTCATTGCTCACATGTAAAGAGAGCATCTTCTATTGAAACTGATTGACTGTTTCCTGTTACATGCATTGGAGATAACAGTTCATAGACTAATAGATGCTGCGTTTTTTTGGGGGGGGGTTTTCAAATATATAGCAAATGCAGGTACTCTTCCAGGATCTACAGGCACTGATAGGCTGGGTCCTCAGAACTCAGCTCCTACTCTCAAGTATCTAGAGCAGGGGTTGGCAACGTATGGCTCCCGAGCCATATCTGGCTCTTTTGAGGCCAGATATGGCTCTTTCTGCAGGAGCCATAAAGTCAATTTTTTTCAGGCGCTGTTACAGGAGCGCGCACTGTGAGCACTGTACGGCTCTCACGAAATTACATTTTTTAAAAATGTGGCATTTATGGCTCTCACGGCCAAAAAGTTTGCCGACCCCTGATTTAGAGAGTAGCCCTGAGAAGTTGAGAGTGGTTTTCTAATACTACTTCTATCCCTTATTTATCATTTGATATCAGTGACTCAGCCAGACTCCACTTTTAGAAAGGGGTATTTAATAAATAGTCACAGTAAGAACAGCTGGAATAAAACATCTTTCCAAAAATTTGAAACACACTCTCTCCTTTCAGTACATACAGATTTCAGGAGAGAAAACTTAACACGTTTAGTGAACACATGTGACAAATGATAAAATCACAGCTCCTGATTGCTAGAAGTCCTAGCCTTCCCTTTGTGAGGTACTAATGAAATTGTCCTTGGGCATTTTCCTATGGGTCTCCTTATCAAGTCTTGAATCACCATTTCCTCATTGTATCCAGTCTATTATCGGTTCCCAGTACATATACTGTTGCCAATTACTACTGTCCCAGAGAGGCTGCTGGGATACCGATGATTATAGATAGCTTTGATTTCTTCATCTGAAAACTGCCTGTTCATATTCTTTGAACATTTATCAATTGAAGAGTGACTTTTTTTATATAAACTTGACTCAGTATTCAATATAATTGATAAAAGAGATCTTTAACACATATTCTTGCTGTATAAAATTTTCCTCCAGCTTTCTGCTTTCCTTCTAACTTTGGTTACATTGATTTTGTTTATATAAAAGCTTTTGAATTTAACATAATAAGAAATATTCACTTTATATCCTGTAAGGCTTTCTATCTCTTGCTTATTCCTGAATTCTTTCCTTATCCACAGATCTTCCAGGTAAACTATTTCATGGTCCCCTGATTTGCTCATGATATTACCTTTTATGTCTAAATCATGTACCCATGCCATCTTATCTTGGTATATGGCAGTGATAGCAAATCTATGGCATGGGTATCAAAGATGGTATGCAGAGTGCTGACTGTGGGCACTTGGCCACCTCCCCCCTGCCCAGTTGATTACTAAAAAGGCAGAGAGCCTAAGATGGGCTTCTCCCTTCCCCATCTTCACCATGCCTGACAACATTTTTTCATATCACCTGCTCCTCTGCCCAGCAACCCAATGGGAGTGCTTTTCCCTCCCCTGTATGAAGTAAGAGGGAACAGGGTGCACCTGGCACTTAGTGGGGGAGAGAGTGGGCACAGCCCTGTCTCTAAAAGGTTCCCCATCACTGGTTGATGTGAGATGTTGTTCTTTATCCAGTTTCTGTCATACCATTTCTGTTTTCCCAAAAGTTTTTGTTATATAGGGAATTCTAATAGCTTGGATCTTTTGATTTATCAAACAATAAATGACTGGTCATTTGTTACTAGGTATTGTATAACTAATTTATTCCACTGATCCATCAGGAAACATTCATTGTTAACATGGACTTATCATTTGAGCCCCCAATTTGTACACACTATCTTCTTGCCCCCACTTCCAATCCATCTTGCCTGATACTGCTAGACAGCTTCACACTGCATAAATGTGATCAGACTGCTCCTCCCCTCTTAACCATTTGATAGCTCCCTATTTCATCATTTCATGTAAAGCCCAAATCATAAGGATCTTTACTGTCTGGCAGCACAGTTTAGCCTCATGTCATACCCTACCACCAGGTACCCTGTGCTTTGAGAAAACTAAAATACTCTGTATATTATTAGATGCCTAGTCTAAGGACATTTCACTCAGAATGGACTACTCTTTAGCCCCCATACCAACTCTCTATATTTTTTATTCATGCCTTTGTTCATACTTATTCCTGAAATGACCTTTCCTATATTCATTATCTTTGAACTCCTACCACTCTTTTAATGCCAAACTTCAATGCCATTGATTCCATGAAGACATTCTTGGATCAGTGATGTTTTCCCTCTCAAAACTCACATAGCATTTGCTTCCACTTCTCATATACTTTTCATGGATTGTTATACTGTTCTTGTTTGTACTCCTTACCCCTACTTGAATGTAGGCTTTGTGAGATCAGGGATTCTGTCTTAGTTAAATTCTGTATGTTCTCTAGTGTCTAGTACAATGCTGTCTTCACAAAAAAAAAAAATTCAACAAATATTTCCTTAATTATGCATGTCCAAGGCACATATATGGATAGGAGATTAAAAAATATAATCACTTGTCTTTTTTAATCCAAACTTTCTCTTTTAGAATCGATATTAATAATCAGTTGCAAGGCAAAAGAGCAGTAAGAACCAGGAAACTGGGGTTAACTGACTTGCCCAAAGTCACAGAGCTAGGAAATATCTAAGGTCAAATTTGAACCTGGGACTCCTATCTCAAGAGTTGGCTTTCTATCTACTCAGCCATTTAGGTGCCTCAATAATCACTTTCTCCAGGGGCAGCTGGGTAGCTGAGTGGATTGAGAGTCAGGACTAGAGATGGGAGGTCCTAGGTTCAAATCTGGCCTCAGCCACTTCCCAGCTGTGTGATCCTGGGCAAGTTACTTGACCCCCATTGCCCACTCTTCCACCTAGGAGCCAATTCATAGAAGTTAAGGGTTTAAAAAAAATAATCACTTTCTCCAGGAGTTAGTAAAATGGCAAAGATAAGATAGCACATGAATAAATATAAGATTAAATACAATAAGTCCAAAGGAGAGTTCTCAGTAAAGTGATACAAAAAATTTAAGGAAGGAGAGTCATTTTTTCTGGAATATCAAAGGATCTTTCCTACAGAAGACAGAACCTGATCTGGGCCTGAAAGGAGAATTTCAATAAGTGGAAATGTTGAATGGAATGTGTCTCAGCCATGGGATATGACCTACACAAATGAAGAGAGGCAGGAGAGAAAGTGAAGCTGAGTAATTTTCATCCAGCTTGACTAATGCTGGAAGTGCAAAAAGAGCAATAGAATGAAATAAACCTGAAAAGAATCTTTACTAGTAAGTCTTAAATGCCAGGCAAAGAGTTGTATACAGTATATGTTTTCATGTACTATGAAATTGTTTTCAAATAAGTACATGGGAGACATATAATCTGGAAAAGAATAAAAAAATTTAATTTAAAAAAATTGCAATTACCTGGAAATTTCACCCAGCTAGATTCTAACCTTTTGTGGGGAAGGGACTATATTTCCTAATTTCTTGGACACTACCTTCTCTATATGACACTTCTTTCCCCAAAACCACATCCATAAATACATATATAATACACATAAACATATACCCTCATTGCCTAATAGAGTGCTCAATAAGCTTCTTTGGTTTGCTCAGAGCTGACAATGCTCGAACTGTCCAATGAACAAGGATCCGGGATTTTGTTTGCATCCCTTTCATTCCTGCCAATGACTTGGGTATTTGACCTTCAGCTAGAACAAAAAAAAAAAAAAAAGAGGGCAAGAATCTAATCTTGCTTAGGAATAAACAGGATGTATTCACTCCTCTGAGCTCTTAACATGGGTGTAACCTGGTCAGCTCCTATGGTGCACAATATGAAATTCTCCAAAGAATATGTCTCTTTTGCCAACAGATCCTTTTTTTTTCCTTGCCAGAGTTTCTGTTGACATATTTTTTGTTGTTTTTCATGGTGGCTTCCATAGAAATATAAGTTTGGAGCTACATTTCTAAGAGCATGCTCATTTGGGGGATCATGGAGATAGGAGGCCTGTCCTCCATCATGTGTACACTTTTTTTTTTTCAATGAGATTAAAAATTTCTGGAAAGCAGAAAATAAAATAAAAGGGGCTGGAGGATTGTCTTGGTTACCTATGAACCTCTGAAATTATGCACTATAATACAGTAATGTTATGTTCTCTCATTCTCCGTGAATAAGAGCATGTTTGTTTCATAGTGTTCTAGTAAGAAATTGTTGCATGTTATGGATTCCTTTGGCAATCTGGTGAAGCCAGATTCTCTTTTCAAGTTAGAATAAATTTAAAAGAATTTAATTTATAATGGAAGGAAATGCTAAATTTCAATTGAAGGTTAACGATGTAATTTTTCTCTATTCAATTTTATTCACCCTGATGGTTTTCCAATTACTTGGGGATTGATAGACACCAAGTTATACAGTCTGTGTATAGAGTGCTGGTGTCAAAATCAAATCAAATAGAAATAGTGGCCATTAAATCATACCTAAGGATTCTTGATGTAGAAAACCACATATTAGGCATTATTGATATTTTATTTTGTTTTTATTCATTTTTAAATATATTTTAAATACTTCTCAATTGTATATAACTATGTATATAAATAATTCCCAATTCTAACTTGCTTCTGGAGTACTCAGGAGTGTTATGAGTTGTATATTTAACAACTCTGGAATAAAAGAGTAGGCACTGGAATTTGGAGTGAGGGCATGTGTTTGAATCCCAGATCTGCGGCTTAGTATCTATGAAACCAAGGGCAAGTTATTTTTCCTCTTTGGTAATTCATCTGTAAGAAGGTTGAACTAAATGATCTCTAGTTCCTTCTGGTTCAAATTCTTAGAGCTTAAGGGCCTCAAAATGTGTAGTATTGGTCAAGAGGTTTCCTGCTGGGCAGAGAATAAGACTAGAATTGAAATTTCCGTGAATTAATTCTGTCCAAAACATATGCTTAGGCCAATCTAAAATCCTCAAGGAGGTGTTTGGGGAGAATAACACTACTTAACACTACTTTCTTTAAGAACAGATTACTTTTAGCAGGAAAAGAGAAGAGGAGGAAAGATGATTGTGAGCTTATTATCCTTCTAATTGGAGGAGAGCCTTAAGGTAAATGGGGTGTAACACATTTCCACTAATGACCTATGCATAAGAAGTGGCTTAAGGAATAGCATCCAGGAAACCTATAATTAGAAAAAGAGGTGTAAGGGTCTCCTAGCAAGAACAAAGGACATTCAGGATGCTATAATGGTACACACAAAAAGTAAAACCATAAAAAAATGTCTCCCATCTGTTGGCTGGTGGTTGTCCTCTTACTCAAAAACAGACTTCATGTTATTGGGTTCGCATGTAGGATGTGTCTGAAAATAGGCTGCAACACATTTCCACTAATGATCTATGTATAAGAAGTGGCTTAAGGAACATTAGCCAGGAAATATATGATTAGAAAAAAAAAGTGTGAGACTTTCTAGCGAGAACAAAGGATGGTCAGGATGCCATAATAGTGTGCAAAAAAAGGGGAAAAAACCATAAAGGAAGGCCTCCGGTCTATTGGGTAATTTATTTTTGAAGAATCTAAGGGAGAAAGGGCAGCTAGGTAACAGAGAGGATAGGCCTGGAGTTGAAAGAACCTGGGTTCAAATCTAGACTCAAATACTTCCCAGTTGTGTGATCCTGGGCAAGTCACTTAACCCCAATTGCCTAGCCTTTGCCACTCTTCTGTCTTAGAATTGATATTAAAACAGAAAATAAGGGTTTGATTGTTTTTTTAAAGAATCTATAGGAGAACCAAATGAGGAGCACAGAATGAGAAGTCTGTATGGGGATGAGAGGAAGGGATAGAATTCTGACACAGATAAAATCATGGATTTATTGAAATATAAAGATGATGAAAACAAAAGAAACAAGTAGTATTCATGAACATCAAGTTTCAGAATTTTGTAGGACAATGAAAAAAGTTAGCATATAGGAGCATAAATTTAGAACTGAAAGGGGCCTAACAAGTCATCCATGACAATCCCTTCATTTTGTAGATTTTTAAAATTTCATATATATGTTCAACTTGAGGCCCAAGGAAAGTGTTATGCTGATAAACAATTAACAATTGGCTTTGGGGAGTACACTCAGCACGTTTTAAAGTTTAATTTACATTATTAACATTTTCTCCATCACTTTCTTAAGTCTAAACAATCAACAAAGCAATAAAGCCCTGACCTGTAGTGCTTGCCCATTTCTGAAGAATAAATATCCATACTGAAAATACAGTAATTGTTTTCATGAGGTTGTTCAGTTGGCTCCAGCCCATCTCTGAAGTTAAGTGACCTGTCCAAAGTGACAGAGCAGGGCCAGAAAATAAACCCAGATCCTCTGATTTTACTCAAATGTAGTGGAAACACTACAGCTTTTACAATTCCAGCTACCTGAAGACAAACAAAAGTTGTATAGTGTCCCACATGTTCTCCATCTGCAAAAAGAACATGACCAAAATAAGAAAAAAAATTCTGTCCCCAATGCTTGATATACTTTCCTTTTCTCCAGTTCTTAATCCAGCCTCAGACTCCTAATAGCTGTGTGACCTTAAAAAAGTCACTTAACTTCTGCCTGCTTCAGTTTCTTCATCTGTAAGATGGGGGTAATAATGGCGCCCACCTCCTAGAACTATTATGAGGATTGAATGAGATAATATTTGTAATGTGATTTGCAAACCTTAAAATAAATTATCAGATTGCTTACCATCTCAGAGAGGAGGAAGAGCAGGGAGGGAGGTAGAGAAGGAGGATCAGAAGAAAGGAGAGAATTTGGAAAACAAAACTTTTTTTAAATGAATGTTAAAAAATTGCTCTTGCAATTTTACATATGGGGAAATAAAATATTACTATAAATGTTAGCAATAACAATAAATATTAGCTATCATTGAAATCTTTCCTATTCCTTAAGGAAGGATTGGAAGATATTTTCTCCATAAAGACTTTCTCCATCCCCCCTGCTAGACCTAGTTACAACCTCCTGGAGGAACCATGACTTTGAATCTCCCCCTTTTCCTTGATCATATTCTAATCTGTACTCTAGAAGAGAGGAAGAAAGACAGAGACAGAAAGACACAGAGAGACCCCTCCACCTTTGTTTGTAACCAGACAGCCTGTTTCCCTTTTCCTTTATACAGATGGACAATGGAGGCATCTTTAAGCTCCTGGGGGATGACTTCCTCTTTCCATATAATCTGGAAGATTTCATTCAGCTTCTGTATGAACAATAGACCCCCTGCCTTGTAGATCTCTGCTGGCATGGGATCAACACAAGGAACTTTGCCACCCAAGAAGAGCTTGAGCTACCTTCCGTACCTCATTTTCAGTTGGAAGTTTGGCTAGAGAGGAACTGATTCCAACCTAAGACATATGATCAATGGCTTCAGCATTAGTCCATGACAATTTGTTAAGAACATAATGAAAATGTTCAGTCTATCTCTCTGGGATCATATCCTTATCACTGGTCTGTATGGCTCCATCAGTACCAAGTAGATGAGATGCACCAGAGGTCTTCGGTTCATAAATAGCTTTCAGAGCATCATAGGAGTGCTTAAGTTTATTGCTGTCAGCAGAGAATTGGATTTCATCTGCCTTCCTGCACAGCCAAGAATCTTATATCTCTCTTGCCTTTGATGGAGTTAAATGCAGCCTTATTGGACAAACAGAAGCTACCCTGCTGATAAATCCTGTGGAGTTCTCATTTCTCATTTAGCAGCTTCAGCAGAGTCCTCCTTAATCTGCTGATTAATCATCTGAAAGATGGTCACCTTCCTGAGACTCAGTGTGGTTTGGGTGGAAGAATGATTGGCATGGTGTGTGTTGCCTAATAACTCCATGAGAAATTATAGGAGCAGAACAGAGGTCTGTATACAATGTTTGTCAACTTGATCAAGGCCTTTGGAACTGTCAGTAGTACAGGCTTGTGGAAGTTCATAATGAAATTGATTTGCCCAGAGAAGTTCCGTATTTTATACCAGTTTCATAATGGCATGCTTTCATGGATTCTAGGTGAAAAATGATATTCTCATGCTTTCCCAGTCACTAATATAATGAAGCAGGGTGGTATGCTTACTCCCAGGTTCTTCAGAATTATGTCTTTCAAAGTTGTCAGATGCCTTGAATGAGGAAAAAAAGGGTATCAAAGATCCACTTCCAAAATTATGATAAACCATTTAATTAAAAAAATTACCAGCCATAACCAAATTGGAGGGAAAGTTTATACAAGACTTTTTGTTTTCCAGATGATTGTGCACTTGAAGCAACAATGCAAAAGAGTTTGGATCAGTTCTCTGCTGCCTGTGCTAATTTTGGCCTGAAAATTAACACCAAGAAAACAGAGGCTCTCTGCCAACCAGCGCCACCCCATCCTTATGTGAAATCATTGGTCACAGAAATAATGGAGAAATTTTGAACACTGTGGTTAAGTTCCCTTACCTTGACAGTATATTTTCCATTGCTGTCCACAAAGATGATGAGGTCGATACATATGTCATCAGAAGTAGCTCAGTATTTGGAATGCTCCAAAAGAAAATGTGGGAGAGATGAGGTAATAGACCACATAACAAACAGTCTACAGTACCATCATATTGACCACATTGTTGAATGCCTGTGAAACTTAGTCTATCAACATCATGCTGGAAAACTGAAACATTGAGGAATGACTTGTGTTCACCTCCAAAGAAAGGATTGATAAATAGAAATAAGATATTGTTTTGCATATACATAAATCTTTTTTTTCTATTGAGGGAAGGAGGCCAGAAGATATAAGAATTTAAAATTTAGGTTTTTATGCTAATATGAAAGTCCTAAAGTAATATTGTGGTCGCCAATTTAAAAAAGTTAACTCTTGAGTGTGTTAGCCACTCTTAACAATTTAGTTTAATAGAGATATAGTAAAAGAGAGAAATGTAGAGGAAGTAGAAAGTATTGCCTAGTTAGATACCCTATAATTTCTGTCCAAAGAAGTCCAGCTCACCACCCAGAAAGGGCTCTCAAATCCTGATCTCCATGTGGAGTCATGGTAGTCTCTTAAGCCAGGAGTCCCAGTGGTGTCTTCAGCAAGGGTTCTACCAATGCAGCCTCTTCCAGGAAAGGAAGGCCTCTCTGGAACCAATCTCTCCAGAAGCCAGGAAAGGAAGGCCAGCTACTCACCCAACAAGCCAATGCAGGATCTTGGGAAAGTCTCCTCCTTCAGTCCAGCTCACAGACACACAGTCTCCAAAGATGAACTCCAAAGGAGAAGAAGTTCAAAGGAGAAGACCCTTGGACAGGAAGTTCATGTCTTTTTATAGCCTTTTTACACATCACTTCCTGTCCCTTCCCCGCTTTACAGGAACCAATCACAGTCTTTCAATTTACCTAGCACTGCCCAGGAGGGCAGTGGCCTCTGGAGTTGTCACCCACTTTAGCAAGTGACTTTCTTACTTAGTGTCAAGTAGGGGTACTTTAAGTTCTTGATTTAATTAACTAAAAATAGGCAAGGGGAGAGATAATCCTTTCTTCATAAAGGGAGAAACAAACAAATAAATAAATCTAAGGGAAAAAAAACCTGGACCTCTTCCACTTGGATTGTCTCAGGAAGATATTGAACATAACTAACCGGGCAAGATTAAGTACCAGATACTGATGTCCTCTCTGTACTTGAACTGCCAAGTATTCAAATTCTACTGGCAGAAAGCACAATTTCATTGGCCCCATAATTTAAATCTCAAATGCCCATTTGTGGAGAACTCATACAGGGTAAATGCTCACATGGTGGTCAGAAGAAGCAGGAGAGGAATACTCTTAAGGTATCTCTGAAGAGCTTCAGTATTGACTATGAGGCATGGGAGTCATAAGACCATTCAGCATAATGTGCCCAAATCAAAGAAGGCACAGTACTCCATGAGCAAAGCAAATCACAGAAAAGAAAGGAAACTCTAAATTTTTAATGGATCAATGCCCAATATGTGACAGATTCACTCAATCTCACTTTGAACTGATCAACCCCAGCCACACAAAATAATTCCCTAACTCTGACATTGTTATATCATTAACTGTTCTTCAAAAATGAAAGATAAACAGATTAATTTTTTTAAAAACTTGGAAGGAACTACATGGGCTGGTAGAGCAGAAAAAGTTGAACCAGGAGAATATTATATGCAGCTGTAGATTTAATATTTGAAGAATGACTTGTGAATATTTACATCCAGAGAATGAACTGAGAACTGGAAACATGAAAGACATAATCTAAAATTTTGCCATATGATTCCTTCTATGGTGTGGAGAGAGGAGGGAGGAGCTGAATAAAAAAAGCGAAAGATCAACAACTATCTGTACTCTAATTATTGATGTACCCATCATGTCTTTAAATGGATTATGACCTAGTTTAGGTGCTCTACACAGGGTGGTCACTAAGATGTTTCTTGAATTAAATTAAACTGAACTGAAATGAATTGAATTGAATTCTTTAGAAAAGTGTATTTTATTTATCCTAATATCCTCAGCACCTCCCACACTGTACTATCACTGCCACCACCACCACCCCTTGGGCTAAATAGAATTTGAATTTCAATAAATTAATATATTATATTCTTAAAGCTTTCATAAAAATATATGAAGTTTTAAAATAGCCAATGTGAACTTTTTGTTGTTGTTCTTACAGATCCCAAGGTCAAAGAGAACCACTGTTCTAATGCCTTTAAGATAAAGATTGTAGGAAAGGTTTGTTTTTTTTCTAAACCAAGGTCCCCAAGCTATATTATTTCTTCTTGTCTCCCTTTTCTACCTGAGGGTGACCATATGGAAGAGCAACAAGTACAACCGTGTAAATCGTAGTTCCAGTAGCAATGTTATCATATCCAGAGCATGGCCTTCTAGGATTCCTTCCAAGCTACAGAAAAATAGCCTGATGAAAAGAGCAGTATCTCATAAACAAAACTGGAGGAACAAAGTGATCATTTATGATGTTGGGGAAAGAACAAGGAGTGAAACTGTGTAGGGTCAATAAAAAGGGCCAATTAATGAATCCTAACATGTGTAAAGATAATCACATTTTGCAGATGGGGAGTGACCAGTTTGAGACCATTTCTAGGGACCACATTTAATAACAACAATGAATAATACTAGAGTACTCTAGAGCTACAAATTTAAATGCAATTTAATATAATTTAAATAAACAATTTTAGCACTTTTTTCTAATTAGGAAGTATTTGTTTTCTCTCTTTTATATTTCCTCTGTTTTTTGAACAACAACAAAAAAAAAGAAAATGAAAATTCTTGTAACAATATGCATCAGAGGGGCAGCTAGGTGGCTCCTTGGATAGAAAACCAGGCATAGAGACAAGAGATCCTGGGTTCAAATCTGGCCTTCGACACTCCTGATTACATGACCCTGAGCAAATCACTTAATTCCAAATATAGCCTAGCCCTTGCCACTCTTCTGACTTGGAATCAATATTTATTATTGATTCTAAGATAGAAGGTCAGGGTTCAAAAAAAGCAAAGCAGATTCCTTTCCTGGCCATATCCTAAAATGTATATCTCTACATAAGCATTATTTGGTACTTACTTATCTTAAATCAGAGACTGTATACTTCCTTAGCCACCATATAATACTCTCATCTTGTTCCCACCTCTAGTTGTTCACAGTCATTATCAGCTCAACATTTTCTTCCCACTTTCAGAATTATTTTTTTTAATATTGCCCACCCTTTTGCTTTTAGCTACCTTGCTATCCTTCTTATACTTACTGTGAAACCTGACTTCCCTCCCTTAGACTAGGGGAAAGAGAGCCTTCCCACCTCCTTCTGTCCCAAAATAATTATTGCTAATATTGAAATATTTTCATGGAACCCTTCATTCACATCCTACAGAACACCAGGATTCCAGAGCACACAGTTTGAAAAACAGTATGAAACAGTATGTTATACAAAGGAATGGTATTATTATTAAAGTAAAAATGATCCATGTGGCCGATCACAGAGTAGGCTTCTAATAAATGCATGTTGAAATGAATTGAATAAATTTGTTCTCAATTGTCTTCAGTTCCTTGTTGAATGAAATAAGAGTTAGCATTTAAATCTCTATCTCTAAAAGAAGTGGAACTATTTAAATGCTGAGTCTAAAAAAGGAGAATTATAAATTTTGAAGGCTATATTTATGTGAAAGTAAAAATTTTAATAAATTAGTTTTTATTTATATTTATTTACACAATGAATACATAAAAAAAATTTTCTAAAGTCAATTCACCGTGTTGGATGATCTGGCACCATTCAGATTTCACTTTGTGCCAAGTAATATTTAAAATAGGTTCTGCTAACAAAACGTTTTTGTTCTCACTAAGGACCAGAAACCAACTAGATTCTCATCAATTAAGGAATGGCTAAGTAAATTATTGTACCTGAATGTGATAGGATGACTGAACTGTAGGAAACAATCAACTTGATGAATACAGAGAAGCATGAGATAATTTATATGAAGTGATGTAATTTGTATGAACTGAAAACAAAATAAACTCAACCAGGAAAAAATATGCACAATGGCTGAAACAATGTAAATAGAAACATCATCAACAATAAAATAATTGAAAATTGACCAAGCTTGGTCCCAGTAAAAGGCATGGGAAGGCATTTCTTTCCTTTCTGGGCAGACAAAGGGGAAACTATCGGTGTGAAACACTATATGTCAGATTTTTTTCAATGTGTTGGCTAGTTTTGATAAGTTCTTTTCTTTTTTTCCCTTTCTTTTTCATTCTTTGCTGGAAGGGATTGCTCTCTAGGGAAGAGGGAAGGAAAATATATGATTGGAAATATGTTGCTATTGTTGCTGTAGTCATGTCTGACTCTTCATGACCCCACAGACACACCATGCCCTTCTATCTTCCACTATGTCTCAATGTCTGTCCAAATTTGTGTTCATTATTTCCATGATGCTATCTATCCATCTTTCCTCTACCTTCCCCTTTTCCTTTTGCCTTCAGTCTTTTCCAACATCAATGTCTTTTCCAATGAGTTCTGTCTTCTCATTATGTGGCCAAGGTATTTAAGCTTCAGCTTCAGTATTTAACTTTCCAGTGAATAGTCTGAATTAATTTCTTTAAGTATTGACTGATTTGATCTCCTTGCTGACCAAGAGACTTTCAAAGTCTTCTCTATTTCAAAGTCTGCAATTCGAAAGCATCAATGCTTTTAAAAAATGGGAAACATAAGGGATGGCCAAGAGAAAATGACAATTTTTTTAAACCACAGCAATAAAACATAAAGAAAAGAAAATGAGCCTTCCTTAAAGAGTTTGTCTTGCCATGATTCTCTAGTGGCAGAACCAATAAAGATTTTATCATCATGATCATTATAAACCCCATTCCTCGATTCATTAGATTCATTTTTTTCATCACTGAGATTTTGTAGCCAGAATGTTTTTATGTCAACTGACACATTTTAAAGTATCCCCTTTCAAGATATGTGCTACTTTAAGCAAGCTTAATATAAGCATACTTCAGTTGACATTGTGGCTTGGTTCCACAAAAATACAATGGTAGAGGAAAAGTTATTTTGTTTAATGGATTGAGAATCAGGCCTGGAGAAGGTAGGTCTTAGATTCATACCTGACCCCAGACACTTCCTACCTGCGTGACCCTGAGAAAGTCATTTAACCCCCAAATTGCTTAGTCCTTACCTCTCTTCTGCCTTGGAACCAATACACAGTATTGATTCTAAGATGGAAGGTAAGGGTTTAAAATTTTAAATTAAATTGAATTAAAAACCACGATGATAGGGCAGCTGGGTGGTTCAGTGGATTGAGAGTCAGGCCCAGAGATGGGAGGTCCTGGGTTCAAATCTGGATTAAGATACTTCCTAGCTGTGTGGCCCTGGGCAAGTCATTTAACCCCCATTGCCTAGCCTTTACCACTCTTCTGTCTTAGAGCCAATACACAGTATTTATTCTAAGATGGAAAATACGGGTTAAAAAAAACACTACAAGGGTAGACAAAACGTTATTATAGGATGCAGTTAGTTTAAGAGGCACAATTTTCTAAATGGTTATTAATCAAATGATATTGCTTAAGAATCCAGAGCAAGGCTGAGGGACTTATGAGAAAGAAAACTAGCCACATTCAAAGGAAGAACTGTAGGAGTAGAAACACAGAAGAAAAACAACTGATTGAACACATGGGCTGATGGGAATATTATTGGGGATGTAGACGCTAAAGGATAACTCTAACCCAACTATCAATAATATGGAATTAGGGCTTAATCAATGATACATGTAAAACTGTTATGTAGAGATGGATGCATGGAATCCCTGCAAAGATACAGGGACAGGCTCACCCAGAATTCCAGGGGAACCCCCTGGAGAACTTTGGGTGAGGGGCCAGTTGAGAAGAGTTGGCAGCTGCTTTGTGGGGGTTGAGGTGAGCAGACTCACTGCTTACTGCTCCTGACTTGGGGGTTCACCTGAGTGGCCATTGTGGCATAAGCCAGTGTGGTTTCTTCTCAAAGCTTAGCCAGCTTTGTAGGGTTAATCCTTATCAATATAATATAATAATTATTTAGAGATTTAATTATTAGATATATAAATTATCTAGCAAGAGAGCCAGTTCAGTTAGGTGCCTTCACCCCCTCCTGTGGGGGGGGGGGGAAGGGCAGCTTCAACCTAACAGATCAGGGTCACTTTTCCTTATCCCAAAACCTTCATAAACCCCTCTAGCTTTCCCTTCCTTCTTAATATAAGTTTATCAACAATATCTGTGCCTAGAAATTATTTGGGGGAATACTCACAACTAAAGTCTGGTCATCTAGTTTGAATCCAGTCAGCTGTCAGTTTTAAGAAGATCATTTATCTCAGTCCTCAACAGTTAGATAATTAGCTTCTACTTATTCCTCTATCAGACGTGTGAGGAATATAAATTAAAGAAAGGGAACATCATTGGGGTTCAGCCATAAAAGAAACTTACCAGAAGAATCTTAGTCAGTCTCCATTTTCCAACTGAAGCATCAACTGCTTAGGGGGGAGGGGTTTGAGATCCAGGAGTGTCTAACCCCCTCTTTTCTCACTGAAGCCTGTCAATCAGTGTCTGTGACTTGAAGGTTTACTGGCCCTGACACATTTATCTGCTTCTCCAAATTATCTGTTATTATCATCATAACAAAAACCCAGTGGAATTGTTTTTCGGCTAAGAGGGTGAGCTGTTTGGGGAGAGGGAAAGAACATGAAAAATGTAAATATGGGAAAATATTCAAAATAAAAATAAAAATAAAATGATATTGCTTAAACCAACAGCATTAAAGTGGGATTTCAGGTTCCGGGTTAAGATGGCGGCAGAGTAAGAAGAAGCTCTTAACCTCTCCTGACCAAAACACATAAAACTCCTCAAGGGGACATAAAAACAAGTCCAGACGAATGGAGGAACCCCACAACAGGGCACAGCATGGAAGGTACGTGGAATCGAGGCATTTCCATGCTATAAAGGGGTGAAACAGCTCTCACTAAATCTCGAGCTGAGCAACCACCCCACCCCCACCCCCTCCACACACAACACCTATAGCGCCGAAGCCAGCTAAAAAGAAATAGAGCAAGTTTGGGGCACCCATTGAGTCATTGGCAGCTCCGGGGCCTGTTCCTGAGAGCAGCAAGATTTAGGACCCCAAAAAGCTAAGGAACGCACACAAAATTTGAGCGCGGGAGCAGGGCGCCGAGAGCAGATGCAGGGCGCAGAACACCAGCTCAGAGCACAGGCACTGGCGGAGGCGTGGGTGGAGGCAGACACAGCCACGAGCTAAAGC
>NC_058132.1:459866628-459955029 GCF_016433145.1 Gracilinanus agilis
TCAGATCTAGATAAATCAAACCGAAAAATAAATAAGAAAGAGGTAAGAGAGGTGAATGAAGTCCTAGAAAAATTAGATTTAATTGATATGTGGAGAAAAATAAATAGGGACAAAAAGGAATACACCTTCTTTTCAGCTGCACATGGCACATTCACAAAGATTGACCATGTTATAGGGCATAGAATCATTGCAAACAAATGCAAAAGAGCAGAAATAATAAATGTAACCTTCTCAGATCATAATGCAATAAAAATAATAATTAGCAAGGGCACCTGGACAGGAAAATCAAAAACAAATTGGAAATTAAATAATATGATTCTTCAAAACCAATTTGTCAAAGAAGGAATCATAGAAACAATCAACAATTTCATTGAAGAAAATGGCAATGATGAGACATCCTACCAAACTCTGTGGGATGCGGCCAAAGCAGTACTCAGGGGGAAATTTATATCCTTGAGTGCATATATTAACAAATTAAGGAGGGTAGAGATCAATGAATTGGGCATGCAACTCAAAAAATTAGAAAGCGAGCAAATTAAAAATCTCCAGATGAAAACTAAATTAGAAATACTAAAAACCAAGGGAGAAATTAATAAAATTGAAAGTAAAAGAACTATTGAATTAATAAATAAGACTAGAAGCTGGTACTTTGAAAAAACAGATAAAATAGACAAAGTACTGGTCAATCTAATAAAAAAAAGGAAAGAAGAAAACCAAATTGATAGTATCAAAGATGAAAAGGGAGACCTCACCTATAATGAAGGGGAAATTAAGGCAATCATTAAAAACTATTTTGCCCAATTACATGGCAATAAATATAACAATTTAGGAGATATGGACGAATATTTACAAAAATATAAACTGCCTAGATTAACAGTAGAAGAAATAGAATACCTAAATAATCCCATATCAGAAAAAGAAATTGAACAAGTCATCAAAGAACTCCCTAAGAAAAAATCACCAGGGCCTGATGGATTCACAAGTTAATTCTATCAGACATTCAAAGAGCAACTAATCCCAATACTATACAAATTATTTGATATGATAAGCAAAGAAGGAGTCCTACCAAATTCCTTTTATGACACAAATATGGAACTGATTCCAAAGCCAGGGAGATCAAAAACAGAGAAAGAAAACTACAGACCAATCTCCCTAATGAACATAGATGCAAAAATCTTAAATAGAATACTAGCAAAGAGACTCCAGCAAGTAATTAAGAAGATCATCCACCATGATCAGGTGGGATTTATACCAGGAATGCAAGGATGGTTCAACATTTGAAAAACCATCCACATAACTGACCATATCAACAGTCTAACAAACAAGAATCACATGATTATCTCAACAGATGCTGAAAAAGCCTTTGACAAAATACAGCATCCATTCCTATTGTAAACACTGAAAAGTATAGGAATAGAAGGACCTTTCCTAAAAATAATAAACAGTATATACCTAAAACCATCAACAAACATCACATGCAATGGGGATAAATTAGAAGCCTTCCCAATAAGATCAGGAGTAAAACAAGGATGCCCATTATCACTTCTATTATTCAACATAGCACTAGAAACACTAGCAGTTGCAATTAGAGAAGAAAAAGAAATTGAAGATATCAAAATAGGCAATGAGGAGACTAAGCTATCACTCTTTGCTGATGATATGATGGTCTACTTAAAAAATCCTAGAGAATCAACTAAGAAGCTTGTAGAAATAATCAACAACTTTAGCAAAGTTGCAGGATACAAAATAAATGCACATAAATCATCAGCATTTCTATACATTTCCAACACACTGGAGCAGCAAGAAGTAGAAAGAGAAACACCATTTAAAATCACTCTAGACGATATAAAATACTTGGGAATCTATCTACCAAAACAAACACAGCAATTATATGGAAACAACTACAAAACACTTTCCAAACAAATAAAACTGGATTTAAACAATTGGAAAGCCATTGATTGCTCATGGGTAGGATGAGCTAACATAATAAAAATGACAATGCTACCCAAATTAATTTACCTATTTAGCGCCATACCTATCAAGCTACCAAAAAACTTCTTTACTGAATTAGGAAAAACTATAACAAATTTCATTTGGAATAACAAAAGATCAAGAATTTCAAGGGAAATAATGAAAAAAATGTGAAGGAAGGGGGCCTAGCAGTACCAGATATTAAACTATACTATAAAGCAGTAGTCATCAAAACAATATGGTACTGGCTAAGAGACAGAGAGGAGGATCAATGGAATAGACTTGGGGTAAATGACATCAGCAAGACAGTATATGATAAACCCAAAGAGCCCAACTTTTGGGACATGAATCCACTATTTGACAAAAACTGCTGGGAAATTTGGAAAACAATATGGGAGAGATTAGGTTTAGATAAACATCTCACACCCTACACCAAGATAAATTCAGAATGGGTGAAGGACTTGAATATAAAGAGGGAAACTATAAATAAGTTAAGTGAACACAGAATAGTATACTTGTCCGATCTGTGGGAAAGGAAAGACTTTAAAACCAAGCAAGAGTTAGAGAAAATTACAAAATGTAAAATAAATGGTTTTGATTATATTAAACTAAATAGTTTTTGTACAAACAAAAACAATGTAGTCAAAATCAGAAGGGAAACAACAAATTGGGAAAAAATCTTTATAACGAAAAACTCTGACAGGGGTCTAATTACCCAAATATACAAGGAGTTAAAGCAATTGTATAAAAAATCAAGCCATTCCCCAATTGATAAATGGGCAAGAGACATGAATAGGCAATTTTCAGGTAAAGAAATCAAAAGTATCAATAAGCACATGAGAAAGTGTTTCAAATCTCTAATAATTAGAGAAATGCAAATCAAAACAACTCTGAGGTATCACCTCACACCTAGCAGATTGGCTAAAATGAAAGAAGGGGAGAGTAATGAATGTTGGAGGGGATGTGGCAAAATTGGGACATTAATGCATTGCTGGTGGAGTTGTGAACTGATCCAGCCATTCTGGTTGGCAATTTGGAATCATGCTCAAAGGGCTATAAAAGATTGCCTGCCCTTTGATCCAGCCATACCATTACTGGGTTTGTACCCCAAAGAGATCATAGATAAACAGACTTGTACGAAAATATTCATAGCTGCGCTTTCTGTGGTGGCAACAAACTGGAAAAGGAGGGTATGTCCTTCAATTGGGGAATGGCTGAACAAACTGTGGTATATGCGGGTGATGGAATACTATTGTGCTAAAAGGAATAATAAACTGGAGGAGTTCCAGGAGAACTGGAGAGACCTCCAGGAATTGATGCAGAGCGAAAGGAGCAGAGCCAGAAGAACATTGTACACAGAGACTGATATACTGTGGTAAAATAGAATGTAATGGACCTCTGTACCAGCAGCAATACAATGACCCAGGACAATTCTGAGGTATTTATGGTAAAGAATGCTACCCACATTCAGAGGAAGGACTGCAGGAGAAGAAACATATAAGAAAAACAACTGCTTGAACGCATGGGTCGGGGTGGACATGATTGAGGGTGTGGACTCGAAACTACCACACCAATGCAACTACCAACAATTTGGAAATAGGTCTTGATCAAGGACACATGACAAAACTAGTGGAAATGTGCATTGACCATGGGTGGGGGGAGTGTGGGGGGTGAAGGGGAAAGTAGGAGCATGAATCATGTAACCATGTTAAAAATTAATATTAATAAATGTTTAAAAAAATAAAATTTGCTTTCCTTCTTTTTCTTTCAAATAAGCTGAAAAAAAAGTGGGATTTCATAGTATTTCAAGACTATTTGATTACAATATTTTAATAATCACCCTACAGAATCAAGGCTTCCGTATCTTTGAAGATGTTTCTATCTTGCAGCATTTACTCTGGAAAAATATTACCAAGTGTTTAAAACCTCAAGATGTTTTTTGTTTTTTATTCTCTTGCACCCCAGATAGTGTAAGTGGGTATAATTCTTTGACAACCTATTCTACCACAGATATTTTTGCTAACAGTGAAGGCACCGTTGGAGTTGTGGTTGTTATGAAACCATCCCACACCCTGTGAAATATCTGAATTGCCCACCCCTTCTGCATCAAGATATGGTTTATAATAGCCACACCTTCAGTGTACTCCTTCTTAACAATGTTCTAACCAATCCTCTAGAGCTACCTTTTGATAAGCATAGTTTTGTTTACCAGACACTCCCGTGTACTTCTGAGGTGTATCAGGCATGGCGTTTTACTGAAAGTCAGAAAGTCTAGTTCAGTCCCAGCTCTGCCACTATGCTGAACTTAAAAAATCTCAAAAAAAAAAAAAAAAAGAGAAAGAGAGAGGTAGCTAGATGGCCACTTCCTAGCTGTGTGATTCTGGGCAAGACACTTAATCCCAATTGTCTAGCCCTTATCATTTACCATTCTTCTGCCTTGGAACCAATACTTACTATTGATCCTAAGACAGAAGGTAAGGTTTTAAAAAAAAAAAAAGAAGTGAAAGAAGTCTCTTAAATCCTCTGAACTTCGGTTCTAGTATCCATCAAATGAGAATAAATAATAATGATCTCTACCCACCTCGAAAGTTTGTTGTATTGAACAAAAGGTACATGTTACACATGGTTATTTTTCAACTTATCCAGTAGATCTCATGGTCAAGGTTACCCCAGGGTCAAGACACTTGCTTGATGTGTCTTGAGTACATGCACTGGAGTCCTACCAAATTCCTTTTATGACACAAATATGGTACTGATTCCAAAGCCAGGGAGATCAAAAACAGAGAAAGAAAACTACAGACCAATCTCCCTAATGAACATAGATTTATTAATCTTAAATAGAATACTAGGTCCATTTTCCTATAAGGGGACACATTTGGGGAATATATGTTGTGAGATTTAAAATTAATATACAATATCTCTGAGTATTATAATTTAATAAGATATATTAATTATAACTAAAGTAAAAAACTAGAGTAAAAGGGGAGGTAACAGCTGCGCACATGGGGGAAAAGAAGAGAGCAAGAGGCAGAGACTCAGCAAATTTATACAATATGCAAGGAAGCTACGTGCATAAAGGAGAAAGGATTCTGGGAGACGAAGTCCAAGGGTACAAGATTTCTAATTATACAATGTGGCTGTGGCACATGCATTAAGTGATAACTTGTGCCTCTGATGCTACAAAACTCCATGTCTTCTGGTAGTAGTATCATGCTGCTCCTTCTGGGACCACTCCACCCTGATGGTCTCACAAGACATGAAGTCTGTATTGGATGTACAAACTCTGCTGTGCATGGCTCCCTGCTAGTCTCCATATTGCTCCTCTTCTCATGAGGTGCCTACTAGTAGGTTGGTGATACATATTTGGCCTGAGATTGTGGAGTTTTTCTCCACTTCTAGTCTGAAGTCCTCAGCTGGAATGTTACTCTTCCTTATTAGAGAATGTTACTCTGCCATTGCACTTTTTAGCCTAATGTCCAAAGGTTTTTCTACAATTACTTTTACAGATGGGCAAAAACTCTAATATAATTGGTTATTAGAGTAAAAGAAAAAAATCCTCAGTAACTTTCTCCCTTAAGAAAGGGTCTTTCTTTCTTCAGTCCTTGAATAGAATACATGTTTCTCTCTGGAAGGAGATTCTTGACCCTAAGCCAATCTCTGGAACACAAAGCCATACCTAGTATAGACAATTAACATCCTTGACCTTGAATTTGTCAAGGTTTTATTTTAACTTCTATTTCCTAGTTGTTGAAGACTATATCTCTATCAGGGGCCTCATTCTGACTTGGAAAAAGAAAGTCCCTGTAATTTAAGTTTGTGTAGCTTAATTTCCACAGTTAACTTCCTTTAAAGGATATTCTTCCACAAAAACTGCCAAGTTTTCTTGGAGTTCAGAATCAACTATTTTCTCAGTTATAGAACTGTTTTGTTCTTCCACAGCAATGTGACAACTTAGGTCCTTTAAAGCCTTAAGCCTATGATCATATAATAAATGAAAGAATGAAAAGGCATAGGAACAATACTAACTCTAAGAGGAAAGGTTATGATTTATTCACACCAGCTAATTTCCTGACTTTTCACACATATATAGTCCTAAAACTTTCAAAGGCTTTAAGTCAATGCTACAATATAATGTATATAGAGTTTGAAAACTATATACTAGTCATATATCAACATGAGTTATCATTCCTAAGAACCATCTTCTATCAGAAAAGAGGACTATATTAATAGCTTTTTTAAAAAAAATTTAACTGAGATGGTTGTAAAACTTAACTAAGAAGTAGATATAGTGCATAATTAAATTTGACAAGAAAAACAATTTACATTGGATGTCCAAGATTTTCCAGAAATCTTGCTTGCTTTCCAAAGGGAGTTCTGAGAATGTTCTTCTGAATGCCAGTGCATGAGGGCACAAACAAAATTCATGGGATCTGCCACAATGAAAAAAGGCCGTGGCAAAATGAAACATTAACATCATTTCCATTAGAGAAGATATATAAATATTCAAGTGAAAATCCACAAGAAGAATGGAGCCTCCCATGCACAGCTTTATGGACTTCTATAATCTAGTTTGTCAGCCACTAGCAAATAGTAAGGTAGATAAATAATTCCAACTCCCTATCAGTGCTTATGATAAGTGAGAAAAAAATGAAACACTTTATTTTCAAATAAAGCAATTTGCTAAATAGGACCTCCCTACCAAAAGGTTTTTATTTGAAAGTGTGAAATCTTATTGGCAACCAGTGAAGAATGCTTAATAAATTCTGAGCTTGAAAGAGGAGGGATAAGAGCCAGCTGCAGCAGTAAAATAAGAGGAAGCAACTTCATTTTGACTGTGGTGAGTGAAGAGAAAAAAGCAAATGGGTGACCAGACATTTTTCACCGTAGTTGACAAGGTCATACCTGCAAGTTTCCTGGACACACAGAAAACGTGGCGAATAAGCCCTTCATTTTCTGCTTTACTTTGCCAAAGTTTTGCTTTTCCTTGGCCTTTATTCCATTATACCTCATGAATCATAATTGTTTCCATCCACATACAAATTTGGAAGGAAGGTTGAGGCGTAGGAGACAGACGATTCCACCTAGAGTCAGAATAGAACAGGATTCACTCTCTTTCTTCTTTTTTATAACCCTTACCTTCTGTCTTAGAATCAATAGTAAGTATTGGTTCTGATGCAGAAGAGCAGTAGGGATAGGCAACAGGAGTCAAGTGACTTGCCCAGGGTCACACAGCTAGGAAGTATTTGAAGTCAAATTTGAACCCAGAACCTCCTGTCTTCAGGCTGGCTCTCTATCCACTGAGTCACCTAGCTGATCTTAATAGGATTCACTTTCAAGCTCCCATACATACTGGCTGTATAATATGATGGGTGAAAGATGAAATGACTAAGGAAGCAAAGGCTTGAGCTTCTGAGTTTATCAATTTGTTAAGCAATGTATACTAATTGCCTAAAAATTCAGAACCAGCATCCCTATCAACTTAAAGCTGGACCCCAAATATAAGGGCAAACAAAATTTTATATAGTAAAAATAATTAGTTTAATTAACTTAAAGGATCAATCAATTAAAAGAAAAATACTAGGTCATCTGACTTCTAATTGGAGAGAAGATTGGGACTTTCCAAAGGGAAAAGGGAACAGGTGAAATTTTCTGAAATCAGAACAAGGGTCCCATTCCTCATTGCGTCTGAACAATCAGAGGTACATGGAAACAACAACTGATTGATCAGTATGGGGCCAGTTTTCAGATAAGACATATGGGCTGCTTGAGTTGTATAGTTATAAGAAAACTCATTGCACGTAGGATCTGAGTAGGTTTTGGGTCAGCATAACCTAGGTCCTTCATTAAAGGTCTCCAAATGGCAGAAAGAGGTAGTCCATCATCTCAATCATTCAGGACTAGGTTCAAACAATACAATAGGATTTTCTTCCAATTCCCACAATTGAATAAAGTTTTCTCACTAGAAAGAAGATGAATTAGCCCCATAACTGAATAGATAGGGAACTGAACTAGCTTAAGAATAAAGTTGCAAGATGGAGTCAAAGGGTAGCCAGGTAGCTCAGAGGATAGAGAACCAGTTGCTTTCAGTTCAAATCTGACCCTCAGACACTTTGTAGCTTGTGAGCCTGGCCAAGTCACTTAACTCCAATTGCCTAGCCTTTACCACTCTTCTACATTAGAACCAATACTCAGTATTGATTCTAAGACAGAAGGGAAGGATATATTTTTTAAAATGGAGTCAGTATAGTTCACTCAGTTCCTGTAGTTAACCATTTGCTCTTTCACAATTCCTTCGTTTCCCTCAATTGTGCTAAGGAAGTCATTCAACTTCCCTGAAATTCAGTTTCTTCTTCTGAAAAATGGGGCTATTAATACTTTCACTAACTACTTCCTAGTGTTGTTATAAGGAAGGCACACTGTAAATCTGAATGTGCTATGTAATTGTGGGCTATTATTTAAGTAGGAAAGTGGTAGGAAATTGAGTTCTATATCAGATGAGAAATAAATGTTGGATTTTTTTAAGATTCCTACAAAATCTGGAACCATGTATATTCTTTGAATGATATATAGAATAAAAGTCTAGTAATGAGATGAAGGTAAGGCATACTAATGTAGTACACTGTTAAGGGAAATATAAATTGAGTCAATAATTATGAATATCAATTTGGAATTATGCAAGAAAAACAACTAAACTATTCATACAATTTATAGACCTAGCAATCCCAATAGAGGGAATATTCCCCAAGATGCTGAGAGAGACAGAGAGGAAAAAGTCCAATATAAACCAAAATATTCAAAGAAGTGTTTTTCTGTGTATTTAAATGCCAAGAACCGGCAACAAAGTGGATATTTATCAATGGGGAGATGTCTGAATACATGTTTTATGAATGCAATGAAGTATTACATTCCCTATACAAATATGAGGAATTTAGAGAAATGATTGCTAAATATAATAATGACTTGAGAATGGCAAAGTGCTTTACATGCACTATCTTATTTGGTCTTCACAACAATCCTATGAAGCTCATGCTCATTTTATAGATGAGGCAACTGAGACCTTAAGAGCAATTCATCCAGCATCACATAGGTAGGAAGAATCTGAGACAAAATTCAAACTCAGAGCTTCTTAACTCCAAATCCAGAATTCTAGCCACTATGCCATGGAAGTAGAAAGAATTAAACTGTAAACTAATGTGGACAGGTGCAGTGAAATAAGCAGAACATGAAGAACGATATTTTAGAGATGGGAGGTCCTAAGTTCAAAATTGGCCTCAGACAATTCCTAGCTGCGTGACCCTGAGCAACTCACTTAACCCCACTCCTAGCCCTTACATCTCTTTTGCCTTGAAACCAATACACAGTATTGATTCTAGGACAGAAGGTAAGGGTTTAAAAAAATAATATACACAATAAATATAGTAACATAAAAGAAAAGTTTACTAAACTGAGTTAATGAAGAAAAAACAATAGTGGTCCTAAAAAATAACAAAAACTATTGCCCGCCTTTCAATAGAAAGTGTTTATACCTAGTGTTTATAAGAAAAAAATATTATGCACCAGGCAGGGGAATATTAGAAGTGAGGGGATTTTTGAGAAATATAGCTAATAAACCAAAAGGCATAAATATAACTTTTTAATCTAGTTGAGTAGTTAAGTATATTCTGAGTGCCCATATATTCTTACTAAATGATTTAATTTCATGTCATTTAAATAAGCATTTACTAAACAATCAGCCTTTGGAGTGAACTTCATGCAGCAAATTTTTAAGAAAGCAAAGTCATGTATCATATGTGATGGGTAAGTATAAATGGGTCACCATCAGGAGAAAAAAATACCCATCTTTATAAGAGTCCAGATCCACTAGAGTATAGAAACTATGCATGGCACTGTGATCGTTCCTAGGGGTACAGGGAAAATAAAGTCCCTTTCCTCAAGAAGTTTACACTCTACTAAGGATGATATTGTATACTACCTCTTGCCAAAGGTATCACCTCCTACCCAAAACTTCTGCTGTGAAGACAAAGAGACATAACAGAAAGAACAATGAATCTAGAATGAGTTTAGAAGACTGGGTTCTAGAACTGGCTTTGCCATTATCCAATTGTTCAACCCTGGTAAAATCATTAACCTCTCAAACTCAATTTCCTTATTCTTTAGAAAGAATGAAACAATTGAATGGAAATGTTCCCTAACATCTCTTTGAGTCTTAACCATGAAAATTAAATAATTGGTCTAAAGTAATTAAACAATGGTCTGAGATTAGATCAGTGTCAACATATAAGATCTATCTATGCCAGAAATTATGATTGTACAAAAAATAATATTAATTTTCACATAAACAATCCCCAGTTGCTTTGGCTTCTAAAAATACAAGAATTACAGTTGTCTATGAAAATATTTAACTGCTACTCTGTTCCCAAAGTGTACTTGGCAATATGGTATGTACACTCAAGGAACTTGTAGTTTCTTAGACAAAGAGGACTAAATACATGAAATAATATTTTTTAGAAGGACAATTCAAAGCAGCACAAACATCTAAAGGAAAGAATTAAGATTCTATGGTTCTAAGAGCCAACATTTATGAGATATTCAATTAAGTGCTATTAAAGTAGAGAACTTGATTTTGAATAGGTGATAAAAATAGTTTCCTAAAAAAAAGTCAATATTTCCATAATAAACATTTTCTCCACCATCCTTTTAAATCTAGATAATCAACAAAACAATAAATCAAGCCCTGATTTGTAGCATTTGCCAATTACTGAGGTATAAAGGCTCATACTGAAAATTTAACAGTTCTCTATCCTAAGCAGTTTGAAGCTAACTCTAGAACACCCCTACTTTTCTTTTCTCTCATGCACATTTCTATTTTTTTATCATTTTTTACTATATTTATTATATAGTAATCATTGAAACAAAGCATAGGGGCAGTCAGGTTGCTCAGTGGATAGAGCATCTGGCCTGGAGTTGGGAGCATTTGTGTTCAAATTTGGCCTCAGACACTTCCTACCTATGTGACCCTGGACAAGTCACTTACACCCAATTGCCTAATCCTTTCCACTCTTTTGCCTTGGAACCAATACTTGGTATTGATTCTAGAAAGCCAAGTAAGGGAAATTTTGGACAAGTACACAATCACAGGTGTTTGTTTCTAGTAGAGAGAGTCAGCCATATTTTCAGAAACTCTCCTACATGGTGAAAGAAGGAAGGAAGGAAAGAAGGAAAGAAGCAAGGAAGGAAGGAAGAAAGGAAGAAAGGAAGGAAGGAAGAAAGGAAGGAAGGAAGGAAGGAAGGAAGGAAGGAAGGAAGGAGGGAAGGAAGGAAGGAGGGAAAAAAGAAAGTAGCTTAATATTCAGCAGTGGTGTCAAATAATATATAAACAAATGCCTGTAGCCACTTACTGACTTAGAAAACCACAAATGAGCATTATCTATGTTGGATTGCATTTTTATTTTTGTTAAGCATTTCCCAATTAGATTTTAATCTGGTTCTTACTAACTAGGGATTTTGTGGCCTGCAAGATTCAGTTTGACATCTCTGGTTAGTAGATAGAAAACTATCTTTGGGAAGTCAGAGGGCCTCTACTATGTGACCCTGGTCAATTCAAAGTAGTTGCAGAGTAATTTTAGAATCAGTAAAAGGAATTGCTCACTGGACACCCTCTATACAGATTAAGTCCCAGGTCTATTTTTAAAATTCCTGAGAATCTGAATGGTGCATATCATTAGCTAAGAGTGGGGAACTCTTTAGTTAGTGGTTACTGTTGTAATAGTTTGTCGATGGGGTTTGCTTTGCTTGCAACTGTGTAAAAGCCTTGTTTTGTGCAAGATGGATGATAGCACAATATTCACATGAGCTATTGTGATCACAATCTTCAAAATCTGTGGTTCAGTCATTTCAGTTGTGTCCAACTCTTTGTGACCTCATTTGGGGTTTTCCTCACAAATACATTGGAATGGCTTGCCAGTTCCTTCTCCAGCTCATTTTATAGATGAAGAAAGTGAGGCAAACAGGGTCTAGTAGTCAAAATGATCTTATATTGCACTTAAGTGCTAAAAAAATAGTGAACCCACAACCATAATAAAACTGATGGATGAAACCCTATACTGCATCCAAGGCAAACTTAGTTTTAAGGAAATGATAAAGACTCCAAATCCATACTTCTTGCAATCTTCGTTTTGAAATGGCAAATCTTTCCTAAGGCTAAATATGAAGAAACATTAAATCCTGGTGTCTGAACAGATGTTGAAGGTCATCTTTTTCAGTCCCCTCCTTATTATTCCTAATATCTTCAGCTTGGTTATATGCACTTACAGTACACTTACAGCACTTACCAAGGCAACCCATTCTATTTGGAGAAAGTTCTAACTGATAAGTTCCTTGTGATTAACCAATTTTGCTTCTCAGTAAGTTCTATTCACTAAACCTCATTCTTTCCTTTCCTTCCTTCCTTCTTTCCTTCCTTTTCTTTCTTTCCTTCCTTCTTTCCTTCCTTCCTTTCTTTTTTTCTTTCCTTCTCTTTAGAACCAGATTCTATTGAATCCCTTTTCTCATAAAAAGCAATTCACATATTTGAAAACATTTATTATCCTTTTAAATAATTCTTCCTCTCACCCCCTTTACTCATCAACCTCACCATCCTGGTCTCCTCTTCTGAATGAACTCCACATTGCCAACATCCCTTCCAATATGCTAACCAGAAATGAACACAGAACTTGGGAGCTATTCTGCCCAACACTATACAATGGGCCTATTACTTCTCTTGTTCTGGACTTTATACTCTATTAATGTAATCTAAAATTGCATTAGTTACATCACACTACTGATTCATATTGAATTTACAACCTACTAAAATCATTAAATCTTTTTCATATGAACTGATATTAAATCATTTCTCCACCATGTATCAGTATGGAATTTTCTTTTTTCTTTCACTTTAAAAAAATGCATCTTACTGATATCTTTTTTTAAATCACCAAAGTTTTTCCCTGCATTCCTCCTTTGACACCCTCCCAGAGTGCCATTCCACATAAAAAAAGAATATTTTTAAAGGAAAGAGAAGAGGAAGAGAAATAATCAATAAAACAATGAATATATTAAAACAATTTTAAATATATATGTAATATTCCACACCCATGGATCTCTATCTACAAAGGAATGGGAGAGGTTAAATCAAATCTCTTCTTTAGGGCCAATTTGTTCTTTGTATTTTTGTAACATTCTTTTTTATTGTTCTGTGGTTGATCTCTTCTATTCACATTGCTGTAGTCATTGGGTATATTGTCACCCTCTCTTCAATAAACTCCAATGGCTTCCTATTGTCTCCTGGATCAAACAAAAATGTTTTGTGTGGCATTCAAAGTTATTCGTAACCTAGCCCCCTCCTACCTTTCTAATCTTCTTACTTGTTATTAGTCTCCTGGCTGTTCCATGAACTAGACATGCTATTTCTCAGCTTTGGACATCCTCTGGCTATCTCCTATGAAGGGAATTCTTTTCTTCCTCTACTCTGACCACTAAGTTCCCTGGCTTGCTTTAAATCCCATCTAAAAATACCATTTTCTACAGGAAACTTTGCCAAACCCCTTTTAATTCTAGTGCCTTCTCACTACTAATGATTCCTATATATCCTACATAAATTGGTTATTTTGTATATATATATTTGTCTAGATGTTATTGCATCCCATTAGGTTGTGAGCTCCTTGAATATAGAGACTATCTTTTGATTTATTTTTTATCCCCATTGCTTGGTAGTAGTGGCTGAGGTATAATAGATGCCTAATAAATATTTATTAACTAATTAGTTGATTGATTTTATTACCTCAATTTATTTCTTGCTTTAAATCATACAAGTCTTTCCATGCTTCTCTGTATTCATCATATTGATCATTTCTTCCACCATAGGAGAATTCCATTACATTCATGGGCAACAGTTTCTTTAGCCTTTCCCCCAAACAATGGGCATCTACTTTGTTTCTAACTCCTTGCTACCATGAAAAAATTGCTGCTATCCAGGCAGCTAAGTGGTCCCCTGAAGGATGGGGAATACTGGGTTCAAATTTGACCTCAGATACTTCCTAGCTGTGCAATCCTGGGCAACCCCCATTGGCTACTCCTTACTACTCTTCTGTCTTGAAATCAAAATATGGTATAAATTCTAAGATGGAAAGTAAGGATTTTTTTAAAACTATTACTATAAATATATTAGTGTGTGTGGGAACTTTCTTTTTCTCTATGATCTTCCTGCAGTGTATGTAGTGCTGTAATCAGCTTGTACCAGCTCAAGAAAGCTTATTGTTAAATTTTTAGTGTATTTCTACTTCAGAATTCAGCAAATGCTACAAATTAGGGTTTGATTTATCATTTTGTTTCTAGACTTAAGAAAATGATGGGAAAATCGTTTCTAATATCAAATCATATGTAAATTTAAAAGAGTATATTTTTAGATTTTTTTCAGAATTGGCATTAAACATTTACAATTACACTTCTGTGTATCTGCCTAGGAATAGAATCTTTTGGTAAAAGGATTTGACTTTCTTACTTCAGTTATTTTATTGTGCAGAACTTTGCAAATATCCCATTAAATTTAATCTTTTTTTTTTAATTCATGCAATACCTGGCAAGATCTGTGGGGTGTGAATTTTTCTCTCCACCATTTTTGTGTTAGGGCTTCTGAATTGTGAGAAGATTACAAAGGCCAAGCCCCTTAACTTCACCTACCCCTAACTTGGAAGCAAACTGCTTTCAACATATCCCTTGAGATCTTAGCTCTTCTGACCCTAGTGCCTCCAACCCAGGGGAAAGAAGGCAGAGTATGGGAAAATATGAGAGTAAAATTGTATTGAAGAGTATTAAAAGCATAATCAGGAACGCTATGAAAATGATGGACGAGTACAAATTATAGATGGTCATTCCTATTAGAGAAAGTGCCATATTTTCAGAAGCTCTGCTACATGGAGAATCTAAAGAAAGAGAGGGAGGTAGCAAATCCCAGCAGGGGTATGTGTACTGTTTAACTTGGTCCTCTCCTCCAACCTTACATAAACACTGCTTGGAAAAGATGGCTTGTGGTGTGTTGGTATCTAATTCCAGAGCAAATGCAAAATAAACAAAACAATGTAAAATATGAAAGCCCTCTAAAAACAAACCAATATCATAGGCATAGAAATAACACTATGAGAAATGTAATGTGATCTGGTAATGTGGCTGCTCCCCAGACAGTTTATCTTTCTCTTAGATGAACTTGCATTCTAACTCTCAACAGGTGTGTGGTTTACCTCCAAGAATAGTACCTGTTTTTGAAACTATTTTCCACTGGGATTAAATTTCTCATGCAAAGAAAATGAAACTCTACGCAGCACATACCTGACATGTGCCACTAAATTCAGTGTACATCAGCAGATCAGAAGAAATCATGATGAAGAGCCAATACCTTTCAAATATTCTATCCCTGTGTCTTTTGAACTCTGATTTTTACCATTCCCCATCTGAGAGCCATAACTAGGGTGCAGTGGCCTAGACTTTGTCCCAGGTTGATGAAATTTAGAGGACACTGATAGTACTTGCACTCCAATAACAAATCAAAATAATGAACATTAACATTTAGTTAGCAAAAATAATTGAAGAGGAAATTACCAGAAGACTTGCTTCCTCTACTCTCTTCTACCTTCTACCACTTGCAGATATCCCAGGTGAATTCCTCCCAAGAATTTGTCTCTCCTTTATGGGTCCTGGGGTCCCAGTATCCAAGATGACTGTCCAAAGTCTCACTCAATTCTTTAATGGAATTTCCTCTTTTAGAAAATAGATTTCAGGGAGATTTTCATTGCTTCCATCTCTAAATGCTTCCATTTGTAATAGAAGAAATTTGATCAATTCATATTGGTCAAATTGTCCTACAAACACACACATGCACATAAAATCTTCTCATTTTTAAAAGCAGACTATAGAAAAAAGGCCTTTTAAAACTTAAATAAATTATTTTCAAATAGAAGAATTTCAAACATAAAGAAATTATGTCCCACATGGCTGGAAGACATTTTTGTTAAGGAATTTCTTTCCCATTCCTCAAGACATACTTTGTTGTGGTGGTTTGGTCTTTTCAGTCATGTCCAACTCTTCGTGACCCCACTTCAGTTTTTCTTGGCAAAAAAAATACTGGAGTGGTTTGCCATTTCCTTCTGCAGCTCATTTTACAGATAAGGAAGCTGAGGCAAACAGGATTAAGCAACTTGTCCAGGGTCACACTGCTACTAACTGTCTGAGACTGTAATTGAGCTCAGTTCTTCCTGACAAGCCTGAGCACTCTATCTATTGAACTGCTTACCTGCCAAGCACACTACAGAGCCATCTACTCTATACATAAAGATGTTGCACAGGTCTTCATTGATATGCAAATGTCAGAATGTACTATCTTCAATTTCATTTTTCTGCTTCAAAAACAAAATAATTTGGTGCCAACTGAGGATTTAGGCAGAATAGACCCACTCACATGATGAGCTGAAATTTTTGGCTCCAATTTGGTTTAAAAGAAGAAAAATAAATTCTACTATGAAAACATGTTCTTCTAATGGAATCGTCCAAAGTTTTCCTATAGAGAAATTGGCACAACAAGCATTGTACAACAAATCCTGCCACAGAAGAAAACATGAGAGGCAGCTAGATGGCTCAGAAGATAAAGAGCCAGAACTGGAGTTGGGAAGTCCTGGGTTTAAATCTAGCCTCAGACACTTCCTGACTATGTGACCCTGGTCAAGTCACTTTACCTCAATTGCCTAGCCCTTACCATTCTTCTGCCTTAAAACTAATATTTAGTATCGATTCTAAACAGAAGGTAAGGGTTTAATTTTTTTTTAACAGTACATCACAACCATCTGATTGACATGGAAAAACTGGATTGTTTGGTTTTTTTTAAACTATATTTCCAATGAGTAACACTGGAAAAGACTAGAAGCCTTTAGATTGGGTGTGGGGAGGAGTGAAAACTAATAATATTCAAAAGCCTGCTAAATTTCCCCAGCATTTGAAATCTTTCCCAATCTGGTAACATTTTACATGTTTTTGTCTTGCTTTATATTTATCTCCTCTTCAAAGAGTTTAGTTATAACTAAACTGCTCCCTATCCCTTGAAGACATCCTGTACTTTTTCATACTCTTTATTGTGCCTGGAATACATCTTTACCTGTTAAATTCTAATTATTCTTTAAAGTTCACTTTAAATGACAACCCATCCATGAAGCCTCCAATGATATACCTCATCATTAGTAACTTTCTGCCTCATCTTAGAACTCATCTTAAATATATCCTGTGTCAATCTGCCACCTAACACAATATTCTATACAGAGTAAGTGTTCAATAATCATTGTTAAATGACTCCAGAGGATTTCTAGTCAAGATGTTATCCAGAAGGTCAAAGTGGAAGCCAGATCTCTCAATATAATCCAGTGATGATCTAAAAAAGAGCACCAGATCAAATAATGATCAAGAAACCTAGAGAGGAAAATCAGTAAACACTTTCATCTGATCCAGTACATCAGGAAAAGACAGCCAGAAGCCACTGGTGAATATATCAGAAGCCCAAAGAGAGTGACCTGACGGAGGACACTTCTGGAGCCCATAGCAATTCAGACTGGAGATGCTTGAGGAGATGGGAAAGAAGGGAGAAGAAAAAGATATAAAACAAAAATGGGAACCTTATCAAGGATGTCTATGGTGAGGCTGGAATTATGAAGCCCTTAAAGGGCACTGCACAGAGGAGCCAGAAGAGCAGGGATATTGAAGTCTTCCAGCACTCTGCACATAGCCACACTGGGAAAAATGGAAGCCAGTGGTAGAAATATAGGAAATTGGAGTCAGCACTAAAAATGACCTGACCATTCCATTCAGGAGTAGAAGAGAAGGTAGAGTTTGGACCCTCCTGGCACAAAGTCTCAAATCAGAAAATGTAATTGTTCTAAAGATGTCTAAGAAACAAGCAGAAAAGAAGAAAGTAACTTCATGACAACTACAAGTCTTCAGCAGAAGCCTCAGAGAGAAAAAAAAGTACCCATAAGAACAAAAAGAATATATGGAAGAAATAAAGCAAGATTTTTTAAAATTACAAATAAAATAAAATCTCTGAAGGAAAAAAATTGGAAAAAAGAATAAATACCTTAGGACAGAAAGTAAAAATCTTACACAGGTATTGAACTTTCTGAAAAATACAATGGAGCAAACAAATCACTGATTCCATTAGATAAGAAGAAATATTTTTTAAAAGTCAAAAGATTGAAAAGATAGAAGATTATTTATTATCAAAAAAAGCTAAACTGGAAAACATGCCAAGGAGATACCTGTATTGTCCAATTTTCTGAAAACTATAACCTAAGAATAAAGGCCTAAATACAATATTTCAAGAAATCTTAAATGAAAACTACCTATATATTGTTAAGCAAAGGAAAAATAGAAAGATTCCATCAATCACTTCTTTAAAAAAATTCTACAAAATGAATACTCTTAATAATATAATAGCTAATATATAGAGTTCTCAAACTAAAAAAGAACTATTTCAAGCAGACAGGGACAAAGAGTTCAGGTATAAAGGAATTATTGTCAAGGCCAAATTAGAACTAGCATCAGTGATTGGAAAAGAGAAAAAAAATCTTCAAATACAATATTTTTAATGGCAAAAAGAAGTTTACAACCAAAAATAAGTTAACCTAAAAGAGAAAGTATAATCCTGCAGGAGAAAAACTAGATCTTTAATGGAACAGAGGACTTTTATGCTTTCCATGTGAAAAGACAAGAACTAATTTAAAATTTTTTAATGCAAAGATAGGAGTCAAGAGAAGCCAGAAAGGTAAATACATTTGGGGAACTCCAGGGGGATAAATGATGGCTAAGTACTTAGTAGGAGAAGAGGCCCGTGTACCTTCAGAGCAGCATTATATTCAAAAATTATAGGTAGAATTAAGAAAAAGAAAAAAAGAGAGAAACACTGGTCTTGGATATAGTTTTGTTCTGTTCTGATATTTTTAAGAAAGGAAATAAAATGAGGGAAAGAAATACATCAAGAAATATATGAAGAAGAAAAATATTCCAAGTGTATACGTGATCTAGATACAAAAGTTTGCATCATTAAATAAATATGAAGAACAATGGAGATTTTCCAAAACAACAGATAGAAGAGTTCTTTTCCAAACAAGAGATAGAGACAATCACAGGAAATAAAATGGACAATTTTGATTACAGGTAGATTTACAAGTAAATCCCATCAAATGATTCCAATATTATATAAATTGTTTACCAAAAAATAGAAAAGAGATCCTATAGAATTCTATGATACAAAATTGATCTTGCTTCTTGAAGATTATAGGTAAAAGTGGCCCACTAAATCATTTTCTTATCATGCATTTTAAAAAAAGTTAAATCTCCACATAATGTCGGAGAAAAAGCAATAAAAGAAAACTATAAACCATAATAATTTATGAATATCAACATGAAAAAGTTGAATGAATATTAGAAAAGAGGCTATAATAACATGTAAAATATTATATACCCAATCATTGGATCGATATTATGCCAGGTATGGAGAATTGGTTCAAAATTAGGATAAAGCAAGATAAAATGAAAATTTTTATTATATAAGATTGAAAAGCTTTTACATGAACAAAATTAATGTAGCTAAAATAGACAGGAAATAGTTAACTACTAAAAAAATTTACAAAAAATTTTTCTGATAAAGGTCTAATAGCCAAAATAAATCAGGACATACTTCAAATACATAAAAACAAGAGCCATTCCCCAATAGATTAATGATAATATTATATGAATAGGAAATTCTCAAAATGAGAAAAGCAAGCTTTCAAAACAACTACATTTATATCATCCTAATCACTAATAATAAGAGAAATGCACATTAAAACAGCTAAAGTTCCACAACTCTCAAATTTTCCATCACATTGGCAAAAATAACAACAACAAAAAAGAGATTAGTGAAGATATATGAAAACACAATAACATATTATTTATGGAACCATGAATCGATAGAGTCATTATGCAAAGCAATTTGGAATCATAGTCTGAAATTCAGCAAAACTGCACATATTCTTTGGCCCAGCAATATCACTGTCAGACTTATACCCCAAAGAAATAAAGGAAAAATGGAAAAAATCCATCAGTATAAAAATGTATTCATTGAAACATTCTTTCTTGTAGCAAAAAAACTAGAAACTAAAAGTGTGTCCATCAGACTAATATAAGCTAGTACACAGTTAGAATGGAATATGAATGCATCATAAGACATGATTAAAAGGGTGGATTCTAGGAAACCTGGAAAATCTAGTATAAAGTGATGTAGAGTGTACGGAACCAGGAAAATAATTTATACCATGACTACAACATTGTAAAGAAAAGCAATTTTGAAAAACTTAAGATGTCCAATCAATGCAATGATCAGTCAAGACTCCAAAGATCAAATGACGAAGCATGCTCCCTACTTCTTGACAAAAAGGTAATGTATGGAATGAGGCATACATTTTCAGATGTGGCCACTGACTTCATTTTTTTTCTAAACTATTCTTGTTACAAGAGCATATTTTATTGAAAATAGTAGGAATGAGAATAGTGATAGTTATGCCAAAAAATAAAGGAAAAAATGTGAATGAATCATTTTTTAAATGCACACACAAAAAAAGGAAATTCAGAGAGAAGCAGACAAATGGAATAGCTTTAGAAATCTTGCATTAGTTCTAAGGCAATAATGACCTTACTAGGTTGAAAAAAGAAACTCTGAAACAAAACACTATTATAAAGTTTTGTCCTCTAGTTTTTTTTTAATATAAGAAATCAATTTCTCTAATAAGAACATTGAAGCAAAGAGTAATCTACTTTTCTAGAGTCATTTTCACCTGGAGCCCAGTTAGAAAGAGCATGGCTTATTTTTTTTTCCTCTTTCAGACAAAAAACACTAATCCAGGAATGCAATTTACTGGACTCCAGATCCACAAACCAAAACAAATGCAAAAAGGCCAAATTATATACTTTAAAAAGACAAGCAGTTCTTTTTATACAATTTTTATTGTTATATTATATTGAGAATATACTAATATATTATATAACATATGCTAATATAATATAATACTATATAATATATACTATTACTAATAATATATTATTATATTGAGAATATACAAATTTTTATCTTTGTATATGGATTATTCATATTTATTGTTATCCATCAAGTTTAGAATAAGAAAAATCTTTTTTATAAAAAGAAGCAAACTGTGTGACCCTGGGCAAGTCACTTAACCCCCATTGCCTAGCCCTTTCCACTTTTCTGCCTTGGAACCAAGACAGAAGGTAAGGGTTTAAAAAAATAAAAAGAAGCAGAAAAGTAAAAGTAATTTTGTTGAATAATAGCAAACATATAAACATATAAATGTATATGTTTATATATGCATGCATATATAATTGTGTGTGGAGAAAGAGGAGAGAAGAGGGAAGAGACAGAGAAGAGAGGGGGAGAGAGAGACAGAGAGAAGAGAGGGAGGGAAAGAGAGAAAGTAAAAGAAAAGGGGGAAAAGGGGAGAAGAGAGAGGGAAGGAGAGAGGGAGAGAGAAAAAGAGAGAAGAGAGGAAGAGAGAGAAGGGGAAAGAAGAGAAGGAGAGAGAAGAAAAGGGGAGAGAAGAGGAGAGAAGAGGAGAAGAAGAAAGGAGAGAAGAGGAGAGAGAGAGAGAGAGAGACAGAGAAAGAGAGAGAGAGAGAGAGAGAGAGAGAGAGAGAGAGAGAGACAGTTTCCAAAGTTCTTTCCATCCATTTTCTATATTGAATGGAGACACAAGGCTATCAGTATCTGGCCATGAGTGACTTTTGCACAAGCAGAGCAGGGAAACCAAGAAGGTTGCTGGATTTTGCTTCAAGAGAAATCACCAGTGAATCCTCAACCTTCCATTTGACCAATAAGGCACTCAGCAGATCCTCTACCAGGTTTCCTATTGAAATGCTGCTGGGGGTCTATTTCCAGGACCCACCACTGAATACAAAGCCCCTCCATCCCACTTTTATATACAAGTCAGGTTTCAGAGGGTTTCTGGGGGTTAACATGGTGACTCTTCCTGGTCTTAATATAGTTTTACTGATTGTGAATGAATTGTGGTAAACTTGAAGACTATAGATAAAAGCAGTCCATTAAATCATTTTCTTATAAAGTATTTTTAAAATAGTTTGCACCTTCAGGTGCAAGCCTTTGGGATTTAAACTGGATGTAGAGGGGCAACTGGGTGGCTCAGTAAATTAATTGAGAGCCAAGCCTAGAAATGGGAGGTTCTGGGTTCAAATCTGGTCTCTGATGTGTTTTAGCTGTATGACCCTGGGCAAGTAACTTAATCCCTATTCCCAGCCTTTGGCACTCTTCTGCCTTGAAACAAATACATGATATTCATTCTCAAACAGAAGGTAAAGGTGTTTAAAATATTAAAATAAAAAATAAACTGGATGTGGCCCACCATCTTAGGTATTGCCAAAAGACATAAATCAAAGAACTCTTTCCCCATATCACTTTAGTTCTTTTTCATACTCTAATAAGATATTCCTATAGATTTTTTTTTAACCCTTACCTTCCTTTTTAGAATCAAAACTGCGTATTGGTTCTAAGATAGAAGAGTGGTAAGGGCTAGGCAATGGGGGTTAAATGATTTGCCCAGAGTCATACAGCTAGGAGGTGTCTGAGAGTAGATTTGAGCCCAGAACTTCCCATCTCCGCGCCTGAATCTCAATCCACTGAGCCACCCAGCTGCTCCCTATTTCTATAGCTTCCTTTCCAATGCACTGTATGTGTATTTGTTTGTTTGTTTTTAGAAGAGAGGATGATGGGTCTGGAACTGACAAATAGATCCTATTACTGCTTTCCCATGTAGAACATTATTAAGACCCTCAGCACACCCACTTTATTCTACACAATCTCTTTGAGAAATTGATCTGGTGAAATATCGCAGGTCCCTGAGGCCTTATTAAGCTGAAAAAAGAGAAACCTTTCTTTAACAAGACACTTAACTGTAAAGTTTTGTCCTCCAATGGATTTTTTAAAACATAAGAAATCAATTTTTCTCATAAGAAACATAGAAGCAAGGAGTGATCTCCTTTTCTAGAGTAATTTTCACCCTGAACCAAGTTGAAAAGAACATAGCATTTTTTTTTCTCTTTCAGACAAGAGACACCAAGGTCAAGTAGAACAATTTAAGAATGCCTTTTATTGGACACAAGTTCCACAAACAAAAACAAATGAATCTAAAAAGCCCAAAAGCTAACTATTGTCTTTTCTGTGTATTTTTTTAATGAATAGAGATCTATTTGCTCTTTCTCTTATCCCCTTCGCCATTGAAAAAGAAAGAAAAAAATAAACTCCTTGTAACAAAAAAGTATAATCAAGCGGGAAAAAAATTCCCTCATTAGATATGTTTTGTTTTGTTTTTTAAATGTAATGAGGGCAGCTAGGTGCCTCAGTAAATTAAGAGCCAGACCTGGAAATGGGAAGTCCTGGGTTCAAATCAGGCTTTGGACACTGCCTAGCTGTGTGACCCTGGGCAAGTCACTTAACCCCCTCCCCCCCCCGTTGCCTAGCCTGTATGGCTCTTCTGCCTTGGAACCAGTACATGGTATTGATTCTAAGACAGAAGATAAGGGTTTGTTTGGTTTGGTTTGGTTTTTTAATGTATTTCATTCAGTGACCTCTCTGTTAGGAGGTGGATTTGTCTTTTCTTTTATAAACCCTACCTTGAAGGTGGAAGGAGACTTTAAATGATTCTTATAGAATTCAGTGTTCTGGCTGAATTTAAGTTTCAAAGAGCCTTTCTGAATTTTTTTATTTTTTTGAAATAACATTAAAAATCTCTTTTCCATTAAACATTTGGACTAAAGGGACAAAATTTGGAGTGAAAGAAGTCTAGAGTCAAAAAATTTGGATTGGATTCTTAGTTCTGCTACTTATTCCCCATGTGGTTCAGGGACCTGGGAACTGAGTCACTTCATTGCTCTGAGCCTGTTTCCTCTCCTTTAAATGAGTCAGATAGGCAATCTCTATGGGTTCTCCAGCTTTAGATTTTATGAAACCAATCAGAAAAAATGGGAAAAAATCCATTTCTGCCTGTTTGAATTCTTAGATTCCATGGGGAGACATCATGGAGGGAGCCAAAAAGATGGGACTCATCCAATGTCCAATAATGCATCCAAGCCTTGAATAAGAAATCACAACCTTCCATTTAGTTGGAATTTCCTTCTATTGTTTGGTTCACCTACGTGGTGAACGTCTCTACCAGAGATTCTTATCCTTTTTTTTCATGTGTGTTATGGACTCCTGTAACAGTTTGGTACAGCCTTTGGACACTTCTCAGAATAAAATTTTTCATAATCTATTTTATTTTTATTTTTAAAAAAATGATTACCTTTTATCTTAGAATCAACACTGTGTATTTGGTTCCAAGGCAGGAAAGAATAAGGGCTAGGTAATGGCAGATAAGTGACCTGCTGTGGGACACACGGACAGGTATCTGGGGTTAAATTTAAACCCAAGACCTCCCATTTCAAGGCCTGACTCTCAATCTACTGAGCCACCTACCTGCCCCTCATAGTTTATTTTTAAAACAGGATGATGAAGGAAATCAAACATATTGAAATATAATTATCCATTTTCAAGTCCATAGATCCCAGATTAAGAATACTTGATCTAGAGACTTGATGAATTAATAACCTAGACATAGGATTCTGAAGGAAACCAAACATTGAAAAATAATTATCATTTTTTATTTAGATCCCAGATTAAAAATCCATGGTCTGGGGGCAGTTAGGTGACTCAATGAACTGAGAACCTGGACACTCATATGTCCAGGGTGGAACCCAAGCTAGGTTCAACTCAGGTCTGACATTTCCTATCTGTATGACCCTGGGCAAGTCACTTAACTCCCCATGACCTAGTCCTTATGGCTCTTATGCCTTGGAACCAATATATAGTGTTGATTCTAAGTTAAGGATTAAAAAAAAAANGGTAGAGGGAAATGGTTTAGGTATGAAAAGGAGGTAAGCTAACTAAAATCTTCAATAAACTTGTTGGCTACACATTCCCAAGGGGGGGAATGTGTTTGAACAACTTAACTCCTATCCCACTCCCTAAATAATCTTCCTCCTCATCTAATGTAACTAAGTTTTTGATGGAAAGGTAATCTTGCTTAAAGGTCTTTATAGAAATTAGCTAAGATGCTACAGTTGAGATGTTCTCTCAATTGAAACCAGTAATGTAACACCCAGATCCTTGAAGTCAGAGATGAGTTAACCAGCCCTTGAACCGGCAAGAAGTATGATCAAAGTGTCCTTGCAAGAAGGGTGACCTGGCCTTTTATACTCAGGTCTCCAACTGCCCTCAACTGCCCCTTCTCCTGGAGTTCTGGGGGACACTATGGAATTCTGTGAGGCAGCTTTGACCCCTCTCAGGATCATGGATGCTACATAAATTAAAGTTTAGAGATGATCTAAAAATTATGATTCCTACCACTTTCTGCCTCTGTCAATTCAGAAACACAAGTAGGATTCAGGGACTGAAAGCCATTTGGATTTTAATTTCTTTCCCTGTGTTTTAACTCTCTTTAATTTAATTTAATTAATCATGATTTGCCACGGCCAAAGAATTCATCGCTGAGGGTCCAGACTGCTAGTGTTGTCATTAACTAGACTGGTCCTCAAAAGACAGATTCACAGTACACAGAAGTTAAGGGTTTAAAAAAAAAAAAAAAAAAAGAAGACAGATTCAATCTGGTGTTGCAACTGCTTGAAGTCTTTCCACCCTTGCATGCATTTTCTCTAGAACCCAGGCTCACCTTCATGCCTTGATGAGAGCAGCACTTTGTGAACCACTGTAAATGGATCTTTCTGCTTCCAGTCTCCTTTTTAAAGGTCCTCTGGCATTTGAGTCCCACCTGATTTTCAAGCCTTATCTCAGATTGGTGCTCTTGCATACTCTCTGTTTTATCCAGATTAAACTACTATTTGTTATAATTTCCCTACCTCCAAAGCCATGCCTCATATTGGAATGCATTCTCATTTTATAATCATAGAAAGTTACCTACCAGTAGTGTCAAAACTCAAACAAAAACAAATCCCTGTAGACTACTTATTTACTTATTAGATTAAAATGTAATTGTAAAATATTTAATAAAATAAATAAAAATACAATACGACATACATAATGTTGATTTGAGGTTTTCTAAGACATTACTAATAGGTACTCTTCCATACTCTTCCATAATACTCTTCCATAATAAGTTGGAGAGAGTGGCCTATAGGAGTCATCCCAGGTAATGTGTTCCTTGTGCTCATGTTGAAATTTGGGAGACTTTAGAGACATGATGAGTTAGCATTTGGGCATTTCAAAGAAGACAAATACCATGGCTGCTTCTGACCCTAAAGTGGCTTCTCACTAAAAGGACTTGTTGCTTTGGTCTGACTCCTAAGTACTAGATCAGTCCAAAGGAGAGATATCTTCTGTCTGGCTCGCTTTTCCTTTGACCCAACACTTCCAATGAGTATTGGGAAAGGGCAGGTCCTTCTCCACCTTAGCATCCCAGTGACTTCTTCTATATGATAAACAGCTAGAGAAGGAAGACTCAACTAGGCAAGCTTGTCCTTGGACACATCCAGGATGCTTTTTCTACTGCTCTGGTTGTTATTTGCTGGTCTTGGGAAAATGGATCTTATATGCTTGGAGGCAATCTTGTGAGTTGAGTGTAAATAGAGCTGATGTCAACAGTGATTGATCCAATCCTGGACATTTTATCAGCAGGCATGAACTATAGATTATTTGGCTAGTGCAGAGTCACGATGAACGCTAAAATGACGAACAATACTACAATCTACTTCATGTTCTCCTTCCTGAGAAAGCCTAATTGTAGGTGTATGCTGTTACTGAATCCTGTTTTAAACCTTACTTTCAATGTCTCTGTCTGCCTCATTTTCCTCCACTATAAAAGAGGGATAACAATAACACTTACCCCCACCCAGAGTTGTTGTGAGGATCTTATGAGAAAATGATTGTAAAGTGCTTGCCACATGGTAAGCACAATAGAAATGTTAGCTGTTGTTATTATAATGATTATTGTTGTTGATGATAATGCTGTTTTAGCATTTCTTTTGCATGTAGGAAATAAATATCTATCCCATATCTTCTTCATAATTTTAAATTGATTAACTTTGTACTCTATTTTTTGGGGAAAACTGTAGGCATGAGCTTAAATCTAAACCCCAATTATTTAAAGTTTAGATTTAAGCTCATGTCTACAATTTCCCCCAAAAAAGTAGAGTACAAAGTCAATCAATTTGCCTAAAAGGGAGAAAATAAAACCTATTTTGGGGCCAGGCTCCCCTAAACTGCAGAACTGGGTCCAAATAGGCCCTTGAGTAGAAAAGTAAGTAGACACAGTACCCCTGCCCCTGAAGACCCAGAAACAGTTTCCTTATGGTTAGATATATGCAAAGTAGCAAGGGGCAGAGACTGTAGAAGTCGTAAGTCTGTGACAGCAATAGATGCTGCCTTCATTCTGGGCTAAAAACTAGAGGGAAAAAATAATAAAATGTCTTAAGGTTGATTTATTTTTATAAAAAAAAACTTTAGGTTAGGAAAACTATTTCCTAGACAACTTTTTCCTTCCTCACATGGTGATAAATTACTGAAAACAAATGTCTCAACAGGAATTGCTTATTGGCTTTGCATATTTTCTTTCCTCCTTTTGTGACTGCTGAGAAAAGCAACACTGGATAGGTTGGTATGCAGGAAATTGAAGGCACATTCACTTAGGGTTCCCTTTGCTCTTGTTATCCCCAGGTGCCTTGTTTCAGTAGTGGTGCCTCTAATCTACCTCCCTTCTCCTGTGGAAAATGGCTGCCTATCATCTCCATCCCTGTCTCTCACTCCCACTCATCTTCTCTATATGGTCAATTTAACAATAAAAGAGCCAGTAATGGATGTTGATAGAACATTCTCCTCCTTTGGTTCCATCTCCTTTGCACAAAATCCCATCCTTACATCAGTAGGTACTAATCTCCCAATAGTCATAGGAAAAGTGAGGAACACAAGTGGACAATCCAAAGAGAGACAGACCGTCTTCCTGGAGAGTAAAGATCTACCTGTAAGCCAAATCATGCTCCATCTCTTGACTAAACAGCTCAGGGGTATTCTCCATGGTGAAGGATAATCCCCAGGAACAAGAAGCCTAAGGAAAATGGCTTGGATCTGGGGGAACAATTCCTATACTGATCAATGAACTCTTCTGAGCTATAGTGACTCCACTGTCTGGTCAACAGACAAAACAAAGGAATCTTCAGTTAAATAAATTTTGTGGTGCTTAAAGAAAAGGCATTACAGCTAATAAATTTATAGCAGAACATATATAATCTACAATGCTAGCAATTGGAATGCATTATAGAGTTAATAAAAGAATGATGTAAGCCAAGAAGTCACTGTGTATTAAAAGGCATTGTTATTGGTTAGAAGGGAAAGGGAGAAAAAAGCTTAAAGAGAAAAGAAATCCAGAGCTTTTCATCACAAGTCCTAGTATCATAGGTTAGAGATAGAAGGGGATCCCAGAAGGCATCCAATTCAACATTCTCATTTTACAGATAACAAAACTGAGATGCAAAGAAGTCAAATGATTCATCTAAGGTAAGCAAAGATCATAAATGGGATTTGAACCCAGGTCTTCTGACTCCAAAGTCAGTGAATTTTCTGTTGTGCTACACTGTTCAGGTTCATTTTATTTTAAAGCTGGAAAGGACTGCAAAGATAATCTCATCATCATAGAATCATAATTATATAGTCAAGAGGGACCCCAGTTCAACACCCTCATTTTACAGATGAAGAAATTGAGGCACAGGGAGATGAAGTAAGCTGTCCATGGTAGCAGTCTCAGAGGTAGGATTTGAACTTGGGCTTTCTAATTGCACAATCAGAGAAGGAGGAAAAAAAGAAAAGGAAGGAAAAAATAGAAATGGAAAGGAGAAAAAGAGAAGAGAAGGAAAAGGAGTAGCAAGAGAAAGAAGTGGGAAAAGAAAATACTAATCAATCACAGATGTACAGAATTTGAGAGTTGAGAGGGGCCTCAGTCATCATCTGATCTGACCTGTAAACTGAGGAATTCCATTATAACATATCCAACAAAGAGTCATCCATCCTTTACTTGAAGACCTACAAAGAGGTTTGTTTTTGTTGTTCAGTTATTTCACTTGTGATCAACTCTTTGTGACTCTATTTGGAGTTTTCTTGGCATTGATATTTGCCATTACCTTCATTTTATAGATGAATAATCTGAGGCAAACAGGGCTAAGTGATTTGCCCAGGGTCACACAACTAGTAAGCATAAAAGTCAACTCTTCCTGACTCCAGGACTAGAGCTGTATCCACTGTTCCTGACACATATATAAATGTCAATTTTGTCTTCCTTCTGAAGTGAGCAGAACCAGAACATTTATACAATAACAATAATAATGTGAAGACAAACCAACTTTGAAAAACTTAAAAACTCTGATCAACATAATGGAATCAACCATAGTTTCAGAGGGTTCATAATCAAATATGCTATAATATAAATAAACATTAGATCTTAGTATTCTTAAACTGTGGTGCACAGAACTAAACACAATGAAGTTTGATGAAGGCAAAGTAAAATAGGATTATTATTATCTCCTTTAACAATAGGGCAAAAATGAATTGTTCAAAATATAGGCTTCTTATCAAAAAAGGAACCGTTTATATTTTTTAGAGCAACATTATTGATAATATCATGCCACTAAGCAGAAGCAGGAATTTACCATGCGTTGACTTCCAGTGTAGAGGCAATAGTTGCGGGTGCCTATAATTTAACCAATTTTTTAACATAGCTTATCTTTGTTGGTGACTCAAACTATCATTTTGCATTTGTGGTGTGTTATATTTGTTTTTATCCTGGGTTTCTTAGCATTTCCTCCAAATGGAGTTCTTGATTACAGCAGATTTCTAGATAACTGAAGTCCCTCAACATTAATATATCATACCTTTGTGCTGCTTGTGATGTGTTTCCCATCCTCGTCTATTCTTTCTCTCCAGTTTATCTATAGAATAATTGAGTTTCAAAACTGATTCTATTTCTTCCTCCTTTCACCTAAATAATCTCCATCATGCTTCCCCTTTTTGATTCCTGATTTCCCCACATACATATACTTTCTTAATATATAATGCTAATTCCCCATCCTTTTTTAATTATTTGGTTTCTTTTGAAAAAAACATTCCTATCCTGAGCTATTTCCAGTCAAAACTTGCATCCCTCCAAGCTTCAAGATACTATGAGATCAAATTTGCTCTCTCTCTGAAGTGAGAAATAAAATCTTTATACAATAACAACAATAATGTAAAGACAAACTACTTTGAAAAACTTAAAAAGGGGCAACTGGGTAGCTCAGTGGATTGAGAGCCAGGACTAGAGACGGGAGGTCCTAAGTTCAAATCTGGCCTCAGACACTTCACAGCTGCGTGACCCTGGGCAAGTCATTTAACCCCCATTGCCTAGCCCTTACCACTCTTCTGCCTCTTTTTAAACCTCTGTAAGGGTTAAAAAAAAAAAAAAAAGAAAAAGAAAAACTTAAAAACTCTGATCAAAACAATGGAACCAACCATTTTTAAGAATCAAATATGGTGTCTCCAAATAAAGAACTGATGGACTCAGCGCAAACTGAAACCTATTCATATGTGTGTTTAAGACATATATGTGACATACACATATGCACACATGTACATACATGCATATATTTTAAGATAAAATACATAATATATTGGACATGACTAATGCAAGAATTGCATTATGTGTATTTGACCAACTTTTTTTCCATTATGCATATAGAAGTATTTTTTTTACTTTATCAAAAGAGAGGAGGAAAGGAGTGATTCAAACTTGAAAAAAATAAAACTGAATTTTCAAATTTTAATTTATTTCTTAAAATTTACTCCCTTATATCAGAACTTCTAGTACCTCTTGTTTATTTACTGAGCTTGGGACTTTTATACGGTTTCCACAATTGACTCCTTTCTTGGGTTTTCTCTCCCATGAATTTCTGGGCATCTCAGTTACTCTTCTTCCTTCTTTGAGGTTACCTTCTATATTATTTGACTTTGAGAATCTACACAAGTAGCTTTCTTCCTCCCTTATCCTTTTTAGCTTTAAGACCTTTGGATTCAATTTGCAAGAGGAAGAAGAGAGGGAAGAGGAAGAAGAATGTTTATTACTCACACAGTCATAATGCTTTTATGTTTGCAAACCAATTTCTTCACATCCCTGTAAGATGGATATTATTAACCCCATTTTACAAATGGAGAAAAGGGGAAACTATTAAATTAAATGACAAGTTGGTCATGAAACTAGTTAAATGTCCAAGTAGGTCTAATTGCCTCAGTTTGCAGATGAGAAGACAAAGCCCCCCAAAGCTTAATTGTGTAAGATTCCCACAGTTTCTAAGGGGAAGACTTCAAATTCAAACCTAAATCTTCTTTTTCTAAACTCAGTTCTCTATCCAAGTCTCCATGTAGAATTTCAGTGTCACTATGTTTAGCGCAGTATCTAAAGAGAGTCTATAATAAGTAATGTGATAGTTTTGTAAGGAAACAACTAAAAAATATTGAGTACAGGCCACCAGAAAATTTGAGTAATGATGTAAACTGCAATATAAGTGTTCCATTGTAGAAAAGACAGATTTTAAAGAAGAAATTCACATTTTAAACTGCTCCTATTATACCAAAAGATGGTGATCATAATTATTTCACATTCATATGGTGAGTTTAGATTTGCAAAGTGATTTGCCGAGAAAATAATCTGTATGAAAATATATCCACAAGCCATTTATTTAGGAATATAAAATATGCCAGTTTGAAGTGAGAAGGAATTTTACAAGGAGAATATTTTATCAGTTCCTATTACTTATTTTACCTTCTAGCAATACTGTATCTACTTAAGAATCAGGGGAAAATAAATTGTTCAAAATATAGGCTTTTTAACAAAAAGGAACCATTTACAATTTTTAGTGTGGTGTTATCGATAATACCATCCCACTAAACAGAAGCAGGAACTTATTGTATGTTGACATCCAGTATAGAGGCAACAATTGTGAGGGCCTATAATATAACCATTTTTTAAAAACTCACAGCACATTGTGTCTGCTTTCCTTCCTCAGAGAGCTGAGAGGAAATTACTTTATAAACATAAAAGCCTTATACAGATGTGACTTATTAAAATCATCTAGCTTCTTCCCCCCTTCTCTTCCTTATTCTCATTGTCTTCTTCTTCCTCTATACCTGGCTAAATACAGAGAAGGTATCACCAATAACAAAAATAATTACTTGATAATTATAATTTGATAATGATAAATTATTTGGCCATAGTAATCCTTGAACAACAACAAAAAAAAATAAAATAAAACAGACCTAAGTAGTTTTCAGGCCTCCTTCTGCCTCTTGCAGGTTTTTTGTTGTTGTTGTTTGTTTTGATTTGGTTTGGCTTGTTTTTTTGTGACAGAATTGGCCAGAAAGGGAGAAAAAAGTTCCTTCAGGCTAAGAACTGTTCTTTTCGGGTTCTTTGGTTCCCTAGTGCCTAGCTTAGAGTCTCATACATAGCATTTGCTTAATCAATAAGTGTTGAAACAATGAAAATCACCAAGTTAAACCACCTATAAGAATTAGCTTAGCTATTGCTATTCTACATATGAGATATTTGACCAGTGCCCAAGAAGTAGATATGGGACAAAAAAATAACATTTTATCAATTAATAGTCTTCCTATAAAAGAAACCTAATGACCAAAGAAAATAATTGCAGATAAAGGAAAGAATTGCTCCCAGGTTCTCCTTGGAGAGAAAAAAAAATCAAAGGAATTGGCCCCTAGTCATAGCTAAGTAATAGTAAAGAGAAGTAGGATTTAAACCTAAGCCTACTTGATTACAAGTCCAACATTTTGTCCATTATTGTCTACTGTTCTAGCCTGTCTCTACTTCTAGGTAGCTAAGTGGGAAAGGAGATAAGAGTACTGTAAGGATGGGATTTGTGCAAGGGGGATGGGACAAAAGGAGCCAGAGAAGGAGTGGCTGACAGTTGGTGACAGTTACTGGCAGTTGAGACCAGAGAGGATTCTGGGAAATTCTCTGGAGAAAGAAGGAGGAAGAAGAAGAACAACCCAGCTTGGATCCAATCCTGAGGGCTTCCTGAGGATTTTTCTTTGGATATTGAAACCCTGATTCCCTGGTCAAAGATTCCATCACATCTTACCCAGCAAGACTTCAATCATCAAGTCAGCTAAGTGTTTGGATTCCATTTTGAGAGCGATCTCTTAGTCTCCTTCCCCCATTACCCAACCTTGCTGAGAGACGCCCTTTCAGTCAAAACTTACAATTATAGAAAAGGATAGAAATAGAAACAGAAGGAGAAGAGGTGAGGGAAGAAGCTTGGGAGTGGGAACCCTAAAGGTTCCCACCCAAGTGATGGACCCCATAGAAATAGAGAAGAGTACCCAGTGTCAGGAAAACTTGAATTCAAATATCACTTTACATATATACTAGCTGTTTGACCCTAGTCAAGTGACTTAATATCCATCTGTCTCAGTTTTCTCAACTATAGAATGATGATCATAATAGCACCTCTATCTCAGAGCTGTTGTGAGACTCAAACAAGATATTATTTCTAAAGTGCTTCTCTTTTTTTAAACATTTATTAATATTCATTTTTAACATGGTTACATGATTCATGCTCCTACTTTCCCCTTCACCCCCCGTACCCCCCCCATGCTGACGCACATTTCCACTGGTTTTATCATGTGTCATCGATCAAGATCTATTTCCAAATTGTTGATAGTTGCATTGGTGTGGTAGTTTCGAGTCTACATCCCCAATCATGTCCACCCCAACCCATGTGTTCAAGCAGTTGTTTTTCTTCTGTGTTTCCTCTCCTGCAGTCCTTCCTCTGAATGTGGGTAGCGTTCTTTACCATAAATCCCTCAGAATTGTCCTGTGTCATTGCATTGCTGCTGGTACAGAAGTCCATTACATTTGATTTTACCATAGTATATCAGTCTCTGTGTACAATGTTCTTCTGGCTCTGCTCCTTTTGCTCTGCATCAATTCCTGGAGGTCTTTCCAGTTCACCTGGAACTTCTCCAGTTTATTATTCCTTTGAGCACAATAGTATTCCATCACCAGCATACACCATAATTTGTTCAGCCATTCCCCAATTGAAGGACATACTCTCCTTTTCCAGTTTTTTGCCACCATAAAAAGCACAGCTATAAGTATTTTCGTACAAGTCTATTTATTTATGATTTCTTTGGGGTACAAACCCAACAATGGTATGGCTGGATCAAAGGGCAGGCATTTTTATAGCCCTTTGAGCATAGCCAAGAATGGTTGGATCAGTTCACAACTCCACCAGCAATGCATTAATGTCCCAATTTTGCCACATCACCTCCAGCATTAATTACTCTCCCCTTCTTTCATTTTAGCCAATCTGCTAGGTGTGAAGTGATACCTCAGAGTTGTTTTGATTTGTATTTCTTTAATTATTAGAGATTTAGAACACTTTCTCGTGTGCTTATTGATACTTTCGATTTCTTTACCTGAAAATTGCCTATTCATGTCTCTTGCCCATTTATCAATTGGGGAATGGCTTGATTTTTTATACAATTGATTTAACTCCTTGTATATTTGAGTAATTAGACCCCTGTCAGAGTTTTTTTGTTATAAAGATTTTTTTCCCAATTTGTTGTTTCCCTTCTGATTTTGACTCTCACAATGGCTGGCACATAGTAGGTACTTAATAAATGTTAGTTCCCTTCTAACATCTTCCTTTACTCTTTTCACAATATTAAAAGTATGGTAAAAAAAAATCTTAGATTTTATTATTTTACATGAAAGGCCATCAAGAGAATATTGTTAACTATATATCCATATTTTCTTGTCTCATGTCTACAAAATTTTTGTGAAAATCTATCTAAGGTATGGGCAGACTCATCTCCCTGAGTCTACATCTGGTTCTCATCAGACATTTACTAACTGTGTGACCCTGGGGAAGTCACTTAACTCTATTTGTCTAAGTTTCCTCATGTGTAAAATGAGCTGGAAAAGGAAATGGCAAACAACTTCAGGATCTTTGCCAAGACAACCCCGAAAGGGTCACAAAGAGTCCAATGTGATTGAAATGACTAGACAACCACCACCAAATCTAGGGTATGTCTGAAGAAGGTAAGAAAAGCTTTCATGAATGATTTATCCCAGCTGACCACATATTTACAGTCATATCAACATACCAACATCAATAATGGGAGTTCCTAATATGCATTATTAAAAATGCCTGACTAGAGCAACACACCACCTTAAAGGTTCTCCCACAATAAGGTGCCTCCTAGGCATGTGTCAAAAGCAAACAAGATTCCTTAGAAGATAAAACACCAGAGACAAACTTTTGTTTCACAATCCTCTAGTTACTAATATCAAGCGGGGCATGAAACAAGGAGACAAGGGTGTTTATTGCTATAGGGGAAGATTTCTAGTGTGAAGTTCCAATAGAGGAATGATTTCTACAAGAGACTGAAGTCTTCCAGATGCTGCTTTTTGCACATAAAGTTGATTATACCAACCCTGGAAACACCACATAGCTGCCTAAATAAAACCGTGCTTCCAAAAAAAAAAAAAAAAAAAAAGGTTAACCATTTATGGGGGGAAAAAAAAGATGGTGGTCCATATAATATGCTATAGAATGGACATTGTCACAGAGTTACAATCTCTTCCTTCAAGAATGGCTTTGTCTTCCATACCTGGCTTCAGTTCCAGCCCCTTAAGGCAAGGGTCGGCAACCTTTTTGGCCTTGAGAGCCATAAATGGCACATTTTTTAAAATGTAATTTTGTGAGAGCCGCACAGTGCTTACAGTGCCGCTCCTGTAACAGCGCCTGAAAAAAAAATTGACTTTATGGCTCCTGCAGAAAGAGCCTTATCTGGCCCTCAAAAGAGCCAGATATGGCTCAAGAGCCATACGTTGCCGACCCCTGTCTTAAGGCATCTAGGTCTCATAGAGGAATTGAGTGATGCACTGGGAGTCAGGAAGACCTAAGTCTGAAACCTGCCTCAGACACTTAGCTTTAGGACATTGGGCAAAGCACTTAACGTCTCTTGGCTTCAATTTTTTTCATCTGTATTATGGAAAAACATTTACCTCACAGGGTTGTTAAAAGGATAAATGAGAAAATATTTTGCAGACCTTGAAAAGACTATAAGTCTAGCTATTTTTATTGTTATTATTATTGAAGGATGGATCTCTTTAATCTGTTTGGGAAGAACAAGGAACCAAAGATACCTGCAGCATCTGATTTCAGGATGACTAACACACACACACACACACACACACACACACACACACACACACACACACTCGATGTTGTCTGGTTTTCTTTTGGTCGTCTATTCAAACCAAAGAAACTTGTGGTTTCTCTGCATTTGGGAAGTTGAAATATGAATCAATACATCTTTTTTCAGTATAGCATTGAGTCCCCATGAAGATGTGAAAGTCTATCTCCCTGGATACCAGACCATTCATTTGCCCCTAAGGATACACACACAAAAAAAAAAAACAATACAATAAAGAAATCACACAGTCTTTAAAGCAAATGGCCAGATAGAAAGCAAACATTCATAATAAACAAGGATTGGTCGAACAGATTCTTCTCTCCCTAGAGAGATAACCAGAAAGAAGAGAGAAAAGGCAGAAGAGAAAGGCTACAGAACGCATTGATTTTACACACACACACACACACACACACACACACACACACACACACACACACACAGAGTTGTAAAATGATATCTTCTCTGGAGGAAGAGTGAGATACATGGAAACTTTAATGTTACAAACAAGCTAATTAATTAATTTTTTTAAAGAATTAATGATTTCTCTTTCTCTCCAGCACCACAGACACAGCATTAGCTCTGTCTGACATGCAATCTGCCTTGATCATACATTCTTAAAAGCAGAGTCTCAAAGGGTCCCTCCTCTTGCTTCCCGCAACATCGATTGAAGCTGGTTGAAATGGCGGTTGTGAAAGGAACAGGCAATAATAGCCCCTGTCTCCCCATCATGGAGGTTGAATTCCTCTTTTGGCTGCAGTGGTTCATTCCTTCTAGAGCTCTTCATCTTCCTCTCAATTCACCGGCTCATTTTTCAACTCTCATGAGATTTCAGCTTCTCTCTCTCTCTCTCTCTCTCTCTCTCTCTCTCTCTCCCTCTCCCCTTTAGGATAAGGAAGAAAGAGATAATGTTTTCACATATAATCCTCGAGTCAGAGTATGCTAAGGATTGCTGTCTTGACCTTCAAACATCCATATTAATGTTCAGTCCAACTCCTTAGTCATTCTCAAAATGGGTGTTACATTCAAATGGAATCTTGGTCCTCAGAATGGGACACATTTTCTTCCTATATTCTACGCTCAAATTAATCAGAGGGACCTGTGATCTCATCAATGTGGGTATTTGCTACAGGGACATATCATATTATTGTATCATAAGTATCATATTATATACATCATAACTGATCACATTTTTGTCTGTCCTGCACATCTCTTTTTTTTGTTGCCATTTTTATATGTAACATTATTTAATATAGGTTTTAAAACATTTTATTTAACATATAACACAATGTAATATGTAATGTAATAATAGTACAGTATATATGATTTGTTATTAATATATAATGAATCATAATAAATATACTTATCTAAGAGAAACAAATTCTCACATTAGCTATATGCAAAAACCTATGTTTAATTCTTTTTTCTTCCTTCCTCTCACTTCTTCCCACTCCCCAAGCAGGTAATATGATAAAGGTTGTGTATATGTTATTATATAATATTTCCCTGTTTATTATATAGTGAAACAAGACACATATTGCTTACATGAGAGAAAAAATCATGAAGCAAATAAAGTGAAGAATAGTATCTGGAAGTAAATTATCTGGTAGTAAATCACATCTCTTAATAATAATTTTTAAAAAATAACAATTATGTTTATATAGCACCTTTATGATTTGCAAAACCTTATTTTTAATCCTCACAGCAATGCTGTGAGATAGATATTATTATTATCTCTACATTACAGATGGGGAAACTAAGATTCAGAGAGGTAAAGTGAGTGCCTCCAGTCACATGGATAGTAAGAATCTAAAGCAGGATTTGAACTCATGCCTTCCCAACTCCAGATCTAATGGGAGATCCTAGGTTCAAAATTGACCTCAGATACTTCCTAGCTGCATGACCCTGGGCAAATCCTTTAACCCCAATTACCAAACCCTTTCTGCTCTTCTGACTTGGAATGGATCAATTCTAAGGCAGAAGGTAAGGGTTTAAGAGGAATTCCTAAACCAGTGAAATTAATAGACAATAATATTTTCATTGTTATCTCTAAAATATTATTTTGGGTCCTGTATTTTGCACATTCGATCTCTTTATCTGGAACTGAGAAGCCAGAAAGCTTCAGAAACACTTGACATGAATGCCCTTCATTACAAAGACAGCAAAGTACAATGAAATGAGGGTCAGATAAGGAGTCTAGAGACCTTAATTCCAATTACTCCTCTGTCATTATCCTCTACGAGCCTCGATTTTCCCATCTGCAAAGCTGGGGCCATATTTCCCATGTCCACTTCACAGGATTGGGAAGAGAATCAAATGAAATAACAACCAGGAAAGGTCTCTGAAAAATCGAAAAACAATATATTGCGATTATTCCCAGCAATGCCGATGGAGAGGCCATGAGCAGTGATGATAGGAACGGGACAATTTTTTACACTTTCCTAGGTATAAACAAACAAAATGATCCATCAAGAGAAAGAGGACCCAAGAATCACAAGTCTAGAGCCATTAGGCAAAGACTCAGCTCAAAAAAAAAAAAAAAGAAAGAAAATTGCAGGTATTGTTACCATGGCTACCAAAAGGTCTCTTTCTGGTTTGGTTTCTTTCATTTAATCATGAATCCCCGGGTATAAGGAACAATGTCATTGCAAAGGTTCGTTCTGCTCAAACTCTTGTGTGGCCTCGGTTTAAAAAGTGACCGGAGTCTCAGCAGAATGCAGGTCAAGTATTAGAGGAGGGACACTCCGGAGACTGAATGCTACTTGAAAGCTACTTGACAGTCCCTCAGGTAAATGCTGGAGGATGAACAGCAATTTTTGTAAACTTTACAAAATCAACTTGTGTAAGAAAACTTTCAAAGCCCCAGAAGGCTACCCAGAGATAATGAAAAAGCAAAGCTTTAGAAAATACTCTACAGAAATGATGTGAGCACAACTAGGAGAGCATCATACACAGTAACAACAATATCACCTAAGGAAGACTACTCTGATCAAGACAATGGTCCAAGACAATTTCAGAGGACTCGTGATGAAAAATACTATATTCCTCCAGAAATATTTACCTGAAAATAAAAGTATAATTGTTTGCAATTAGAAATAGGTAGTAGAATGTTTTACCTTTTTTTTTTTTGCTTTTTTTGCAACATGACTAATATGGAAATATGTTTTGCGTGATTTTAAATATTTAACTTTTCAATTAATATATATTTGAACTTGGGAAGATGAGTCTTCCAGGCCTAGTACACCATTCAGTGAGCAACCACTATTCTAAATAAAACAAAACTATTTTCACTTGGATTATCTTGGATGGATCCTTTTTCTTTTTTTGTTGTTATGGAGGGGACTTTTCCCAACTACCCCAGCCATAGTAGGTAGCCATGACGTGTCTTCATGCCTTTTCTAATTGACAGATGATCTCATTTGGCCTACAAAAGCCAGAGACCTGATTCCTCACAAAGAACCTTGAAACTCTTTGGAAAAACAATTTCAAATTAAGCTGAACTCCTGAGTTTCTTAAAGTTGAAATGCCCACATACAGAGACTAAGATGTATAGAAGCCAACATTCAATATAATGCTATAGAAAGTCAATAAATTTGTGAATGTATATGATCAGCAATCAGGGTAAAAAGCCTTCTAATTGTAGCATATGGTCATGAAACTATAAGATTTAGCTTTCTGTGTTCATTGAAAGCCTTCAGTAAGCCAAATACATGCATAGGTGAGAAGTAAATGGAAACAAGAAATGTTTCTAAATGGTCCCCATCATGATACATGTAAAACCCAGTGGAATTCTGTGTTGGCTAAGGGGGATTAGGGGGGCTTGGGAAGAGGGAAAGAACATGAAACATGTAACTATGGGAAAATATTCAAAATTAAAATTAAAATATAATTAAAATTAAAAAAAAATAAAAATACATAAGAATTTTAAAAAATGGTCCCCATCAAAATGAGATGCATGGTTTTGTAGGAATATTAAATCCACTGCACTCTAAGCTTCCCTCCTGGATTTGTTTTTTGACTTCAAGAGGCGGGAGGCCAGCCAAAGATGGGTATTCAAGCAGTTTATTTATCCAAATGCCCAAATGGAAACACAAACCAGTATTACCACCAAGTGTTCAAAAAAGAACCACAGAGCACCTTTCAACAGAGTTGTCAGTCATAGGAGGGAGATCAAATGGCTTCAAAGTTTGTTGTTGGTTTCTTGGTTTTGTTTTGTTTCATTTTTCCTGAGCATTCACACCCTGTGAATGGAATCCGTTGACAGAAATGCAGAAATAACTGCCACCTGGACCTACATAGAACAAGGAGGTCTCAAGGGCTTTGTGCCCTAACTTCATGTTATGAAAAGAAAGAGATGAAAACCTGTTCAAGACAATAAGGTATTCAAAGTGCTCAAGAGAACAAAATTGATTAGGAATTGTGATTTTCTGAGGACTTCATTAAGTCAGATTCGTGATGTTTAATGAAATGTTGGCTCCCCCAAAGCTCAGCTGCTTTGTTCAGGAAAGAAAGAAAAAAGAAAAAAAAAGATGTTGTGGCAAAAGGTTTGCATAGCATTATTCCCATTGCTCTGGTGGCTGAAATTTTTGGTTGACACCCTTTGTCTTGGGTTTGCATTGACATAATGGTTTGCATACACAATGAGGGTCAAACCTCTCTGCTGACAGAAGAGGTGCCAGGCTGAAAAGCATCCTTGCCTGGGGATGGACCACTTTAGGGGAAATATCTGAAGTCTGTTCAGGTGCATGATACCCCACACTAACATCTACCACAGTGATGGTATCTCTCAGCGTTACAGAGGGCTACCAGACATGTTGTTCAATCGTTCAGCCATCTCTGACTCTTTATGACCTCATGGACCATAGCAAGATAATACGGTCCATGGGGTTTTCTTGCAACCAAACCTATAGGGTCGACATAAAAAATTTTGCTAGGAGATCTCTGGGGAAGCAGTATGATATGGTAGAAGGAGAGTTAGTTTTATAATTAAGAAGATCTGGGAACATGAATCATGGAACCATGGAAAAATATTCTAAAAAAAATTTTTTTAAATAATTAAAGAAGATCAAGGTTTAAAAATCTGAATCTGCCCTTGATAGCCTATATGACTTTGGGGGAGTCATTTACCTTCTACTTGTTGAATTTCCCTTATCAATAAAATGAAGGGGTTGGAACAGATGGCCATGATAGTTTTGGGGGTTTTTTCCCTCTAAATTAATAAGCCTATTAGCTAAGGCTCAAAACCTTTTGAAATGAAGAAAATCCATTGCATTATGTCACCAGTATCTCTTGGACAGGGAGCTTGGAGATTTGTTATTTAATTGTTTTGTTCTTGTTGTTTTGCATTTCCAGCTCCTGGAATAATGCCTGGCATACTAGAAGGCCTTTATAGATGCTTATTGAATTGAAGGTAAGATTTATTTCACTTTGACTTTTAATTTAGAGAAGGTTTATTACAACCAGGAAGTAGAGTTTTCTGTAAGATCTTTCTAATAAAATGAAATCCTTCTTGAGATCACGTGAACATCAATTGAGACAATGAGGAGAGAAGGCCAGATAGACTCATATCCACAGCAGAATAAGCTTTCAAGGGAGTCTTCCACCAAAAAACATGGGAGTGGGATGGGGGTGGAGGTTGTCAAGATTTCAAGGAAACAAAGGAGCACCAAACAAATGTAAGATCTTTTTTTAAAATAATTTAAAACCTTTACCTTTGGTCTTAGTCTTAAAAGCAATAACGTGTATTGGTTCTAAGGCAGAATTGCTGGAAGCGCAAAGCAATGGGGGTTAAGTGACCTGCTCAGGGTCACGCAGCTAGAAAGTAGGTGAGGACAGATAAACACATTCTAATTAAAAACCTGGATGTTTTATTTTATTATATGTGAAAATCTGAAGACGGTCATGTTTTCCTGTGCAACGATCTCCTTTAGGGTAAAAAAAACAAAAAGAAAGGGTGCATGTTTTCATGCCGTTATTATATAAACAAACAAAATAATCCAAGTATATTCAATTTTTTAATCCTTTTTATTAATGTCTTATTTTCATTGTCACATTCTATTCCAAATATATCATTCCTTGCTCACCTATGCAGCGAGTCACCTTTTCTAACAAAGATTTTAAAAGAAAGAGAAAAAAGCAAGTTAGGAAAAAAACAATCAACACATTGACTATTTGTTATTCAGTCGTTTTCATTCATTTCTTCATGAAAACATATGGGGTTTAAAGAAACTGGAATGGTTTACCATTTCTTTCTCTAGATTATTTTACAATATTATTATTATTTGCCCCTGATCACACAGCTAGGAAGTATCGGGGGCTAGATTTGAACTCTGATAGATGAGTCTTTCTGACTCCAGGACCAGCACTCTATCCTCTGTGCCAACCAGTTAGCCTAATATTGACTGTATCTGATAGCATATAAAACATTCTATACATTTGCAAAGAAAGATAGGTATATTTTCTCAACTTTTCTCCTGGAGATCATTATAGTTAACTAGCATTCAGTTTCATCTTTTGGTTAATTCCATTTATACTATCCAAGTTACATATATCATTTTCCAAGTTTTTTTGCTTTGAGTCAGTTACTATGTGTTTTTTTCTTCTCTGAATTCTTAATATTCATAATTTCTTATGGTACAATAATATTCCATTACATTTGCATCCCACATTTTGGTTAGTCATTTTCCCCATGGGTGGTCAGCCAATTTTATTTATTTATTTTTATTTTGTTTTGCTTTTATACTATGATAGTCACTGGGATGGATTTTAACATGTCAGCTAATTTTCTCTACTTTTGGATAGTCAGCAAAAAAGTATATATTTTAGTTGGCCAGGCACTCCCTGGATGCAGGAATGAAAAACAAATGCCTTTCTTTAAAAGTATTCTTTATTTTAATACTCTCAAAAAAAGAACAAGCATTTTATCCTCAAGCTAACCTGAAAAATAAAAATTTATAAAAACATAACATTTTCCCTTTTCTTTAAAAAAAATATTTGCCAGAATTTGCCATTTGGAAAAATAGGAAGTCTTCCTTTATTAAATGGTTCAATGAATACTTTCTAGCTCAGTCTAATAAATCGTTAAAGGTAGAGATGAATGGCTGATGACTGACAGTGTTTGCCAATATAAATTTGGTTTAGTTCCACAGATTTACCAGAAGTTTACAGGAAGCTGAAAGGTTTGATAATTTCCTTCTTTGTTCTTGTTTAATTGTCCTTCCATTAAACATAGCTTTTTCTGCCATCACATTTCCCCAGAAAGAGAATAGCTGCACCAGAATTTCACCCATTGAAGGAACAGAGTTCTTCAGAAAAGGTTTCGTAATTTTGGAGTATGGTGGTAAGCCTGAGGAAATGACTTTGAAGAAGTAGAATTTAATTCAAGAAATACTTATTTAGGCACCTACCAGATACAGGTCTCTCCAAATCAACATATCCAGGACAGAATTATTTATCTTCCCCCAAAATCCATTCCTCTTCTGAACTTCACTCTTACTGGTCAGGGCATCACCATCTTTCAAGTCACCTAGGTTGGCAACTTCTCAGTTCCTCACTCTCCCTCATCCCACATACTCATTCAGCTGTCAAATCTTGTTTCTACTTCTATAACATCTCTTGCATTCATTCACTCCCTTCTCTCCTCTTATATAGCATTCACCCTAGTTCAGACCGTCATCATCTCTCACCTGTCTCTTACAACAGTCCAATAGTCTCCCTGCTATGCATCTCTCCTGTCTCCAATTCATCCTCAAAACTAATTTTCCTAATGCACAAATCTGATCTTGATACACACACATCAAATACAACAAACACCAGTGTTTCCCAATAGCCTTTGAGATAAAATATGAACTTTTTTATTTGCTTATTAAGCCACCTTTCCTTCAAGGATGGAGGTGGAAAGGGAGGAAGGGAGACAATTTGGATCATATAACTTTTGAAAATGTCTACGGAAATTTGCCTTTATATGTAATTAGTAAAAGAATAAAATAAAATAAAGACAAAAAATAAAATAAACCACCTTTCCAACCTGATACTATAGTACTTCTTTTCTTTTTTTTAAATTTTTTTATATTTTAGAAAAAATTTTTCCGTGGTTACATGATTCATGTTCTTAGTCTCTCTCCCCCCACCCCCCACCCCCCCACCCCAGAGCTAGCTTGCATTTCCATTGGTCTCTTCATGTGTCATCAATCATGACCTATTTCCATATTATTGATAGTTATACTAGGGTGGTTGTTTAGTGTCTACATCCCAAATTGTGTCCGTATCAACCCATGTGTTCAAGCAGTTGTTTTTCTTCGGTGTTTCTACTCCTGCAGTTTCTTCCTCTGAATGTGGGTAGTGTTCTTTTCCATAAATCCCTCAGAATTGTCCTGGGTCATTGAATTGCTGCTAATACAGAAGTCCATTACATTCTATTTTACCACAGTATATCAGTCTCTGTGTACAATGTTCTTCTGGCTCTGCTCTCACTCTGCATCAATTCCTGGAGGTCTTTCCAGTTCACATGGAATTCCTCCAGTTTATCATTCCTTTGAGCACAATAGTATTCCATCACCAACAGATACCACAATTTGTTCAGCCATTCCTCAATAGAAGGGCATACCCTCGTTTTCCAGTTTTTTGCCACCACAAAGAGCACAGCTATAAATATTTTTGTACAAGTCTTTTCCCCTATGATCTCTTTGGGGTACAAACCCAACAATGGTATGGCTGGATCAAAGGGCAGGCATTCCTTTAAAGTTCTTTGGGCATATTTCCAAATTGCCATCCAAAATGGTTGAATCAGTTCACAATTCTACCAACAGTGCATTAATGTCCCAATTTTGCCACATCCCCTCCAACATTCATTACTCTCCCCTGCTGTCATTTTAGCCAATCTGCTAGGTGTGAGGTGATATCTCAGAGTTGTTTTGATTTGCATTTCTCTAATTATTAGAGATTTAGAACACTTTCTCATGTGCTCATTGATAGTTTTGATTTCTTTATCTGAAAATTGGCTATTCATGTCCCTTGCCCATTTATCAATTGGAGAATGGCTTGATTTTTTTGTACAATTGATTTAGCTCCTTCTTTTCTTAATGCTATTTCTCATTCAGAGAGCTATGTGCCATCCTTTGAATACACATCCTCTTTACCTCATTCTTTCCAAAGCACCAGTTTACTTTCAAAGATCATCTCAAGCATCCTTCCTGGCCCTAATCCTGACTCTCTGGCTTTACATGCCTCCTCTATTACTTGGCTCATTCCAAAGCTTCCTTCTGGGCCAAGAACCTGAAAAGCCTATCACCTGTGCAGCCTATTCATCCCTGAATATCCCTCTTCAAAGTATATCCCCTTTTCTCATCAATGAGTTCTTCCAGCCAACTCCATTTGGTGGAAGGAATAAGGTCATTGTCTTTAAGGCCCTATTCCTAATTTTCTGGACTTCAAAGCCATGATCCTATACCTTCATTTCCTCCTACCACCATCCTTTTCAACTCCCTTTTGTGTCATCTTTCTCCATTAGATTTTAAGCTCCTAGAGAAAAGGAACTTTTTTTTTGTATCCTTGGTGCTTATCACAGAGCCTAGACCATAGTAAATGCTTAGTAAGTGATTATTTCCTTCCATCTTACTTTATTTCCTTCCTCTTTTCCTCTCTTCTTTCCTTTCTTCTTTCTTTTTTTGTCTCCCTTCCTTGTTCATTCCCTCGTTTCTTTCCTTTCTTTCTTTTTTCCTACCTTCTCTTCTTTCTTTCTTTCTTGCTTGCTTGCTTGCTTTCTCTCATTCTTTTCCTGATTCCTACCAGAAGTTGGTACCTTTCCCTAAAAAAATTACCTTTAAGTATATTTATATACCTACACACTTACATGTCTCCTTTGGCTACCAACTGCAAAAGCAAATAGTTTGAAAGGTAAAAGACACCAACAACTAAGGGCCTGGGAAAGTCTTTCCATAATGGGCAACACCTGAAACTCGAAAGATGGCAGGGATTCTAAGAGGCAAAGGAGACGAAGGAATGCATTAAAGGCATGGGAAACAGTCTATGCCAGTGATTCCCAAAGTGGGCACTACCGCCCCCTGGTGGGTGCTGCAGTGATCCAGAGAGGTGGTGATGGCTACAGGTGCATTTATCTTTCCTATTAATTGCTATTAAAATTAAAAAAAAATAATTTCCATGGGGCTAGGTAATATTTTTCTGGAAAGGGGGCAGTAGGCCAAAAATGTTTGGAACCACTGGTCTATGCAAAGGCACAGAGATGGGAGAATGCTAAGTCTGGGGAATAGTAAGTAGATCACTTTGACAAAAATGCAGAGTATGTGAAGGGGCGTAGAGTAATAAGTCTGGAAATGTAAGTGGGAGCCAGATTGTGGAGAGTTTTAAATGCCAAGCCTAGGCGTTTGTATTTATCCTAGAAGCAAAAGGAAGCAACTAAGGATTTTTGAGCTAAGGAATGGCATGGTCAGACTTGTGACTTAGTAATATTAATTAAGAAGGATGGATTTGAGAGTAGGGAGAATGAAAGTACGGAGTCCAGTTAGGAGACAATTTCAGTCATCTAAGTGAGTCCTACTGAGAACATGAACTGGGATAGCATTGTATAAGAGGAAGGAGATGTGAGGGATGCTTGTGCAGGCAGTCAACAAGATTTGGCAGCCAATTGGATATAAGGGATGACTGCAAGGCAAGAGACAAGGATTACTCTAATCCTGCAAACCTATCAAACTGATAAGGCTATGATATCCTCAGAGAAATAGAAAAGTTTGGAGAAAGGATGCATTTAGGGTAGAAAATAGCGAGTTCTGTTTGGAACATGTTGAGCTTGAGATGTCATCCAGATGGAAATATCTAGCAGGTAACTGGGAACTCATGATTGGAATTTAGGAGAGAGATTAGGTTTGGATATATAGATTTTAGATTCCTACATAATTTCTGTAGTAATGATCACTGAACCCACAGAAAACAAAGGCATCTCTAAGGGCCAGAGTGCAGTGAGAAAAGAAAAGAGGCTCCAAGATAGAAATACAGAAGAAGACCTAAGATTAGTGGACAAGGTTATAAGATCATAGATTTGGTCCTAAATGGGGCCCCAGAAACCTTTTGGACCAGAGATTCTTAACCTAGAGTTCATGATTTATGTATAAATATTTAGTTTTGTATTTTTAGGTATATGTCTATATACCTATAGATATATACATATACATATGTATAATAATTGAATCACAATATAATTGGTGACTTTTGCAATCTCAATTATTTTATGTATTTTAAAACATTCTGTGAAGGGGCCCATAGGCTTTAGCAAACTGGTCCAAGGGTTCATGACACACAAAAGATTAATAATGTCTGATCTTGTCCTACCCTTTCATTTTACAGATGAGTAAACTGAGGGTCCAGGATATTGAGTAAATCACTCATTGTTATACAAGTGATAAACGTCAGAGATGAAATTTTAAACCAGGATGCTCTGATTCAATCAATCAGTTAAAGCCAGTACTCTTTCCTCTGTAGCATGAATATCCAGCAAAGGAGACCAAGAAGGAGTCACACAGATGGGAGAAGACTCAAGAGGAAGCAGTGTCATGAAAGCCATAGTTAAAGAGAGTATCTGGGAAGAGATTGGTTGATAGTGTGAAAGTTGAAGGACTTGATTGAGCTGATTAGTGAGGACGAGATCATGGCTTTGGCAGCAAATAAAGTACCAATATCACAGCTATGACTTGACTTATCTTTTAGCCTCTCATGTGTTCTCGGTGTGATATTTGATACACAAATCTATGAAACTCTTTTTATAGTTCCTCACACAGTATCACCTACAAGTGTGGATGATAGTGAGAATGAAAATTTTGTACTTCACGAATATAGTAAGGGAATAATTAACCATGAAAGCATCCTAGTTGGAGCCATAGACTTGATAGAAGCCTTATAAAAGCAAAAAATTCTGGGTCTCTTGTATACAAAGACCAAAGAATACTGAGTCATTGCTTATATATATATATAGTTTTGTTTTGATCTATTCTGATTTGAGAATGTTTCATTCTCAATGAATGAATGAATGATCTAGTCCTACCCCTTCATTTTACAGGTGAGTAAACTGAGGGTCCAGGAGATTAAGTAAATCACTCATGGTGATTCTCAATGAATGAATTCTGGGTGAATGAAAAAAGGCACTTATTATAAGAGTTTACTATGTGCCAAGCTCCATGCAAAACACTGGGGTTATGAATACAAGCCAACAAGAGAAATTCTACCCTGAAGGAGTTTATATTCTGAAGGAGAAAGACAATCTAAAAGAGGATCTGTGGAAGAAATGATTGGTAAGTCCAGTATGGTTTAGAAATGAGTAGGAGTGGGACAGTTAAGTGCCTTAGTAGATTGAGAGCCAGACACAGAGAGGAAAGGCCCTGGATTCAAATCGAGCCTCAGCCACTTCTTAACCATGTGATCCTGGGCAAGTCACTTAATCCTAATTGCCTAGTCCTTACTGTTCTTCTGCCAGGGAACCAGTACACAGTCTTTATTCTAAGATAGAAGGTAAGAGTTTAAAAAAAAAAAGAAATGTTTAGGAAGTGACATGTTTGTCTAATTCTGGGTCAAATAATTTAAAAGCTTCCCTATTAAAACTTAGATTCTCAGAAGAATTCAAGCTCTAATAAGGATGACCATATGCATATGGGATGGTTTTTAAATGGCCATGAGGAAAGGATGATATATCAAGAGATTTATGCTCTGATTCCAGTTCTATCATTTCTTGGTCTGGTCATTTTACTTCTATAGATCTAAATTTCCGCAACCCTAAAGTGAAGGGATTAGGATAAATGATCTCTAGGAATTCTTCCAGCTCTATTATTCTATGGCTCTCAGTTTGATCCCTCATTTTTAGAGACCACCCCTATGTTATAAAGTAATTTATTTTAAGGGTATAGAATAAAACTTGGAACAGAGACATTCTCTTTAGCTGCATTTTTATCCTAGAAATTAAACTGAAATGCTTATAAGCAAAAGATATTATTTTCCCAAAAATCCATAATGTTGCTCAAAGTTCAACACTTTCTACTTCATCCATCCCCCCAAATTAGTAACAGGAATGCCTATAAGAGCAGAACAAGGAGAACTTGGCACACTTTTCAAACTTTCAACAAAGATATGTGCAAACATTTCTGAAGGGGAAATATCAGAAGGTTTTTTTTAATGGATTTAATTCACCTGGTCAGATGTAATTTTTGCCCTTGTCCTCTCTTGTCTTCAGACTTAATGGAAAATATTGAAGTTTCAACAAAATGCACTAAAATGAGATCTCTGGATAAGCAACTACTTTATACATTTTATCATAATTGAGAGACATCCATTTGAAATTATAGAACATTATAAATGCTTGTCACTAAGAGCATAAAATGTTTTCAGAAATCCATTTTAGCCAGTTAGGTAAATATTTGATAGGCATTACCATGTTGAATGTGGATCTGGAGACATTTCCTATATAAGGGCTCAATTAAAAAGGATGCAGTATCACAGAGAACCACAGAATGTCCAACAGGGAAGAACACAAAGAAGTCATCTGATTCAGTGCACCCCTGACCAGAAATACCCTTTACAGCATCCTTGTGAAGTAGATAGACATCAAGCTTCATCCTAAATATCAAAAATGGTGGAGGTCTTATAACATCCTTAATCAGCCCATTCCATTTTGAGATAGCTTTAAGCAAAGTGTTGAGAAGATGAGGGATTTTTCCTCTTTACATAAAATCTTTAAACTATTTTAATACAGTGTTTGTGTCTTCCCTAAGTATTCTCTTTTCCATATTAGGCATCTCTAGTTTCTTCAAATAATCTTCCTATGGCAGTCTCCATCCTGATTACTCTCCTCTGGATCTAGTCTGGTTGGGTGATGTAGTATGACGTGATGAGATGTGACATGTTGTGCTGTGATATGGATCATAGATCCTAGACTTCTTTTCCATGGTAAGCATCTCTATTTTCTTCAAACAATCCTCCCAGGGCCTATCCACCCTAGCTGTCTTCCTCTAGATTACCCAATCCAGTTTATCAATGAGATAGGAAGAGATATGATGGGAATGGGAAGGGATGGGTTGGGATGAGACGTTCCATCTCTGATCTTGACCCTCTATCCACCAAGCCACCTAGCTATCTCTCCTACACTATCTTTTGAAGTGTATCCAAGCTCATATTTGTTGTTTCCATAACACTATCTATCCATCTTATCCTCTGTCATCTTCTTTCCTTTTGCCTTCAATCTTTTCCAACATCAGGATCTTTTCCAAAGAGTCCTGTTTTCTCATCATGTGGCCAAAGTGTTTAAGCTTCAGCTTCAATATCTGATCTTCCAGTGAATAGTCTGAATTTATTTCTTGACCTATTGACTAATTTGATCTTGTTTTCAAGGAACTCTCAAAAGTCTTCTCCAGAAACATAGTTTGAAAGCATTGATTCTGCAGGGCTCAGTTTTCCTTATAGTCCAACTCTCACAACCTTAAATTACTACTGGCAAAAATTATGAGATTAACCTGGAAATGTGGGCAGGAGTCAGTTGTGGAGTACCTTAAATCTAAGATTTTAGGTTTGGGTTTTAATCCCAGATGCCCAAGGACAAGGCAAAAACGTGTTTCAAAGTTATACAGGTACCAAAATAGCAAAACCAGGATGTGAACTGAGTATTTCCTCCCCAATGGAAGAAAGGAAGGGGAAAAAAAGAGTTCAAAGCATTGAAGGCTTTCAAATATATCCAAGATGGACTGGTCAGGAAAATTCATCTTTCTGAGTTCAAATCTGGCCTCAGACATTTTACTAGCTATGTTGTCTTAGGCAAGTCACTTAATCTGTTTGCCTCAGTTTCCTCCTCTTGTAAAATGAGCTGGAGAAAAAAATCTCAAACCATTCCAGTATCTTTTCCAAGAAAATCCCAAATGGGGTCACCAAGAGTCAGACTTACTGAAAAATGGCTCAGCAACATTTATTAAACACCTATATCATGTGGTTTGCTAAGTACTGGCAAATGTGCAAAGCTTAGATAAACCAGGATAACATATTGATTCTAAGACAGGAGGTGAGGTTTGTTTGTTTTGTTTTTTAACTACACCTCCTCTTTACCTCCTCTCACCCACAATTCATTCTTCTTGCCTGGGGTGTCCAGTCCAACAACTCTTGGCACTTCAAATATAAAGTTCCTAAATCCCAAATTACTGCAATGTTCCAATGCTCTTGATGGTCATTTATGGATGTCTCCTTGAAAAATGCCTTATAATTACATAATCACATTACAGATAATCTTGTTTATTGGATATTCCTTCTACGGCACAGATTTGCTAATAGTTCCTCTTGAGGATTTGTTTCCTTGGATACATCTTACACCCAACTCCTAGCAATGCGCTGTACGAATACACAGGCTGCCAGTGTTCGGTCCCAGATGTGTGTGCTAGGCTTCTTTTAAAGATTGTTTGGGGAACGAAGAGTTTGCTCTGTAAGATTTTTTAAAATCCTTTCTTGCATCATTTTAGAAGATCCTGATTGAGCAATAGCAAAAGGCTTATTTAGAGATGGTAGATGGAACAGATAAGAGGGCAAGACCAGTCTTTCATCCCTGATGGCAGTTTTGATTACTTCTTTAGTGTAAGCAACCAAAATGTGTAGCTCCAGGCATAGGCAGCATCCAGACTATGGCCTCAAAAGGTTAGAATGTAGTGGTCAAAATGGGATATAAGATTCCATCAGTAGCAGTTCTGTTTCTCCAGAATACCTAGCAACTTACCTATGCTAAGTAAGGACATCATGAGAATACTGCTGGTCTATTTCCAAGGCAATTCATTTTTCCCCTTAAATTTGTTTCTTGGGGCTCAATTCTCCTCTGAATGACAAATATGTTAGTTTTGTAAAAATGAGAAGATTATGGGGCGGGCAGGTGGATAGGGAGCCAGGCTTAGAGATGGAAGGTCCTGGGTTCAAATCTGGCCTCAGACACTTCCTAAACTGTGTGACCCTGAGAAAGTCACTTAACCCCCATTGCCTAGTCCTTACTGCTCTTCTGCCTTGAAACCAATATTTAGTATTAATCCTAAGACAGAAGGTAAAGGTTTTTAAAAAATCACCAGAAAAGAATAGAAAGCAAGTTCAGAAGGAAGCACAAAGGAGCAGAACATTTTGGGGGGGAAATATGTAGAATTTATTATATACTAAAAAAAAAGAAACAAGGAGCATGGAATGAAGATTCACAATTTCATAGAGAATTCTTTTGTGTTTTGCTTTGTGCATAGAATTTCTTTTAGTGAGAGTGGTATTTAAGTTTAGAATTTTTAAAAGAGAAAAAAGAAAATTCCACATGATAAAGAACTGAAGTTTCTTGGACAATCATTTTTATATGTATGTAAATGGCTATTTTATTTGGTGGGGTGCTTTTTAAAGTTCAGGATCAAAATTAATTTTTCTAAAAAGTTCAAGGATATTGCCATTCAATTGTTTCATTCCTGTCCTAATTTTAATTACCCCATTTGGAGGTGTTTTGTGTTGTTGTTCTTGTTGTTTTTTCTTTGCAAAGATCCTGGAGTTGTTTGCCATTTCTTTCTCCATCTCATTTTAGAGATGGGGAAACTGAGGCAAGCAGGGTTAAATGACTTACCCAGAGTCACACAATTAGGAAGTGTCTGAGGCTGGATTTGATACTGACCAGGCATAAACAAATACACAAGAAAAGGATCCACCATCTTCTAGTTATACACATCACTCTCTCATTTTTCAAGAGAGAAATGGCACATAGTTACTCTTAGTCATTTGTAGGATTAAGTTTTTTGATGAGCTTTTCTGAAGTTTTAGTTTCTAAGCAAATAATAGTTCAGTAAGCAAGTTTTTTCTTTTTTGGAACCTGAGTTTGATTTTTATCTGCTGAGTTTTGGAATATATTTGTGTTATTCTATTATCATTTTACTTAATATATACATGGATTGTTTCTGATGCTTTCATTCCTTGTTGTTTTTAAAAAAATTTTTTTAACCTCTTACCTTCCATCTTAGAATCAATACTGTGTATTGGTTCTAAGGCGGAAAAGTGGTAAGGGCTAGGCAATGGGAGTCAAGTGACTTACCCAGGGTCACACAGTTACAAAGTGTCTGAGGCCACATTTGAACCCAGGACCTCCCATCTCTGGGCCTGGCTCTCAATCCACTGAGCCACCCAGCTTCCCCCTCATTTCTTGTTTCTTATTAGATCTTGGTTTGAAATCAGAGCTACAAAAAATGGCCTAAAAGAAACAAAAAATCCTTAATTACCAAGGGCAAAGTAGGAGATTATTCATGTTACCTGATTCTTTCTCTTACTGGAAAGGCATTGTGGTCTTTTGGAAAGAACTCATGAGTCAGAGGGTCTGTGTTCAAGTCCTGTTGCTCTCATTTGCTACCCAGTAACCTTGGGCAAGTCATCTTTCTTCTCTAGCCCTTAATTTAGTTATTGGTTAAATTTTGGGGGGAAAGAGAGAGAGATTAAATACATATGATCCCTTCTAGCTTTAAAAATCTATAAAGTAATACCTTTCTGCTATTTTGTCTCCTTAGCAGCTAGTCCACCAAGTCATAAGTTTAAGTGAGGATGAAGAGAGTAAATTGGAAGATTCCTGGGAGGAAAAGGCAGTTCCCATTAACTAGTAAGAGACTTTTTATTCCATTTCTCTCTACTATAGTTGATAGTTCACTAACCTACCAAAAGAGCCATTTGTATAGGATCACAGCATCTCCATCCTATCCTACAAGGGAATAAAGTACCAAATTGTATTGGAAAGAATCTTGGATTTAAAGGCAAAAGACTTGCATTAGAATCCCAGTTCATATTTAACATAATGACTAATACATAGGCAGTTTTTAATAAATGCTTATTAATAGATCAACTGTCTTTGTGGTCTTGTGACTTTGAGTGAGTGTCTTTTTTCAAAGTCTCAGTTTCCTTATCTGTAAAATGAAAGAGTTGGGAAAATAATAATAAAAGAAATCTGAACATTACTATATACCTTGGTCCCAGTATAAGATGAGGAAATATACCTCTCTCCTTTTTTGCAAAGGTGAGGAACTATGGGTGTAAAAAGCTGCATTCGCTATCAAAAAATGTTTTTATTATTACAGCAGAGAATTCATCATGTTACAAAGGAATGGTTGGGGGAAAAAGATTTGGAAATGACTCCAAAGTAAAAAAGAAGGCATCTGTACCATAAGAAATGATGAGCAGATTAATTATTTCTAAACTTGGGAGGAACTACATGAGATAAAAAAGAGTGAAATGAGTAGAATTAAAAGACTGTATACAGATGAAGATTTAATACTTGAAGGATAACTTGTGAATATTTTCCTCCAGAGAATGAAGTGAGAAGTGGAAACACAAAAAGCATGATCTATATATTTTGTTGGATGATTCTCCAGGTGTGGGGAGAAAAAAGAAGGGCTGAGTAAATAGACAGACAGAGATATAGATAGATAGATAGATAGATAGATAGATAGATAGATAGACAGACAGACAGACAGGTAGATGGGTGGGTAGGTGGGTAAGGTACGTAGGGGGAGAGAGAGAGAGAGAGATCATGATCATGATCATGATTATGATGGTGATGATGGATGAATTAATGATACATCAATGAAATGTGTTAATAAAATAGATGAATGGGTAGGACCAAATGATTTCTAAGTTCTTTTCAGTTCTAACATCCTATAATTTTAGGTAGTTTTAATGGTAGGAGGCAATCCAGTAAAAATTCAGAGGATGAATCCAAGGAGAGCAGAATTTATTGGGGTGGTACAGCAGAATTTAGAAGGCAGCTTGAAAACACAGGCACCTCGGACATAAGTACCAAAAGGGTGTGAAGGGAGAGTGACAGGGTCCCAAATAGAGACAGCCTATTTCACAATTCTGCCAAGGGCTCTTCCTGAGCACAGTAGATTTCTATCTAAATCCAATGGAATAGGTAGAAGGTTACAATGGCAAGGTAGAAAGAAGCTTTAACACTATACACAGGAACTAGGAAGTTTTCACCATATTTGCTTTTGGAAAGTCGTGAGGTTCTTAAAAGGCATCAAGAAATAAGATTACAAATTACCATCAAAGTCAGGAACAATGCCTATACCTAATTCAAACAAGAAATATTGTTCATCCTTCATTTTCAAAGAAGACCAATGACATCACAAGAGTGATGTATTTTTCAGGAATTGATTTTAAATGAGGCAGAATTGCATAAAGTTGTCAATCTCACTTTTTCTTCCAGTCTTCAAAATCCAGTAGCGAGACAAAAGTTAGGATGATTGGCGATGACGCAGGATGCAGTGGATGACCTTGGTGCCTTTGATGTCTGACCAAGCTCTAAGTATTCTACAGCACCTTCTTCAAATGTCTTTATGGTCATTGGAATAGATTGTTCTCATCCACCAATTGCTCTAGGGGAAGTCCTCCTCCGCTTGGGTAGACACCCCACTAACTCATTGATGATTTAGAAGTCTGCTGGTTTACCTCAATTTGGTTTAGCCCATCTGCTGAGACTGAGCTGTGTGGCTCAGTCTCTTTGAGCCATAGATGAGAGTTGAGTGACATAATGGACACCAAAAGTGGATGAGCAGCCTTGAAAAGGGCCCAGCAAACCATCACACCAAGAGGTGCTACTCCTTCCTGAACACTACTCAAGCAAGAATAGTAATGAATAGAATAAAGTGTCTCCCTAGGGAATTCATCAATATTTCTCAGGGTGTTTCTAAGGGAATTCTTTTGCAATAGCTTATTTTCAGCTTACTATACCTTCTTCTCTACTCCAAACTTTTAGTAAATCACATAATTTTTCTTAAAAACTTGGATAAGGAGGAAGGAAGGAGGGAAGGAAGGAAGGCGAGAAGCTCTTACTCTGTGCCTTTGGACGTATCTCTTAACCTCTCTGTGATTCTATTTTCTCCTCTATAAAATTAGGAGAGTGAATCAGATAATATCTGAGTTTCCTTCCAATTCGATATCTACATAAACCTATGAAAAATAGCCCCTGCCCTCATGGAGTTTACTGTCCATTGTAGTGGCACTAAAAATAATTTAAATTTAAAAATAAAAAGATATAAAACTTCAGTTTTTATAACAAGTCTTCAGTTTTTATAACAAGTCCATTCCACAGACCCTAAGGAGTTTAAATAAACGAGCAGGAGGGTTCTTGCAAGAAAAGAAAACAATAAAAAGAATTTATTGCATTATTTATCATTCCCAAAGGATTCATTGAGCAATGTGATGTAAGTTGCAGTAATCAAAGACAGTCCCAAATATTACATCACCCTTAAAAGACACTGTGTTAAAAAAAAAATCACAATCCAGTTCTGAGATGGTGCAGGTGCCAAAACTTGCCTGCCTTCGGGGCATCCCATACCTGCCAAAGGAAAGAAAAATAAGTGTAGGTGATGTTATTTTTCCCCTTACGTCATTTCTTAAATTCTACTTTCATAGACCCTGCTAGTTACTTTATGAGCTTAGTATTTTGCACATAGTAGGTGCTAATAGGTGTTTGTTGAATGACTCTTCCATAAATTTAAACTAAGTCTGAATACATGCTCGATTTGTTTCTAGAATGCCATTGTTGCTCATCCTTTGTTTTCAAAGAGAACCAATGACATCATGAATGGTGTGTTGAATTGAGCATGAATTGGGTTTAAGTGAGGCAGAGTTGCAAAAGTCATCAGCCTCACTCTCTCTTCCAGAATCATCCAAGTCCAGTGACAAGACCAAAGTCAAGAAGACCAGCAATGGCCGGGGATTCAGTGGGTGACTTTGGTCTCTTCAGTGTCTGATGAGGGTTGGAGGGCACCACAATGCTTGTTTCAGGTACCTTCATGACCATTGGAAGAAATTGTTCTCATCCACCCATTCTGCCAGGGAAAGTCTTTACATGCTTGGGGTAGGAATCCCCTAATCCAACAAAGGGGTTGAGCCTGTTGTTTACCCTCAATCTGGTTTAGCCTGTCTTCCGAGACAGCTTCAGCAGATGAATGAGATGTTTAGGGAGGGCTTGTCAAGCCATTTTCAGGGATGCTCATACACCTTTGGTGTCCGCCTGCCACCCAACTCTCTTCTGTGTCTCCAGAATACAAAGAGGTAGAATGAAGTTTCTTCTAATTAAGAGTGTCTCTAAGCTAGAATACTCCGTAGCACTTTAAATAGACACTGTCTTTTACTATTCAAACCAGTCATGAGTCTCACCTCCAACCATAACACTTTAAATAGACCCTGTCTTTTTCCCATCATTCAAACAGGTTATGACTCCCACCTCCATCAAGTTAAATCAAAGAATGAATTGAAAAGGAGGGATTGGCTCTTCTCTTATCTCCCCTGCCTACTCTTGCAAAATGACACATTTAACCCTTATCCTTGTTCCTTAAAATGCAGTTAACTCTGGGGTAGCTGGGTGGCTCAGTAAATGGAGTGCCAAGCCTGGATATGGGAGGTCCTGGGTTCAAATCCTATCTCAGACACTGGCTAATGGTAGGACTTCATTTTATGTCTGAGAAAACTGAGGTTCAGATTATTGTTAAATGAGCTACCCAAGATCACATGGATAGTGTCAGAGAGGGGTCCTGTAACTCAATTAGAGATAGTGCTTTTGCAGCTGAAAGTTATGCATTGTTCTTCTACTAAAGTCCTACTCCAATGTCTCCAATGTCTCATTATAATAAGGAGATCACTTGACTGCAACCGCAGAGCATAAACCAGCAGTCCCTAGAATCAAATATTTAGACCTCTGAGAGCCCCTCCAGCCCTACATTTTGATCCTATGATCCTGTCAATTTAACAGAATTATTCATTTACAGATTGTTTTAATTCCAGTTTTGTAACTTGAAATGATTAGTTCTTAGAATTTGAAAGAAGTCAAACTTCCATTTTTCCTGGGGCCAGTAAACATTTATATTATATTATCTCAAATAGGAAATCACTGCAATAAAGCAAATACTTTTACTCCTCCCTAACTGAGTCTCACGGGGCAGCTAGGTGACCGAGTGGAAAGAGTCCCAGACCCGGAGTCAGGAAGACTACAGCTAGTCTAGCAACATAAACCCCTTCCCCTCCTCAGAGACTTAGAGTGGGAATGAGAGTGTGTATACTTTTGATTATATCTTCTGAAGTAAATATTTCTTTGTAAAAGCTCCATAGTGATTTTGTTTTTCAATCCAACTCTTTGTGACCCTCTGAATCATACTGTCTATGGGGTTTTCTTGGCAAAGATCCTGGAGTGGTTTGCCATTTCTTTCTCCAATGGGTGAAGGCAAACGGAGCTCAGTGACTTATCCAGGGTCACATAGTCAGAAAATGTCTGAGGTTGGAACTGAACTCCAGGTCTGGGAATCTATCCATCTAGTCAATGTAACAACGATGTTATATTATTTTTATTGTTGTCATATAATGTATTACATTACATATTATATTTAATATAATGTCAAGCATCATATTATAAATTATATTTATTATTCAATTAAATTTTCTTCTAAGACACAGAAGGGCTGTTCTATATCAGGAGAGGTGAGCCCATACAGATGAGGTTACAAATTCTTTTTTTTTTAACTTTTACCTTCTGTATTAGAATCAATACAATATATTGGTTCTAAAGTAGAAGAATGGTAAGCGTTAGGAAATGAGGGTTAAGTGACTTGCCCAGGGTCACACAGCTAGGAAGTGTCTGAGTCCAGATTTGGGACCTCCCATCTCTGGGCCTGGCTCTCAATCCACTGAGCCACCCAGCTGCTCTGAAGTTACAAATTCTTGATGGCTTGAAGCAAGTACATATTGTACCCCTACATTATCTTTGTATGTTTCCACTTTTTTCATCTTTGCAAAGTAGTGACCTCCCTACTGCTCCATTTACAACTGATCCTCCAATCCAAAATACTGTAATAAAAAAGAAGTCACCCAGGATAGCTCTAAGGAGGGACTCACTTTCCCTGCTATTGTCGAATATTAATTCTGCAGCTGCTTTCAGCAATCTTTAATCCCACCGTGATTGCTGTTGGCAGATGTCTGTTTCAGTCTAAAATGAGACCTATTTTGTGAAATTGTCTGTATGTTCCCACTTCTAGCAAAGATTACTAGGAGGAATGATGTCTTAGAGAAGAATTTTAGGTAGGATATGAGCACAGGATATAGGTTTTCTTTTTTTCTTATGGCAATTATGTAAAAAAAGGAAAAAGTATTAATAAAACATTTTTCTCATAGGTTTTATCTGTTTTATTGTTTTTAATTCATGCTCTCCTCTTTTCTTTTTGCATCGCTATCAGTCCTAAATGATTCCACCTCACCATGTTGTTGCTGTTATTCAGTTGTGTCCAACTCTTCATGACCCGATAGACCACATCACACCAGATCCTTCCATCCTCCCAAAAATCTGTCCAAGTTCATGTCATTGTTTCTATGGTGTTTTAGATAAGAGGGCAGCTAGGAGGCTCTGCGAATTGAGACCCAGACCTAGAGATGGGAGATCCTGGGTTCAAATCTAGTCTCAGATACTTCCTAGCTGTATGACCCTGGACAAATCACCAAACCCCAATTGCCTTGCCTTTAATGATCCTCTACTTTGGAACTAATACTTAGTATTGATTCTAAAATGGAAGGTAAGGGTTTTAAATATATACATATATATGTATATAGTTCATTACTCACCTATAGTCTACACTTCTCTGCCAAGGTACAAAAGACATGCTTCACCATTAATCTATTAGACATTTATCAGCACCTTGCAATTGATCAGCATCCTGCACCAATAAGCATCCTGAAATCTTTCAGGGCTTTTTCATTCATATTATCACAATCACGATATAAATTGTTCCTTTGGGTTTACTTTACTTCATTGTACATCACTTCATACTACCTTTCTCAAGTTTCTCTGAAATCTTCAGATTTATCATTTCTTAATCCCATTAGGAGGTAGTTAGGTAGCTCAGTGGATAGAGCACCATGCCTGGAATTAGGAAGACCTGAGCTCAAATTGGGTCTTAGATATTTATTAGCTATGTAGTCCTAAGCAAATCACTTAACCTGGAGTTTAAAACTCTGGAGAAGAGAATGACAAACCACTTTAGCATCTTTCCCAAGAAAACTCCAAAGACATTTTTGATGTGCTTTGGTCACAATTGTATTTACAAAGAGTCAACTGGATGACTGAGAAATATGGCACAATAATAATTCATATGCCACAATTTGTTCAACCATTCCCAAATCAATAGATACCCACTTTCCTCCCAGTTTTTTGCCACTACAAAAAGCTCAGCTACCAATGTTATCTATATGAGACCTTTCATACAGGAAAAATCTTTCCCATGCAGAAAGGCATAATTAAAAGAACCTAAAGTGGACTTTACTGCTAAAGTCCCGTATTTTTATACTAGCTCTCTCACTAACTAGCTGTGGAAACCTGGGTAACTCAGACAGACTGGTCCAAAGTTTTCCTACCTGTCAAATGAGACAGATGGAATAGATCATGTCTTAGGTCCCTTCCAGGTCTAACTTTCAATGAATCTATTGAGTTGAGATACAAGTGACTTAGAAATTATACTCTGATCTGGCTCTGTACACACCATGAGCTGACAACTATGCAAAAAAAAATCAAATCTTAGAATCAAAAGATCAAGTTATGAGGGTGATTTTCCCAAGAATCATTTCTATTTTTAATCCATAAATAGCTCATTCTTGCCATTCCAGTGATTGCTTCCTGCATGACTTTAATAGTGTGATATGTCTGGGCTCTTGTCTTGGGATTGCAGGAAAAGTGAAAGAAGGAAAGAAGACCTTAAGATAACAGTATTCTTTTTAATTTGAGTGACCATCTGTGAGAGAAAGAGCAACAAGACCACTAAAAAATAAATATTTTCAAGTGGAAGGATCATTTTACTTGTCTCCTGAGAAATCTGTTTGCAGACTAAGAAGCAACAGCTAGAACTGATCGGTTTAAGACTGGGAATGGAGGAATAGCTAAGTGGCTCAGTGGATTGAGAACCAGGCCTAGAAGTGGGAGGTCCTGACTTCAAATCTAGCTTCAGATACTTCCTAGCTGTATGACCCTGGGCAAATCATTTAACCTCCAGTGCCTAACTAGCCCTTATCACTCTTATGCCTTGTAACCAATATACAGTATTGATTCTAAGCTTGAAGATAGGGGTTAAAAAAAGAAAAATACTGTATATTGTCATCTTATTTATTTAATTTGTATATAGAATTTATCACACAAAATGTTTGGATAGATGAATCAAAAGCCAGAAAAAGGTTTCTGGTAGAAATATCAATTATCTCAGATATGCAGAAGATACCACTCTGGTGGCCAAAAGTGAAGGATTAAGAAGCCTCTTGGTGAGGGTTGAAGAGAAGAGTGTAAAAGCTGGCTTAAGCCTAACACCAAAAAAACTATGATTTGGCAACTGGTCCCATCACTTCTTGGCAAATAGAAGCAGTTTCAGATTTTATATTCTTGAGTTCAAAGATCATTGTAGAAAGTGACTGCAGCCAGGAACCTAAAAGATGCTTGCTTCTTGGAAAGAAAGCTATGGCAAATCTGAACAGTATTCTAAAGGCAAAAATACTGCCTTGCCAACAATGGTCCATATAGCCAACCCTTTGTTTTTTTCCAGTACCAATATACAGCTGTGAGAATTGAATTTGAATTTGAATTCATATCTCTGGCTTCATGTCCAGAGCTTTATCTACTACACCATAGACTGCATAATCATTAAAATTCATTTGAGTTTTACAGTTCTAAGACTAAGGCATCTCACTTTTTTATGAGGCTTATTAAAAAAAAAACCTTTCTTGATGGAAAAAAATATTGAAGTAAAGGGAGGCACCAGGGACACAACACTAAGTTAGGTCATTGAGTTTGAAAGAGGGATAGTTTCCCACCATCTTATTGCTGGGATAAAGATTTGTTGATTATTTCATCATATTTTCATTCCATTGACACTATACATTCGTGCAGCCAAAAGTATAAGCATGGGTTCCATTAGGACAAAAAGATAAATACATCATGACTTCCAGTTGCATCTCCATTCTTTGCATTTGGAATACTGATGTGTTCCAGGCCCAATGTACTGGATTTGGTGTCTTGTATTCAAATTCTGACTTTACCATTTACTATCTATATGACCTGAGGAAGATAGTCCCAGAGTTCTTGGTCTCTTTTTTCTCACCTTTAAAATGAAGAATATAGTAGAATAAATAACCTCTAACATCCCTTCCTACCTCCAGATTGACTCCTCTCAGAGCCTCCGTCAAGGAGGGCATCTAAGCCAACCAGTGCTCTCTCTTCAGGATTCACTCTGAACCTTCTGATAACTTTGTCTCTCCCCACTCCCCACCTGTATTCACTAATTCTTTCAGCTTTCTGTGGTCTTCTTCTATTAGAATATAATTATTCATGGCACATGCAAAACCCAGTGGAATTGCTCATTGACTACAAGAGAGGGGTGGGAGGATGGGAAGGAAGGAACACAAATAATGTAACCATGGAAAAATATTCTTAATTAATTAGTTAATTGAAGATTTTCAAATAGAATAGAAGTAATCAATCAATAAACATTTCTAAAGTTCCTGCCATATGTCAGGCACTATGCTAAGCCCTCAGGATACAAAAAGAGGAAAAAGATAGTTCCTGCACTCAAGATACTCACAATCTAATAGAGAAGTTTATAGTCTGATATAAGCTCCTTAACTAAAGGGACTATCTTTCCACTTGTGTTTACTTTCCCAAAGCTTGGTATAGTGAGCATTTAATAAATTCTAGTCGACTAACTATGAGTAATAAAAGTAGTTACGATCCAATCTGGCTGCATCAGGAAAGTGTTGGCACTCTTTAAAATAACATGGTTTAAATGATTAGAAATCAAGATGTGAATTTGAAAAATATTTTCTTCTTTGACTCCTTACGTAGGCTTAAAGGGACTATTTCCGTAAAGGATAAATATTTTGGAAGGGGGAATAAAAGATAGACTTGGTGATGTAGTAATCATTAAAAATCACCAACCATTAGCTCCTAGACATCATGGTAATATAGTCCCTGTTTCTGGGGAAGTTAAGGCTACTGGATCACTCATAGTTGGGAGTTCTAAGCCAGCCTGAGTGTGACAGGGAGATCCAATCTCAAAATAATAAAAAGAATTTTTAAAAATTGCCAAACACTTCAAAATTCCAACTTTAACCAAATTCATTATCTGTGGTCTTCCCTAAAATTAAGGTATTCAGCCAAGTCCAGAGGAGTAATCTGATTATTTTTCCCATTTAATAATAAATTTGCTACCCAATCAGCTAGTAGCTAGAACTAAGACTGAAATTCATGGTGATGCAAATTTAAAGTATGGTGGACTTAAAGCATTGAGTCTAGAGTCAGAAAACTGTTTCAGATCTTAAATTGTGACATTTAGTCTTTGTGCAGCCTGGGGCAAATCATTCAAGTGAAATGGAAGCTTTTTGACATCTGAGACTTTCATTTTTTACTTTGTACCTCATGTACTTGGCAGATTGTGGTTATTGCTGTTGAGTTTTTTTAGTCATGTCTGACTCTGTGACTCCATTTGGAGTTTTCTTAACAAAAATACTGAACTTATTTGCCATTTCCTTCTCCACCTCATTTGACAGATGAGGAAACTGAGAATAACAGCATTAAATGACTTGCCAAAAGCCACACAGCTAGTTAACATCTGAGGCCAAATTTGAACTCAGGTCTTTCTGACTCTAAGCCCAGGGCTCTATCAAGTATGTTACCTTGCTGCACCCTAGACCCAATAATAGGGACTTTATGAATGTCTGGTTGTTTGAATCATTGATTAAATATACCTCTTGAGGCCTAAATTTCCTCAAAATGGTGATTATATTAAGGTCTCCTTTAGTTCTTTTTCTTAAACTACAGGAATTATAAATACTTTCACCACTTATTTCACAGGTTTGTTAAAAGGGAAAGTGTTTTAAAAGTGAGTTATTATTATTATAATACAAGCCCTTCATTCAATGCTTTACAAAAGATTTTATGAATGAGAGAATACAATTCAATTTAATAAATATTATTAGGCACCAAATTTATGCAAGGCATCATGGTATAATCCAAAGATATCAAAAAAATACATAGTTCCTTCCTTCAAGAAGCTCACAGGCTAGAAGAGATGATGAAACTTGGACAGTTATCTATAATATGAGTTATAATCTTTTCCTGGAAGTCTTCCCCAATTCCTTTTTATTTCTAATGCCTTCCCTCTAACAAATATTTCCTGTTTTATCCTGCAAATAGCTTGCTTTGTATCTATTTGTTTACATGTGATCTCCCCCATTAGAGTATATCATCCAATGGGCAAGAGGTATCTTTTTTCTCTTTTTGTATCCTCAGTGTTTGGCTAGTACCTGGCACACAGAGAGCACTTAATAAATATAGAAGTAGCTAAGTAGTTTGTATTTTATTCCATAGGCAATAGGAAAACAAGAGAAACTTAAAGAAAGAAGTGATATAATCAGGGCTATGCATTAGGAGATTATTCTATCAGTTCGAAAAGGAACAGTGGCTTGGAGATTGGATAGAAAAGTCAAAAGATGGAGTTAGAAAATCCAAGTTTTTACCAGGTTATGAGGTACCAAGCTAGGGTAGTAGCTATGTTAGTGGAAAAATCAGAGCAGATAGGAGAGATTGTCAGTATGGTGGGAAATAAAAAGTACTATATCCTGAAAAGACAAGAGAAAGCAGAGGAAAGCTTCTTCTCCCCAGAAAAGCTCCCTATAAAGAGAATATTGAAGCAACCACTATAAACAGTGACCAAGTCAGACATTTTTCAGGTGGGTCCAACTCTTTGTGACCCCATTTAGGGTTTTCTTGGCAAGATGCTGAAGTAGTTTGCCCTTTCCTTTTCCAGTTCATCTGACAGTTGAGGAAACCAAGGCAAACAAGATTAAGTTACTTGCCCAGGATCATCTGGCTAATAAGTAGCTAACACTGGATTTGAACTCCAGAAAATGAGTCATCCTGACTCTATTTTATCCTCTTTGCCACCTACCTGCCCCTTACCTATGATTGTAATCTCCTAATTCATAGCCCTGATTACCTCATTTCCTTCTTCCTCCTTGAAAAAATCTGAGTCACTTGTCTACATAGCATTTCTCCACATAGGAATACAGATAATTAGATCTTATTGAAGCCCTTAAAGAGGCAAATTTTAAAATTATGAGTTTTCTTTCTTTCCCCTCTGTTTCTTATTTACTTTTTCATGTTTCTCTTGTTTTTTGTGGTTGGATATCAAACTTTCCATTTAGTTCAGGTCTCTTCTTTGCAAATATTTGGAAATCTTCTATCCTGTTGAATGTCCATACTTTCCCCTGGAAGTATATAGTCAGTTTTGATGGGTAAGTGATCCTTGGTTGTAGACTCAAATATCTTGCCTTTCTGAATATCATATTCCATACCTTGTAGTCTTTTATTGTGGGAGGCTGCCAGATCCTGATTGTAATCCTGATTGGTGTTCCTTGATATCTGAATTGTCTCTTTCTGGCTTCTTGTAATATTTTTCCCTTAACTTGGAAACTCTTGAATTTGGCAATTATATTCCTGGGGGTTGACTTTTGAAGGTTTAGTGTAGAGGGTGATCTATAAATCCTTTCAATGTCTATTTTGCCCTCTTGTTGAAGAATATCAAGGCAATTTTCTTGAATAATTTCTTGTAGTATAGTCTCCAAATTTCTATTAATTTCTAATTTTTCAGGAAAACCAATGATTCTCAAATTGTCTCTTCTAGACCTGTTTTCTTAATCTGTCATTCTCTCAGTGAGATATTTCACGTTTCCTTCTATTTTGTCATTCTTTTGCTTTTGTTTTATTAGTCCTTGCTGTCTTACAAGATCATTGACTTTTACTTGCCCAATTCTGGTCATTAGAGACTGGTTTTCTTTTGATTTTCCTTTTTGATTTGTTCTATCTTGTTTTTCATGGTTTCCTGCTGTTTAATTTGGGTCTTCAATTTGCTTATCATTTCATTTTATTTTGGGGCATCTTTCTCCAGTTAGGAGTTTCTGTCTTGTAACCTGTTAATTTCCTTTTGAGTTATTTCTCACTTTTCTTGCCAAATCTCTTGCATCTTTCTCATGATCTTGGATTTGAAATCTTCTAGAGCTTGTAACCAATTTTCATTTTTTTGGGAAGGTATGGATGTGTTTCCTTGTTTGTCGTCCTCTGCAGTCTGCTCTGTTGTCTGGTTTTTTTCTGTGTAAAAATTATTGAGGGGGCAGCTGGGTAGCTCAGTAGATTGAGAGCCAGGCCTAGAGATGGGAGGTCCTAGGTTCAAATCTGCCCTCAGATACTTCCCAGCTGTGTGGCCCTGGGCAAGTCACTTGACCCCCACTGCCTACCCTTACCACTCTCCTCCTGCCTTGGAGTCAATACACAGACTCCAAGACAGAAGTAAGGGTTTAAAAATAATAAAAAATAAAATAAAAGTTATCAAGTGTTAACATTTTCCTCTTGTTCTTTCTCTTGGATAGTTCTTGGGCATTGCTTGCCATTATTATGCTGGTTTTTCCTTCTCAGTCAAAAGTCTGGGTGAGACAGGCAGGCTTTCTGTGTATAGAGCTGTGGAGCAATTTTTGCCTGCATCACAGAGCAGTGCTGCCCCTCTCAGCTTTATCCTCGCACCCCAGGTCTGTGATCTTTAGGCTCCTGGGGTCTCAAGTCTAGCTGTTCTCAGGGTCAAACCTCCTGGTGGTCTCCTTGCTTGCTCCTCTGCCTGAGGCTCCTTTATGAGTCTCAGCACGCTGCTTCCACAGTCTGTCACCCCTCTGCTCTAGGTCCTCACCCAAGGTCCATATTCTTTAGCCTCTTGGGGTCTTAAGTCTTGCTGCTCTCAGAAGCGAGCCCCTGGTGGTCTCAGGTAGCTGCCAAGAACTTAGTGACTTAATGAATGCCCCAGGCTTGCTCTAACTCTTGTGCCCTGGCTTTCGGACTGTAGGTGGGGTGGGGATGGGGGGTGGATTGATCAGCCCACATTTTAGTGAGAGTTATTTCCCCCCCTCATAGCATGGAAATGTCCAAATCCCATGAACTTTCAATGATGCGGCCTATTGTGGGGTCCCTTTGTTCATCTGTATTTGGTTTTTGTGTCCTCTTGAAGTATCATGTATAGGTTGGTTAGGAGAGTTAAGCACCCTGCTTCTACTCTATAGCCATCTTAACCTGGAAGTCCCTACAATTGGCAAGGAAAGACTACTGAATCCAGTTGTAGAGGTGGAATGCATAGAATTTTATAACTGAGTGGATATTGTCATTAAAGCAAAGGGAAGAGCCAAAGACAACTTCAAGGTTTTAAGCCTGAATAATTTGGAGAATGGTAGTGCCTTCAAAGAAATAGAGAAGTTAGGAGGAAGGAGGGACAACTAGGTGATAATGTGAATAGAGTAGCAGGCCTGGATTCCCAGAAGATTAATTTTCCTGAGTTTAAATCTGGCCTCAGACACTTATTAGCTGTATGATCCTAGGAAAGTCACTCAATTCAATTTGCCTCGGTTTCCTCATTTATGAAAATGTACTGGAAAAAGAAATGGCAAACCCCTCTACTATCTTTGCCAAGAAAACTTCAAATGGGGTCAACAGAGTCAGACACAAACAATGGTAACTGGATGAAGGAAAGTCTTTTGGCAAGGCAAGCTAATGATTTCAAGTTGGGATATGTCAGGTTTGAGCTCCATCAAGATGAATCTATACTGAGGATGGAGCCCAGTGTTTGTTACATAGATGCAGAAGTCATTGAAAAAGAACTAACAAGTGAAGACATTAGAATAGATGAGAGCACCAAGGGAGAAAGTGTAGAGACAGAAAAGAAGAGGGTCAAGAACAGAATCTCAGAGAATACCCTAATTTAAGGAGAAAAAACAAAAAGTAGAAATAGTTATGGAGACCAGAGAAGAGAAATTAATATCCTGGAGAAAGGCTAGAAGAATAATGTCGTGGAAGCCAAAAAAGGAGAGAGCATCAAGAAGAAAGAGGGAAGTCTTTTTCCATTTCCAAAGGTTGCAGATTCAACTCAAGAAGTATTTCCAAAGTACCTACTCCCTGCAAGACAATAACAAAACAGTCCCTATCTTGGAGGTAGTTATAGTCTGCTGGTACATAAGTAAATCAAAGAAGGGGAAAATACTGGTAAAAAGCAATATTTATATATTTAGCGATTAGGAGATTAGGGCCAGTGCTACGTACTGTATATTCATATTTTAGCTACCCAGAGTTATTGAACTAATCATTATAATTTGTAGAAGGAATAGCCCTCAAAAGTGTTTTATTTGCCAATAAGGAAAAAATGAGAGAAAGGATTTAAAAGATGCTTTTTCCCCAAGGCATTACAAAAAAAAAATTTGGTCAAAAATGCCTGATTTGATAACACAAAGGGTCAATTTAAGTGATCTGTCAAGCATAGATACAACCTAAGTCTTATTATATTCAAGGGATGTTGAACCCCAGGCCGAGTTGGGCAAAATTTTGAGTCATTTGCCATCAAGCATATGAAATATCTAGATACCTGACTAACGTGAATATTTCTGTACTGTGTTGCCACCATCTGTATTCCCCTTTTGATAACATGGAGATAATGAGTCATGGTCCTACATGGCCAACAAAGACATTATGAGGATGGGCGGGTCACTCTGCAAGCCTTAAAGATAAGGTCTGCCCCTCTATGAGGAATTACCATCAAGAGACCAAAGGACTTTCTTTCATACATTCATTTTGCTGAAGTACATTGTTACTTCCTGTAATATGAGTATACTTTGGAAACATTCCAGGTGTTGTTCTTGCCTAGAATATCCTGGAATACCACAGTTTCCAGCCCAATTCCATATGTAGTAAGGTGAAAATGATATGGTCTCAGGAGCAGAGGTGAGGAATTTGATACCTTTTTTAAATCACTCCTCAGATACCAGCTGTGAATTCCTTCATTAGCCTCTTTTTCCCCCAAAGTTTATTCCAAATCACATTTTAAAAGTTACCCTCAATGAGCTCCCATCCAAATAAAGACCTGGCCATAAGCATAGGAGACAGAGAGAGAGAGAGAGAGACAGACAGACAGACAGACAGACAGACAGACAGACAGACAGAAAGACAGAGACAGAGAGACAGAGAGATACAGAGGAGAGAGAAGGGAAGGGAGAGAGAGAGATAGGGAGGGACAGAGAGAAAGACAGTGAGACAGAGATAGAGAGAAGGAAAGGGAGAGAGAAAAAGACAGAGAGACAGACAGAGAGGGAGAGAGAGAAGGAGAGAGACAGAGAGAAAAAAGAAGGGAAGGGAGAGACAGAGAGAGACAGAGAGACGGAGGGGAGAGAGAAGGGAAAGGAGAAAGAGACAGGCAGAAAGACAGAGAGGAAAGAGAAGGGAAGGGAGAGAGAGACAGAGAAACAGACAGAGAGACAGAGATGGAGAGAGACAAACAGAGAAGAGAGATAGAGAGACAGAAAGAGACGGAGAGACACAGAGAGAGAGACAGAGAAGGAGAGAGACAGAGAGAAAAAAGAAGGGAAGGGAGAGACAGAGAGAGACAGAGAAACAGAGGGGAGAGAGAAGGGAAAGGAGAAAGAGACAGAGAGAGACAGAGAAACAGAGGGGAGAGAGAAGGGGAGAAAGAAACAGAGATGGAGAGAGACAAACAGGGAAGAGAGACAGAGAGACACAGAGAGAGACAGAGAAAGAGATACAAAAACACTACCATCGAGCTAAGATGACCTAATGGCAGATAATTTATTTATACTCTACAATGGCTATAGCTATACAACAACAAAGGAATTGAATGAAATAAAAAAATTCAATCTTTTGTTTTGACTACATGTTGCCCCAAATAGTCTGACTAATTCTTTTCCACTGATTTTTTTCCCCTTTACTAATTTGGTATCACCCAAGCATAGCCAATATCTCCACAACCAAAAAAGAAAGGGGGAAGTAAATGATGAAGTCACCAGAGAAGTATCAGAGAAGTATCCAAAGACTAATAAACTGGACATGGAAATATGTAATATGAACCAGACTCCCTCATTACTCAGATGACTGAGAGTGTCAAGGCTGTAGTGTTTTGGTGACAGAAAGGCAGACAAAAGAAAATGTGTTTTATTGATGATTGTGATATTTTTGTTCCATTCATCCCTTAGTATTTACTAGCTGTGTAATCATGATCAAGTCATTGAACCTCTCTAAGTCTTAGTCTTAGTTTTCTTTATCTGTAAAAAGAAAGAATAATCATCTCAATAGTAGCTACCTCACAGAGTTGCTGTCAGGTTCCAATAAGATAATATAAATAAAATCTTTGCAAACTTTAAATTACTATAAAAATGTCAACGGTTCAATTCAGTTCAATTCAACAATCATTTATTAAGTGATTCCCAGGTACATTTTTCTGGGTTGTGGAGATATTAAAATAAAAATAAAACCAGTCCCTCTCTGCAAGGTGATGGGGAAATAAGAATAGAGAGGAGCTACAGGGCACAAAAAATATAAGAAAAGCAAAATCAAAATATATGGAGAGGGCAGCTGGGTAGCTCAGTGGAGTGAGAGTCAGGCCTAGAGACAGGAGGTCCTAGGTTCAAATCCGGCCTCAGACACTTCCCAGCTGTGTGACCCTGGGCAGGTCACTTGACCCCCCATTGCACACCCTTACCACTCTTCCACCTATGAGACAATACACCAAAAGTACAAGGGTTTAAAAAAATATATATATGGAGAATAAATGCAAAGTCTTCTGGAGTGAGGGATGACAGATGATTGGGGGAATCATGGAAGGCTTCATGTAAGAGGTAGCAATTGAGCGGAGCTTTTTTGGAGGTCAAATATTGGGGCAGGGAAGGGCATACTTTCTAGGGGTGAAGATCAGCCTTTGCAAAGGCACAGAGATAGGAATTGGAATATTCTAACAAGGAACCTCAAATAGCCCAGGTTAGCTGGAACATAGAGGTATGAAGGAGAAAGAGCAGCATGTAATAAACCTAGAAAAATAGACTATGGCCTGATGGCAAGGAGTTTTGTACACCAGAAAATGAAATTTGTATCCTAGTATTCTAGGAGCAATAGGGAGCCCTTAGAACTTTTTGAGTAAAAGAGTAACCTCTTCAAGGCTGTGCTGAAGGATCATCAGTTTGACAGCTCTACTGAAGAGGGATGAAAGAAAATGGATTATAAACAAAAAGGGAGGAAGTGGTTCATCTGAAAAAGTTAAATACTTCACACAAAAAGGACACGTCTATGGAAATGCTCATTGTCAAAGAAGAGAACGTGAATATTGAGTAATGAGACCCCAGAATACATATAATAAAGCCATTTCTGTTCTCTCTTTTGGCATCACCGCCGCGATTCTGACTCACGCGCAGGAGGATGCAGATAAACAGAAAAAAAAGAGGGAACAATTCAGAGGGTAAAAATAATACGCGCTCCTGCAGTAACTCTGGCCCAAAGTCCAGAAGTGTTTTTGAGCTGCTCTACCCAGAGGTGAGGAGAAAGAAAGCTCTCGCGAAGGCTGCCGCGAGGATGGGCGAGCCGGCGATGGGCTCTGCCTGTGCCTTGGCCATGGGGGAGGCTTGTTATTGCTGTGGATTTGGCAAGGAGAGCAAGACTTCACAGAACACCCCAAACACGCTGGGGAAGGATCGTGTTACGTTCGTTCCACACATTCCGCAGGCTTCTATTTTCTTACAGTGTCATCTAAGCTCGGCCTCCCTTACAAAGGAAAATCTCCATTTTCTCCCTCTCAGAGAGATCTTGCCTACCTACTGCCTACGGTTAGTCCAAAAGACAAGACTTCAAAGGGACGCGATCCATCCTCTTTGTGAAGCCTTTGGTGCCATTTTTAAACTTCTGAACATGAATGATAGTCTAGTTAAGGAAGAAAGAATATTAAAGAATTTTTTATCAAAATGGAGTATTTTATTTTGAAAGCCCCATACTTTCTATCTTGGACTTAAGACTAAGGATCAGTTCCCGGGCAGAAGAGTGGTAAGGGCTAGGAAACTGAGTCAGCTAGGTTTATGAGGCCAAATTTGAACCCAGAACCTCCCCTCTCCAGGTCTGGCTTTCTATCCATTGAGCCACCCAGCTGCTCCCCAAATTGAGTATATTCTTCTGCATTGCTACCCTCTATTCTCACCCAGATATAGCTAGCCCATCTCTTGAGGCTAAAGATGACGATATATTGACTGTCCACATTGTTGATCCAGTGTAAGTTACTCAGAGTAATTCTTTTTAAACCCTAACCTTCCATCTTAGAATCAGTATTGCGAATTGGTTCCAAGGCAAAAGACTAGTAAGGGCTAGGCAATGGGGGTCCAGTGACTTGCCCAGGGTCACACAGTTAGGAAGTGGCTGAGGCCAGTTTTAGAACAAGATTTTTAAAATTATATTTTAATTATTTTTTTAATTAAATTAATTAATTCCTCTACAAAGCTGAACTATCACCCAACCCCACTGAAATGAAACCATTTTAAAAGTAGTGTGCATGAATCATATAACTTTGGGAAACTTATGTGGAAATTTGTTATTGGAATAAAATTAAGATAAAAATTTTTTAAAAATGTATAACCCAGTGGAATTGCTTGTCATCTCCAGGAGCAGGGAGGGGAAAGGGGAAGGAGACAACATGAATCATAATAACATTGGAAAACTTACGTGTGAATTTGTTATTAGAATAAAATAAAAATTAAATTAAAAAACAAACAAACATGTATAACCTAGTAGAATCTCTTGTCAACTCCAGGAGGAGGAGGGACAAGGAGAGGGGGACAACATGAATCATGAGAACATTGGAATAAACTTGTTATTGGAATAAAATAAAGATAAAATATAAAAACCGGTGTGCCCTAAATGGAAGGCAATGATCCTTATCATTTTAAATAGAAATAAACACATACAGACAAAAAAAAATACTTTTTACTCTCCCTTCTAAGGGTAGACTAACTCTTCCTTAGTTTAGATTCCACAAGGGGTTGAAAAGAACCATTCACAAGATTCTGATCTAGACATCCAGATAGCACAGTGGATAGAGTGGGGAGGATCTAGGGTCGAATCTGACCTCAGATTTGATCACTTCCTAGCTGTGTGACCCTGGGCAGATAACCCGAATCGCAGAGCCCATGCCACTCTTCTGTCTTAGAATTGCAACAAGGATATATAGTGCCAGAGCTTCCCTGGAAGTGATCCCCTTTAGCTCCAAGTGGTCATCAGGGTAGGATATGGTGAAGGACTTGGTGACTCTCTTGGTATTCAGAAATCCGTCAATTTGGAAAGGGGAGACTTAATCGGTCCTTAGGTGACCAAGAAACTATATCTGGGAAAAGGCCAGTCAGGTCCTGGGACACTTTGTCTTCTTTTAGGGATACTAATCTCTGTTCCAGAAAGGAGAGAAGGGTGGACTTAATCCCTGTCCTTGGGAAACACTGGTAGATATTAGTCCTATCGCATAAACATCATACATGGTGGAGATAAGGAAGGGCAGTGTCAAAAGCCAATAAAATTTATCTGCCTTATTTTTCTAGAAGGTGCTGGTCTGCATGGATAGAGAAGGTTCATCCTGGAGTTCCTTATTGTCAAATCACAGTTCTAGAGTGTTCGTTCTCTCTCTCTCTCTCTCTCTCTCTCTCTCTCTCTCTCTCTCTCTCTCTCTCTCTCTCTCTCTCTTTCTCTCATTGCCTTAGCAGCTAGGTAGCACAGTAGATAGAAAACTTAACTTGGAATCATGAAAACTCATCTTCATGAGTTAAAATCAGGCTTCAGACATTTACTAAGCTATTTGACCCTGGGCAAGTCTTTGCCTCATCTATAAAATTCCTCATCTATAAAAATGAGCTGGAGAAGGAAATGGCAAACCACTGAAGTATCTTCACCAAGAAAACCCCAAATAAAGTCATAAAGAAGTGGGCACAACTAAATAGATTGAACAACTATTTAATTACCTTTTCATCTCCTTTTACCCCCATTTTTAGACTTTTCCTTGCTTTCCACCTTAGCACTTTAAGTAAGCATCCCATTTATTATTGCAATTCAAAAGGCTTATGTACCACAACTTCTCAGCACACCCAGACAACTCTCTAAGAATTTAAATGGCAGACAAGATGTCAATCTGTACTGGTAGAGGGAATTACTTTACATGGGAATTTTCTATTTCTTGTAATCACAGATCAGATTTTAATCCCCATTCTCTGCCTCCCACTCCTCACCCTATTTTAAAGGACCTAGAGTAGACTCTAGAGATACTAAAGACCAAATAAAAAATAACTCCTGCCTTTAAGGAGTTTACATTCTCCTGAGATGATAGAATAAAAAGAGAAATCCAGTCTTACGGACATGTTCCAATTCTTATTCATGTCCTTCCTAAAATGAGGCTCCCACAACTAAAAATTGTGTTACAGATATATTCTAACCAAAACAGAATACAGAAAAATTCATTAAGCCGCTTCTTCTGGACCTTGATGTTTCTACTATTTAAGTAAAGCTTGAATTAGAATTTTTAAAAGCTGTGTCACACTATTGACTCTTTGAATCTGCACTCACTAAAACTTCATCATGCTTTTTATATGAACTGTGGTCTAGCCACGTTTACCTTATTTGTTTCTCATACAGTTGATTTTTTTTTTGGACCTAAATGAAGGATTTTATGTTTAATCCTATTAAATTTCATCTTAACAGAGCAGTTCCCTCATTTTGACCTGCTGAAATGTTTTTGGAATCCATAGTGTTAACTCTGCTTTTCAGTTTTGTGTCATCTGAATATTCTCTAAGCATGTCAATTCTACCTACAGTGACAAATCCCTGAAACTCTCCACTGGTGAGGTCCCTCCAAACTGATGTTGATTCCTTAATCCCTACCCTTCAAGTCTAATCATTTAACCAGTTCCAAATGTTCCAAGAAAGGACAACAATTTGAGCAAAAGCTAAAAGGACTTGCACAGGCTTAGTGAAACTTGGACTGTATTGAAACACTGGATTTAGAGTGAGAAAGCCTGGGTCCAAATCCTGAATTTACTCTTTGTGTGACCTTGGGCACATTGCCTTACTTCTTTGGATTTCATTATCTATAAGATGAGGGAGTTGGACTAAATAGTCTCTAACAGGCTTTTTAGTTCCTAAGTTCCAAAATTTCCTATTAATTGAAATCCGGAACAGGTAAAAAGGATGATGTGAGTTTTACTGTCCATGAGTTCAAGTGACCCAAATTGGACAAACCATATCCCTGAGCCCTGGACAAATTTGCAAACATTCTTTCTGACCTGCTTCCAGTGATCTTTAAGAAACTTCAGTGAGCAGGGGAAATCATAAAGGACTAGAAGAAATTATCTTGATTTTCAAAAAGAAGTACAAGTTTAGTGGGCTTAATATAATTCCTAATAGAATTCTAAAATGTATTATTCAAAGGATGGTTTATGAATGAAATGTGAACACTAGGGCCCACACCCAGACTTGGAGAGCCAGTAAAGATTCATTAAAAATAACTCATGCCAGCAGAAACTCATTTCCTTTTTTTGCTTGGAGGGGGAGGGAGGTTTGGTTTGGTTCACCACATTATGCCATATGCATTGTATATTTAGATTTATTTGACTAAATCTCTCAAGTCATCTTCTAGGACAAGATAAAGAGATGTGGGTTGGATGGGAATATTTGCATGTAGACAGAATTGATTCAACAAATTAATAAATTAATAAAAGTTATTAAATGTCTACTATGTGGGGCAGCTAAGTAGCTCAGCGGATAGAGTTAGAACTGAAGATGAAAGTTCCTGAGTTCAAATCTGGCCTCAGACACTTTCTAACTGTGTGACCTCAGGCAAGGCACTTAACCCCCATTGCTGAGCCCTTACCGTTCTTCTGCCTTGAAACCAATACACAGTATTGACTCCAAGATGGAAGGTAAGGGTTTAAAAAAAAAAACAAAAACTACTGGGTAGCAAATATCGACTTCTATTGGCTTCTCTTCAGCTTACTCTGCTAAAATTGATCTCTGAAAGATCACCATTATAATAGAAAAATTCCATTGTCTTTTAATAATTCTTCATCCTCCTTGATCTCTTTCCCACATTTCCTACTATTAAGAAGTACCTTCTTTTGAAGTCATCATAGTGCCTTGGTACCCCTACCTCTCTCAACATCTGCTTTTGTTTCTGCATACCCACTCTCTAAAACCCAATTCTAATGATTAACCTCTCCATGAAGCCTTCACCTTTGTCAAGAATGATATTCTCCCCTCAGATCTTACGTAGCTCTTTGTTTTGCAATTCTCTGATGAGCTAGTCATACATAATTATATTTTATAGTTTTCTAAGTATGTGATAGAGTTTCTGGCCTCAAACATTTACTAGTTGTGTGACCCTAGGCAAGTCACTTAACCGTGTTTGCCTCAGTTTCCTTATCTATAAAATGAGCTGGAGAAGGAAATGGCAAACCACCCCAGTATCCTTGCCTAGAAAGCTCCAAATGGCATCACAAAGAGAAATCAAACACAACTGAAAACAGCTGAATAAATAGTATGTGTCAGTCTCCTCCTAAACTGCAATCTCCATGAGAGCAAAAGCTATTTGTTACCTGTACCTTATATCTTCCTCGTATTTACTCTAGTGCCCTGCTCACAAGGGATGATTAATACATTCCATGAATTTAATTTAAAAATCATGTTTTCAGTAATGGAAGTATGCCACATTCTCCTTGCTTCTTTCCGGCTACACTTGGAGAGAAAGCCATCTCCGTCTTCTACACAATTTACAACTATGCTTTGAGGATCCTGCAGATCTAACTCCATGATCCTTTAATATAGTTTAGCTCCCCCATCTTTCTGTCAATTTTATAGACTCCAGCATTAGAACATAAGTTCACTGAGACTGCTTGACTTTTGTCTTTGTATTTCTAACACAGCACAATTCCTGCACATAATAAGCATTTAATACATGCTTATGAATTGGTAGATTTAGAGATGGAAAAGACCTCTCAGGACTTTGAGTTTCAAAGAGGTTGTGGCTTACCCAAGTTCATATGGTGAGGTCATTAGAACCCTGGATCTTTGACTCCTAGCCTGGCTCTCCTTCCACCATAAAAATGAATGAATGAATGAATGGATGGATGGATGGCTAAATAAATACATAAATGAGTGGTGGAGTAAATAAATAAATAAATGAATGAATAAATGGATAAAAAATAAATGAATGAATAAGTAAATGAATGAGGCTGATGGAAACAACATAATTGGTCACAGGCCATAGAAAGAACCAGTAAGAAAACTGAGAACAAAGTCACCTTAATATAGATTTGTAGTATTTAGAACTGGAAGATATGAGGGATCCATTCAACCTTTACAAATTAACACCAGCCCAAAGAATTTGGAACTTAGCAAGATCACATAAGCAGTAAGTAGAAGAACCAAGATTTGAACCCAGGTCTTCTGACTTCAAATTCAGTGAACTCTCCACTCCATCATGTTTCTTTTTCTCCCTTCTTCCTACTAAATCCAAATCATTTTGCCTTAAATGATTATTTTATGACATGAAAATGAATGCCATTGACTTCCTTTTTGTGATCCTTTGGTTTTTAATGTCTAAGCTTCAATATCTTCCCATATTTATTTGTCTAAGGAACTTTTCTTCCCTTTGATAAAAGGCAATAGAATTTCAGTATTCTGGATTCTATAATTCAGTATTCTCTTGTGTAAAAATTGCAATAATGATACCAAAAAAACAATTCTTCATTTAAAATTATTAGTTTTTTCCCATTAGAATCAGCAAAGTAAAAATTCTCCACTAGGGAATCTCTGCAATAAAAACACTATCAAGAAGTCTCATGAGACACTATTATTGTACCCTTTTCTTTTCAGTATGATGCCAAAGATAGGTTAATTGCATCCAGTAGAGGTGCTTAGCTCTCAGAATTAAGGAAAGATGTAGGAATTGAGAAGCTTGGAGCCAGTCTCAGCAAAATTGTTACGTGGACAAAGTCAATGGTAACTTTCCACTTTAAAGTATCTTCCTTTTACCCTCTCTGAGTCATTCTTCTCCTGTTTCCTGGACAGTCACTAATATCCTCATGAAGTCTTCTCATAGCCCAGGGTATCATAAAGATCTACCTTTCTTCTATAGTGCCTTATATTCTTGATCTGTGACAGGTCCCTTTCCCATATTAAAAGCTTTTCCTCTATGCCCAAAGGGCTTTAAAAGACTGCCTGCCCTTTGATATAGCCATACCACTGCTGGGTTTGTACCCCAACGAGATAATAAGGAAAAAGGCTTGTACAAAAATATTCAGACATACTCTTTGTGGTGGCAAAAAACTGGAAAATGAGGGGATGCCCTTCAATTGGGGAATGGCTGAACAAATTGTGGTATCTGCTGGAGACAGAATACTATTGTGCTCAAAGGAATAATAAACTGGAGGAATTCCATGTGAACTGGAGAGACCTCCAGGAAGTGATGCAGAGTGAAAGGAGCAGAGCCAGAAGAACACTGTACACAGAGACTGATATACTGTGGTAAAATCGAATGTAATGGACTTCTACCCAGGACTATTCTGAGGGATTTATGAGAAAGAATGTTATTCACATCCAGAGGAAGAATTGTGGGAGTAGAAACACAAAAGAAAAACAACTGCTTGATCACATGATTCTATGGTGAAATATGATTGGGGATATAAACTCTAAACGATAACCCTCGTGTAAAAATAGATAATGTGGAAATAGGTCTTGATCTACATGTAAAACCCAATGGAGGGGGCAGCTGGGTAGCTCAGTGGATTGAGAGCCAGGCCTAGAGACAGGAGGTCCTAGGTTCAAATCTGGCCTCAGACACTTCCCAGCTGTGTGACCCTGGGCAAGTCACTTGACCCCAATTGCCTACCCTTACCACTCTTCCACCTATAAGTCAATACACAGAAGTTAAGGGTTAAAAAAAAAAACAAAAAAAACAATGGAATTACTTATTGGGAGGTGGGGTGTGAGGAGGGGAGGGAAAGAACATACATTATGTAACCATGGAAAAATTCTCTTAATTAATCAATTAAATAATTTTTAAAAGCTCTTCCTGATTAAAAGGAACTTTAAAATGAATTTATTAAACTAATTAATTGGAAGCATTAATGACTTATAATCGATAGAGTTCTAAAGGTAAATTCAAGAGCCAGGAAAGGGACTGTCTTTCCCCAAGTACTGACACCTCCCAGTGCTAGAACTGACCCATGTTCAATTAGAACCCTACAACTCAGATCAGTGAGGCATTTGGGACTTTACTCCCCCTTTCTTCTAGAGACTAGGTCAGTGATGGGCAACCTTTTGAGCCTGGTGTGTCAAAATTCGCCAAAAAACTGAGCATAACTCGGGTGGTTATCACTTCAAGAAAAAAACCATAATTTCGCGATATTTATAGTTTAAATAACAAAAATGTATAATTGTAATATATAACTGTATTTAATAAACTAAAATAGGTAAATTAATATAGGTAGAATTGTCATCTATAGTGCACAGAGTGTCTACACTACACTACAACAAATGTTTCATCCTCGGCATGAGACCCCATACTTCTCTGTATGCTTCTGCGTCTCATCAAAAATGACTATGCATGTCAGTGCTGACATGTGTCATAGGTTTGCCATCACTGGACTAGGTAGTTTCTTCAAGCTAGAGTCTTTAGAGGCAGCTAGATGCTGCCTGAGTTCAAATCTAGCCTCAGACACTTACTAGTTATGTGACTCTGATCAAGTCATTTAACTTCCATTTGCCTCAATTCCTTCATCTGTAAAATGGAGATAATAACAGCACCTACCTCACGGGATTGCTGTGAGGATAGTGCAGTGCCTAACACATAATAGTGGATAAGCATTCCCCCCCAATAGCCCTGTGAGTTAGATAATATTATTATGCTCCATTTTATGGGTGAGTAAACTGAGACTGGCAGGGGTTAAGTGATTGGAGCAGGGTCACATAGCTAGTGAGTACTATAGAGTAGGTGCTTAATAAATGCATATTGTACCTACTCTTCCTCTGCCACCCCACTCCTACTAATTCAAGCAGCTATGTGGAAAACTATAAGAGACTGGAGCCTCCCAAAGCCTGGCTTCTTTCAGTTCACAATTTCTAGAAATATCCCCATCAGGGGGCAGCTGGGTAGCTCAGTGGATTGAGAGCCAGACCTAGGGACGGGAGGTCCTAGGTTCAAAACTGGCCTCAGATACTTCCCAGCTGTGTGATCCTGAGCAAGTCACTTGACCCCCATTGTCTAGCCCTTACCATTCTTCTGTCTTGGAGCCAATACCCAGTATGGACTCCAAGATGGAAAGTAAGGGTTTAAAAAAAAAAAAAAAGAAAGAAAGAAAAAGAAATGTCCCCATCAGTCATGGCTACCTTTGCAAAACTCATATTTATCCCACAAGGCTTATAAAAAAACAAACTCTCAATTTCCATCTTTGTCTATCTCTGTCTTTTTCTCCTTCTTCCCCTCTTTTTTCCCTTCTTTCTTCCTTCCTTCCTTCCTTCCTTCCTTCCTTCCTTCCTTCCTTCCTTTCTTCCCTCTCTCTCTCTGTCTCTCTGTCTGTCTCTCTGTCTCTCCCCCTTCTTCATCTTCAATCTAACTTCTCTGAATATATGTGTGTGTGTGTTTGTGTGTGTGTATGTGGAGAGAGAGAGAGAGAGAGAGAGAGAGAGAGAGAGAGAGAGAGAGAGAGAGAGAGTTCCCCATCTTTGCAAGGGAAATTATCCCATCCCCTCAGTCTTTCAGTTCAATACTGCATGCAGCAGCTTGGGTTTGTTAACCAACAAATTATTCTTTGATAAATAATAACTGGTTAACTAACATAAACATCAAATTAAATAGGGAAATCGAAATTTCCCAATCCATCTGAAGCAGCCAAAAGAAACAATAGGAAAAACATAAAGTCTGACTAGCAAAAAAGGAAACTTGGCTTCTTCTTAGAGAAAGGAAAGAGGAGGGGGTAGAGGGAGGCTCCCTTCTTATGATTTGCCAGAAATTTGGGTCCAGACTAATGAATACAAAGATCACACTCTGGTTGTTTCTGGTCATTGCAGCCAGGCCACATTTGAATGGCCTTCTATTAGGTTTGTTGCTTCTGTTCACAAAGGCATCTTCCACTTCTTCCCAGAACCTGTTCATATTCACGGACAAGAGCACAGTAATTTGGAGATTACTGGTTCCCTGCAGGCAAGTACCTGGGCTCTTCAAGATTCTCCAATCAAAGCTCCTATGGAAGTGAATTCAAATGAGATATTATTTGTAAAATACTTAGCAGAGTGCCCAGCAGTAGACTTACTCTGCTTATTTATTTATCTCTTCTGTCTTTCTCTCCTCCCTCCTTCTTTTCTTCCCCCTTCTTCCTTTTCCTTCCTTCCTTCCTTCTTTCCTTCCTTCCTTCCTTCTTTCCTTCCTTCCTTCCCTCACTCTCTCTCTCTCTCTCAATGCTCATTCCCTCTTCTCTTCCATCAAAATGATATTAGCATCTTGTATTTTTATTGGGAGGTTGGGTTGGTGTAACCCAAAAGAATGACTTCCTACTGGTGAAATATCAAGCATTAATGAGAGGTCTGTAGAGGCAATAACTTTAAATGAAGGATTCCTTGATTTCCCCCTTTAAATTTCATCTTATGGTTCTGCAATGGAACAAAAGAAGTCTCAGGAGAAGCATGAGATAGTACTTTCCCATATTCTGTCCTTTCTCTCCTATACCCTCTACCTGGCTTGGGTATGTCAGGATTCTAACTGCTAGGGAAAGAAGTCTTCACCACACAACAAGTAGCAGCTAAATATAGAAAGAGTGAGGAAAAAAAACTTGAATATTTATTAATATCGTTTAAACCTAGTTTTATGTGGATAAAAGTTGTCTAACCCAAAGCTTAATTCAAAAGTCATGATGACCTCAGAGGGCCCTCCAAGGAAGATAACTATGAGAAATGCTTCATTCCTACCCAGGTCTTGGGTCCACCAAAAGAAATTTGTGTTTTGGGTTTCTCAACAACTTGTGTTTTTAATTGAATTTTTTCAATTTTTTGAATGTTTTTATTGAAATTTTTTATTTTATTGAATGTTTTTATTGAATGTTTCTATTTATCTATTGAATATTTCTATTTATACATCTCAAGCAACCTTTCCTGGAAACTGCCTAATATCTTACATGCTGGTCAACCAAATTGCCTTAACCCCCTGTTTGTCCTATATATAATGTGAAACTTACAGAGACTTGAGAAGGAGCCACACCTTTTTCCAGCCCTCTTCTCTGCCAAATGATCTATTAAATTTCTTTCTAAAAATCTTTTTAGGTTTGGGGTTTTTTTATCTGAATCAACAAAATCTGGGTGCTATCAACCAGTTTACTCAGTGTTTGAATACTCCAATAGATTTAATAATCTAGGCCAGTGATGGGCAAACTACAGCCCATGGGCCAGATGTGGGGGCCCCCCTGAAATGTTCTATCCGGCTGCATGACATTATTCCTAATCTGACGAATACAATGAGTAGGACACAATACAATGAACCTTCAAAAAAGTTACCTTAGAAACAGACTGACAGATGAGCATTTCCTTTCCTTTGGCCCCCTCTTTAAAAAGTTTGCCCATCACTGATCTAGGTGATTACAGATTGTACCCCAGCTGTGCCTGTCCATCAAGTATTATCTTATTCATGTCTTCCTAAAAGGTCTCCACAGAAAGTTCATTCAACTGATCAGGGGGGCTTCTTTGCTTTCTCCTGACATCACAAGGGGCCAAGTGGAACACTGTTATCCACCTATCACCATTTGAACAGACCATCTTTTCTTCCTGTTATACATTTCTTTCATGACATATTTTATTACTGTTCCTCAAAGTTCCTCATAGATTATGCAACCTACAAATATCCACTATGTTGTTTTTCCCTGCTCTCCATTAATATCTTTATTTAAATGCATTTATTTGTTATATTAAAATATCTAGATAACTCCTTCCTTCTCTTCTCTCCCCCATTAGAGAAGGCATCATTTGATGAAATGATACCCATTTATACAAAACTAAGCCTTATTTATTTCTATTTATCAATTCTTTCTCTGGAGATGGAGTCCATTAATTTTTAATTCTTCAGACAATGTCCCATGTCTAGCTACCTTGGTAGTTATTATTGTTGTTATTGTCACATAATGTTATTATTAATAGGGACCAGCTCACTAGATGGCTAAAATGGAACTGACAGAAAGTAAACTCGGTATTCAAATTGATAGCCTAGAGATGCCTTGGAAAGGATAAATATGTTTTATCCATCCTGCTTCTAGTTCTCCCAGACCAGAATATGTCAGGAAGGCCTTTAAATCACTTCTATCCCCAAGATTCCAACTCCAGATCTCCTGACTTTGACAGGACATGGAGAATCAAATAACCTCTCGCCTCTAACATTGAGCACTACTTCAGAGGTTGGGACTCGAAGCCTCAAGGCTGGTTCTTGATTCTTCTGGTGCTATTGTGCTATGGATAGCCTACACTCCTGGGATAGGGCTTTAGATAGAAACCTAATGTGTCATCAATTTTGGTCTCCTATCAATCTCAAGATTAAATAATCATTCATTCGTACAGTCATTCAGCAAACATTTAAGTGCCTGTTGTGTGTGTGGCAGAGTTTCTGATCTCAGCTTTCATAGGTTTACAGATTATGACTCCAGAAGGATGGCTTCTACCTAGAGTTCAAGGCATACTTTGAAGACCCAGCCTTCTACTACTATAACTTATGAACCCCTAGCAATGTGCTTCCCATTAACAATCAGCCAGCATACAATTAGTTATTTGCAAAGGTTTTTATTAAGGCAGCAGGGTAAAAACAATGGCTAAAAGCATTTTTTCCATAAATCTGGACTGTATTTTCTCAGGAGAACACCAAAAATCCAGGGCAAGAGTGGGGTACATCTACACACACACACACACACACACACACACACACACACACACACACACACACCACAACCNACACACACACACACACACACACACACACACACACACACACACACACACGGAACAATTTATGGCCAGGGCAATTCACAATTCCACACAATTTCAGTCTCAAAATTCGTTTTCTATTTATGTAATCCTCTCTACATCCCATATCAACTGCCAAGGCATTATCTCTCTCTGTCTCTCTCTCTTGGGCTCTTTGTTTCTGTCTGTCTCTCTCTTTGTTTCTCTGTCTGTCTGTCTGTCTCTTCCCTCCCCTAAAGCCAGTTCATGATCCATAGCCTCTGTTGTCAGATGTCCCAACTCCTTGAAGCTGCTTCAAATGACTTGCTCTATATCATGTCTGTCTCAAGAGTATTTCCCTCAATGTGCCTTATTCTCTGACTGCTGGATGGAGTGTCTCATTCTTTATCAGTACCTAAACTGCTGGATACCATGGATGATGGAGAATGGAGAGTAGAATATAAAAACTTTCCTGTCCTGCAAAGAGGTGAATAAGCAGGTTCCTTTCTGATAGTTGTCTCCTGCCAAATTGTCTCAAACTAACTGCTCTGTATTTTCTTACTTGTTACTGGAGGTGTCCATATTCTATGAACCTTTCTAACTCAATCAAGGGTTTCCTACTTCCTTAAGTGTTAGCACCTCCTCCTTTTGTGATTACGTCAACTGCTCTCAGGGAGGGGACTATTAAGGAGTGGGGACCAAATCTCACCCAACTTCCACAACTAAATCTATGAGTCCAGAAAGAGGACTTCTGTGCAAACCCTAGTTCTAAAGATGAAACTGAGAAGCAATCAGTAGGGATTTATTAAACCTTTACTTTGTAACAGACACAAAAGAGTTCAATCCTTGGCTATATCAAAATCGAAGGATGTTTTCTCAGTCCTTGAAGAAAAGATAAAAAGGTAAAAATACAAAAACGTGTAGGATACTTTATACCAACCTCAAGAAGTCATCTATGGGGCAGCTGAGTGGCCCAGTGGATAGAGAGCTAGTTCTGGAGATGGGAGGTCTAGCTTCAGACATTCTTCTGTTTTCTTTGTGAATCCTGAGTAAGTCACTTAACCCCACCTGCCTAGCCCTTGCTGCTCCTCTGCCTGGTAACCAATACTCAATTTTGATTCTAAGATGGAAGGTAAGGGTTGTTATTGTTGCTTTTTAAGTCGTCTTATTAACATCTCCACATTATTTAAACTGGAGGCAAAGGTCAATTGCTTCTGTTTATTTTAACGAGATCTGCCTTTATTGTCATGAGTCATACTGAATGACTAAACTTAAGATTTCTACAATTAATTGGACTTTAATTTTTTAAATTACAAAATAGAATTCTTATATATAGTGTTGTTTTTTTTTTTTGTCTCTGTGTCAAGATCACAAAATCAGCCCTGAACATGTCAAGATAAGATTTTCCCTTAAAACAGAAAGTGAGAAGAATGGTGCCCTAATTCATGCTCTCCACAAACAAGTATGTTAAAGGGCTGGTGGAATGAAGCAAGATTGATGCCAAATATGGACAGAACGTGTTCAAAATGCCTGTATTTTGATTGGTTATTAGCATTTCCCCAGAAAAAGAGCTGCAAAGGTTTCAGCCTCCGCCCAGGAAGTCGTGAAACCACAAGAATGCTTATTAGAACTTTCTCCCGACTATTCCCATCAGGGCTCGGAAGGCTGCTATTGGTTGCCGGAGAGCAGAGAGGTGGACCCTGTATATTTTTTCAGGTGGGGGTCGGCGGTAGACTAGCTCGAAAGCCGCATACCAGTGTGACAAACGTTGGGGACTGAGAGCTCCCGAGCCTGATGCTGGGTCCTATTTCAAGCCGCTTTGCACTTATTCTTTGCCCCGTTGTGAGCTTACTAACATACAGACTAAAAAATAAGCTACTTATCAGTTGGGTTTATAAAGGTAACTGAAACCACAGTTTACGCGAAAGGATGTGAGCATGGCCTCGTGTCAGTGATGGCCTCCGATGATAAAATGCCAGGCTGGTTTGGATTTCTTCAAAGTGTTCGAAAACACTGCCATTTATCCCCAGCCTTGTGTAAGGCTTACTTATCTGCAAGGCAAGGAGACATGCAAGCTCTTTTGCTTTCTGGTGATCAGGTCACAAGTCTCTTGCACAACCAAGAAATGAGTTCTGTGAAGAATGAAGAAAATAAACCTACGCCCCACTCAGCCAGCAACCTGAGATCTCATTTAGTCAGCTACGTTTTGGTTACTCCCGCCCCTTGTCTTATCTGACATCAAGACCATTTGCACTTCAAGAGCACACTTTGACAAAGCCTCCCCAGCTGCTTAATAAACATTAATTCATGCCCTCCAGGCTTTTCTGGGAAGTAGGGCTGCCTTTTTATCTACTCCCCCTAGGGAAAAAGAGACTGTGATGAGGTCCCGGCCAAGGAGTCAGAAAGAAAAGCAGGAACTGCTGACTGCTCCCTCTTCTTCAAAAGAAAAGCTGGAGGCGGCTCAGTGGACCGAGTACCAATCCTGGAGAAGGGAGGTCCTGGATTCAAGGGGCCTAAGACACTTTCTAGCTGTGTGACCCTGGGCAAGTCTCTTAACCCCCATTGCCAGCCCTGATTGGTCTTCTGCTTTAGAACCAATACATGTAACCCCTATTGCCCAATACTTACTGGTTTTCTGATTTAGAACCAATACATAGCGTTGATTCTATGACTGAAGGTAGGGCTTTAAAACCAAAAAGAAAAAAAGAGAAATTGTTTCTGCCCTCCTGTCTCCACGATTCGTGAAATCCTAAGAGTGTCTACACACTTTACTGTCTCAGAGCTTTCTGTCTTGAGTTCCATCTTTAATTGGAGAATCAAAGTATTCAGTTAAAAGAATAAAATATGTTTATTTTCTAGAGAGCTGGCCTTGAGTCAGGAAGGCTTGGGTTCAAACCTAGACTGACATATACCAAGGCTAGCCCCACTAAGTTTTCTCCACCCCAACAGAAAGTTCTAAGACTATAAATTCAAAACCAGCTGCCTCTCTGCAGAGATGAACGGAGTTTTCTAAACAGGAGTTCCTTCCGCGGATGAAGATAGGATCAAAAAAAATTTTTTTTTCTTACAATTTTGGTCTGTTCTAGAAGAGTTCAGTTATTTTGCTAAAAAGGCACTTGAGTGGTCATTTCCCTCTTGAGTAGCCCTGGAAAGTACCCCTTTGTCCCCATTAAACCACACTTCTCTCCTTGGTTCCTGAAATATCAGGTTATGAAGTTAGAGCTGTTACTGGTATTCGGAGTCAATGTTACTTGGTGGATATGTAATAAGGTGGATGTAATAAGGCTATCCCAGGAACAATTGTGGTACCAGCTCATGTAAGGTGACCTTGAGTAAATTGCTTTATTTCTCTGAGCTTTTGTTTTCTCAACTATAAAATAAAGAGATCCAACTAAATGACCTCTAAAGTCCTCAGCAGCATTTTTTCACCATCACTATCACTCCTTCTGTATCTGTTATGTATTCACTTTAACAGTTATTATAGTTTAGTACCCACCAAAATACAGTGACACATTTAAAAAAGATGTACCTGAGCTACTTTCCAAATTAAATCCATTCCATAACAATAGAGTCACATCCCTCTCTCTATCTGAAAATAGATCATCATAATCATATGAAATGATGTATTCTGACAATGTTAAAGAAAAAGCCATGTTCCCATTCTGGTAAAATACCAGGAAAATAAAGTACAAAAAGGAATGAAAGGCAAATACCTAATGTGTGTGAGTTAAACTGTTTGGCAGCCTTTTTCCTGGTTGATTGAAAACTCATAGGAAAACCCTGAGTGAAATCATAGGACCAAAAGACATTCATCAGTGTCCATTTGATTGAAGATGTAGAAACAGCTAGGAAGCACGGTGGATAGAGTGCCAGGCTTGGAGTTGGAAGGACCTGGATTCAAATGTAACCTAAGATACTTAACCCCAATTGCCTAGCCCTTGCTACTCTTCTGTTTTAGAACTGATACTACGACAGAAAGGAAGGAAAGGAAGTAAGGGACAGGAAAGAACGAAGGAAGGAAGGAAGGAAGGAAGGAAGGAAGGAAGGAAGGAAGGAAGGAAGGAAGGAAGGAAGGAAGGAAGGAAGGAAGGAAGGAAGGAAGGGAGAG
>NC_058132.1:459964870-460023966 GCF_016433145.1 Gracilinanus agilis
AAGGAAGGAAGGAAGGAAGGAAGGAAGGAAGGAAGGAAGGAAGGAAGGAAGGAAGGAAGACAAAATAGTCTTTTTTGGTGATTGTTTTTAATTATGACCATTTGTTCTTTACCTCCTAGCCTTTTCAGAGAAACTCTCCTTGATACACACAATCATTTCTTTGGGTAATTTATATTCCATGCATTTTTTTTCTGGAAACAGAAGTATTCATAATGTTTGAGGGAGATTCATAAAGCTACATTTGGAAAAGGGACAGCCCATTATAAATAACTGGACATTATGGAACAATAGAGTGAGACCAATACCAAAATAAAAAGGTCAATCCTTACCATAGAACATAACTGTGTTTAGTTATTCTGATGAGGGTGTTAGGATCCGAGTCTTAATTACTTATAGTCTTTGGGTACAAGTAATATGCTTCCCTGTGTTTCATAAAACAGCCATTTGAGTATATTACTTATCCCTTCCCCCTCCTCTTACCCAACTTTCCTAGACTTTATTCTGCCCCCGATGAAATACATAGAACCCAAATACACATCTACTAACCAATTCTAGGAAATGGAATGTGCTTTAATATGGCATTTCCCAGAGCAAAATGAAAGCAAAATGACACCTTAAAATCTTCTTTTCTGAGATCTTAGGCGTTTTATCTTGTACATCAATCCTCCCAGCATATGGTCCTAAGTATCAGATTTCTGACCAAGTGCAGGGCCAGGACACTTGCTTTTGTTAAGGCTGGTGAAAAGAAAAGGCATTTTCAAAATGTCGATTAGGATTCTCATCAAAACCAGAAGTGGGGAGAAAAGAGGCTCAAGGCATTTGCATATAGGCTTTGCCATCCAAAATTTTTGCTCTCTCTGGATTTACAACTTCAACAAATTAATCAAGCAGCAGCATTTTAAACATTTAATGAGAATGCTTTCTGAGGGAATGGTGCTATTTTCTAATCACAGAGTTACTTATGCAAGGACCATGTGTAAGAGTCTGTGGCTTGGCCTTCTGAAAGACACTTCCTGCTCATGTACAAAAATACTTTGAGCTGAGAGCTATTTCTAAATTCTGGTCCTTTGCTTTTTCTGTTCCTTTTTTGCACCCCCACCCTTGGCTTTAAGATGAATCCATCTTTCATCCTTTGAATGTCTTCATTTGGAGCCATCAGTTGTCTTTGTACCTCCTCTGACCACTAACTACTCTAGGCACTCACAAACCTGGTCAATGTAACCATAGTGAAATATATCCTGGCACAGATCCCTCCTCGACCTCAAAAGTCCCATCACAGCCAAAACAAAACTGACAACACAGTTTCTTAGAAATAAGAGCTTTTTCCCAATAAATGACGTTTAACAATTTTTTGGCAATTCTATAATTAATAAATGCAAACTTTATTCTCTACCTTTAGAACCTAGATAAAAATAAAATAAAATAAAATTAGGAAACATGATGAAGAGCAGAAAAGAGGGATCCATTTCAGAACTAAAAAGTATCTCGTTTAAAATGAAATGAGATTTTATGCATCCATGAAGTATAAACATATTGGCAGAATATTATTATTGAATTTGAGTCTTCATTTTCCACAGGCAGCCCTCTCCAAATAGACTCAAATTAGCATCTTTTTTAGCATGCATTTTTTTGATACTTCAATTTATAAGGACTTTAAAAAATTGTCTTTTGCACTGGGTGTGCACAAAATTGAACACAAAAGGCAAAGATTTATGAAGCTTCCTCTTGCAATTACTTTTTGCTAATGCAATTTGAGAAAGGTGGAAAAAAATCAAATTAGCTCCCAAGCAAATCCACTTGTGATTTGAATTTGGAAAAAAAAAAAAAGAGAGCCATCTTTAAATATCTAAAGCTTATGTAAAAGGAAAGACTTGCTTTGTGATTATGGGCAAACCATTTATTGTTTCTGTGTCTCTATTTCTTCACATCTTTAAAAGAGAGTCAATAGTATTTGCTTTAGTTAGAATCATAGAATTTTTAATGCTGAACTAGAGAGATCATGAAGATCATTCTAGAGTTGAGAATATCAACTAAAAGCCACTGGGTGGCTTTATTTTGCTTTACTGGTTTTTTGTTTGTTTGTTTCAAGGAAGCTCTCGTTCATTAGGAGAGGTGGATGTTGTAAATCTTGAAAGAATGTAATAATATAAGAACAAAAGGCATCAAAATGACTTATGAGACTGCTAGATGGCACAGTAGAAAGAGGCTGGGCCTAGAGATAGGAAGTTAAGTTCAAGTATGAGCTCAGATAATTACTAACTGTATGATGCTGGGCAAGTCACTTAATCTCTGTTTGCCTCAGTTTCCTCAACTACAAAATGGGAGCAATTATTGAACCAACCTTTTAATTGTTGCAAGGATCAAATGAGATAATCATTGTAAAATGCTTACCATAGTGCCTGGCACACAATAGATACCAAATCAATGCTAGTTGTTATTATTATTATTATTATCAATCAGTTTTGTGGATCACAGAAGATTTAGATGGGTTGCTTATAATCACATAGCTAGTCAATGGCAGAACTAGAATGATAGTTCTGGTTCTATCCAATTCTCCTTCATCTCATTTCATCAGATATTTTATTTTATATTTTTTAAACATTTTTATTATTTTTTGACATAGTCATTTTATTAGAAAAAGCACTGAACTAGTAATCAGAAACTGTTGGTGAGGATCAAATAAGATAATGGATGGGAAAGAACTTTGAAAACCCTTATGTGCTACACCAGTGTACTACAGAGATGCTTTGATCACAAGTATGTGGCCCCAGATCGAAGCCCTTCTTGGCCCTTCTTTTTTTTTTTTTATTTTGAATATTTTCCCCTAGTTACATATTTCATGTTCTTTCCATCTCCCCCAAACCTCCCTTACCCCACTTAGCCAACGCACAATTCCACTAGGTTTTACATGCATCATTGATCAAGGCCTAATTCCTTATTATTGATAGTTGGACTAGAGTTATCGTTTAGTGCCTACATCCCCAATAATATCCCATCAACCCATGTGTTCAAGCAGTTGTTTTTCTTCTGTGTTTCCACTCCTGCAGTTCTTCCTCTGAATGTGGGTAGCGTTCTTTTCCATAAATCCGTCAGTTGTCCTGGGTCATTGCATTGCTGCTAGTACAGAAGTCCATTACATTCTATTTTACCATAGTATATCAGTCTCTGTGTACAATGTTCTCCTGGATCTGTTCCTTTCACTCTGCATCAATTCCTGGAAGTCATTCCAGTTCACATGGAATTCCTCCAGTTCATTATTCCTTTGAGCACAATAGTATTCCATCACCAACAGATACCACAATTTGTTCAGCCATTTTCCAATCAAAAGACATTCTCTCATTTTCCAATTTTTTGCCACCACAAAGAGTGTAGCTATAAATATTTTTGTACAAGTCTTTTTCATTATTATCTCTTTGGGGTATAATCTGGCCCCTTCTACAAAGTGAGAGACCAGAATACAAGACTGCCTACCTCCAGGAGAAGCAATCAGGAAGAATTAAAGTCTCACACTCCTTACATCAACACCCCTTAGAGTTGGAGCTTAATCAGCCACTTCTCTTATGGCTAACAATCTCCTACCATCTTTTTCTCCTCCTATCCCCGTATTAACTGATTATCATCGATATAGAACCAAAAAATCTTCAACTGTCACCTCTAGTTCTTCATCTCCATCCTTCTTAATTCTACTCCTCCCATGTCCCACTCTAATGTTTCACCCCTCCCACTGTGCCCCTCTGAAATTCCTATTCTATAGTGAACAAATTTGCCTTCATTCTGGACCTTTTTCTCTTATACTCTTCATCTGTTTGCCCGGAGGAAGTCTTGGTGCTATCATGTTGTTTTTGCTTATCCTTCTTTTTCAAAGAAAACCATTGACATGATGGGATGATGTCTTGACTTGCATGTGAGTTGGATTTAACTGAGGCAGTTGCACAAAGTCATCATCCCTTTCCTACATTGATGGAGATCTATTGTAGAATCCAGAAAGAGGAAGGATTCCTCATAGATAGTGAGGTTCTCAAGATGTTCCCATTTCTGGATAACATGAGCACTGCACCCTAAGAAAAGGCAGAACCTTCTGGAAGATAGTTGTAATCAACCAAAGGATGTTCACTCGGCCACCTTGGAAAAATCATATTGATGAAGAATACTTATTGCTCAAATTTCAAACGCATCCAATGGATACCCTACAGAGCTTATCCACTAGTATATACATTTGAAACAAGCAGTATAGATAGACAATGAACTGGATCCAGATTCAAAAAGGGAGAGGTCAGGTTACTTTCAGGAAACTGAAAAACTCTTTACTAACCCCAAACTTCCCATGTTAAACCAATTTAACATTTTATCGCCTGTGCTCTAGGGCTAGAACTGGAACACCATTCATTCTTTTCACAAAACTAAATATAAATATCACCCATAAAAAACTAAAAAAAGAGAGAAATTCATGACAGATAAGATCCAGATTCAAGATATTATTAGCCAAGAACTCTGAGAACCAAAAGAAGATGTAATCAAGAAACTGTATGACAGGAAGAGAAAGTAAGATGGTTATGCTTTGAGATGAAAAGAAGACAGGTAGATAGCCAGAGTATTGCACTGGTAACCTAGTACTGAGGAAAAAGAAAAGAAGGCCTCAATCACACTGAATGAACTCAGGATGAAAAGGCATGGAGAGGGTGTCAACTACCTAAGTGGAAGCCCAAATTGAAGATCAAAGATCTGTTCCGGTATACTGTAAATACAAATTTTGCCTGATTTTCAGTCCTCTCAGCAGATCTTCACCCAGAATTTCTCCACCATGTTATCACATTACTACTCCCTTCCATGTATTCTTGTAAATTAAACTCTTCATTTCCCCCTTTAAAAAAAGTCATCACTCTCACTCTTTCTTAGAGAGTCATCCAAGTCCAGTGGCATGACAAAGTCAAGATGACTGGTAATAGTCCAGGATACAGTAGATGACCTTGTTTTCTTCCATTTCTGATCAAGTTTTAAGCCCTACATAGCACATGCTTCAGTCACCTTCCATGGCCATGGAAACAAATTATTCTGATCTGCCCATTCCACCAGGGCAAGTCTTCACATGCTTGGGAAAGACATACCCCTAACTCATCAACAATGGGGTTCGAGCTCTGTCAACCTGGTTTAGCCTATCAACCGAGGTGGTTTTAATGAGATGTGGCAGCTTCATATGCTACAGCTTCTTGGAGCCACAGGCAAGAGTTGGGTAAAAGATGGGCCCCAAAGATGAGTGAACAGCTCTAAAAAGTATTCAGTACCATAAGTGCTAGTCCTCCCTGAACACCATATATATCTCTGGCCACATTCAACAATTCTGGCTGTAGTTCTCAAACCCTCAAACACACTAATCCTGAAGGAGGAGTCAGAATATTCCTTGCTTCCCAATGCCACTTTTTTATTCTTCTTTGACTGCTATGACTCAGCCATCTCTCTTTCTTTTAAATTCACTCATTTAAAATTTTCTAACCAGTCCAGATCCTGGTAGTTATAGTTTATCAGCCCCTAGGTCATCCAGAAACTTTAACAAATCCATACTGATGCTCCCCCAACCTCTGTAACCTTCCAATTCCTCAGTTTCCTGAAATCCCATGACCTACTTCTTCATTCTACCATAACCATACATAGGGTTGGATTGTCAAACTCTAAATCTCACCATTCCCCTCAGTCATTCCATTTCCTTAATTTAAAACTCTGAAGTTCCCTTTTCTGACCATAATCTCTTATCTTTCCATCTCTCTTTGTGTGCCTCATCCTACCACCAACCCCCCATTCTCACCTAAAAAAACCCAACTATTTACCACCTTTATCGTGACCTCGAATCTCTCTGCCTCACAGTTTTCTCAGGTCATTACTCTTGCTCTGACTAGCTTCCAGTGTCAATTTTTTATTTAAATAATTCAACTTTATATTATCCTCTACTCTCAAGTCCCTCACCCTCCCTCATCATTCATCCCTTGCCAAACCTTAGCCCTGAACAATTCATACTATCTACTTCCACCACTCCTACTCACATAATGACAAAAGGATGGAAGTCATCCAATTGTTAAGACTGGTTATATGAATTCACGTCATCCAACTTCAACCAAAAAAATCCTTTTTATTCCTCTCTAATTGATTCCCCATATCACCCCCCATGAAAAGTATTCCAAATCTAACTTCCCTCCCCAAACTTTTCATATTTCTTCCTTCTTCTACTCTCCCAATGGAAACCCTTGACTTAGGAGACCTTCAGGGAACTAGACGGTACAGTAGGCAGAACTTTGGACCTCAAATCAGGAAGACCAAGTTCCAGTTCATCCTTAGATATGTGACCTCCAGTAAACTGCTTAACTTCTGTCAGCTTCAGTTTCATGACCTGTGAAATGGGGATAATAATGGCATTTACCACACAGGGTTTTATGAGGACAACACAAAATATACTAACGTGCTTTGCAAACCTTAATCACTATTTTTCTTACTTAACTGAAAAAAGTTCAGACCATTTGTCCTAAGCTCCCAATTCTCCCTTTGTCTTCATCTCAGATTCCCTTGGCATTATCACCTATGTTCACTCCTCCTTTCCCTTAGTTTCTCCTTCTATACGTTTAATTGTTTCTTCTTAGCATCTGTAGCAGTTTATCATTCCTCCTAATTGTACTGTCTTCTTTTTTTTGTATATTCTCTCTTTCTTGTATATTCTCTTATTTTTTGTATATTCTCTCTTTCAGATCCCATGGATTTAATTATTGTCAGTCTGTAGATGAATCACAGCCTACATGCCCTGTCTCTAGACTTAAATATCTCATCACCAATTGCCTACAGAACATTTTGATTTTTTTAACTCCACCTTCCATGTTAGAATTAATATTGTGTATTGGTTCCAACGCAAAACCAGAGTAAGGCTTAGGCGGTTAAGCAATAGTGGATGAGTGACTTGCCCAGGGTCAAATTGCTAGGAAGTGTCTGATACCAGATTTGAACTCAGGACTTTCTGCTTCTAAGCCTGGCTCTCCACCAGTTGGAAATTTCAAAATGGAAGTCTCAGGGACATTTGAAACTCATATCCAAAAAAGCATTCATCATTTTCTCTGCCCCATCCCTAAAAACATCTCTCTTGCAAATTTCCTGATTTCTGGCTTTGAAATCATCATTTTTCCAATTTTCGAGTTTGCAACTTTGGTGTTTAAGATAAGGAGGCAGCCAGGTGGCTCAGTGGATTAAGAGCCAGCCCTAGAGATGGAAGGTCCTAGATTTAACCTGGCCTCATACACTTCCTACCTGTGTGACCCTGGGCAAGTCACTTAACCCCCACTGCCTAGCCCTTTCCACTCTTCTGCTTTGGATCCAATACACAGTATTCATCCTAAGATGGAAGGTAAAGGTTAAAAAAAGAAAGAATTAAACATCAAGTGGAGGTTATTTCCTTCTTTGTGTTTGTTGATTGATTGCACTAAGAAATAGATGGATGACTGGATGCAAGTTTGGTACCCCCAAATACTGAAGAAGAAAGGCTTCAATTCATTGAGAAATAATGGACACAAATTTAAGATTACAAAGTAAAGAGAAGTTTGTTTTTCTCTGTCTGAGCAGTAGAAATACACACATTATAAAATCATAGACATACCAATGTATCAATCAATCAAGGTAAGTTACTCTACTTAACCTCTTGATGAAAAACCTGAATGAATAATTAAAATCTGGTGGCCCCTGTTTGTTTCTCTAATACCCACCTGAATATAATTTTTTTAAACCCTTACCTTCCGCCTTGGAGTCAATACTATGTATTGGCTCCAAGGCAGAAGAGTGGTAAGGGTGGGCAATGGGGGTTAAGTGACTTGCCCAGGGTTACACAGCTGAGAAATGTCTGAGGCTGGATTTGAACCCAGGACCTCCCGTCTCTAGGCCTGACTCTCAATCCACTGAGCTACCCAGCTGCCCCCTTCACTTGAATATAATATAATGTCTGACACTGACTCTGAATGTTGTGCTCACTATTTTGTCTTTTAGATTTTTTTTTGAAGCTCAGAATGAATTACTTTGGTATCACAAGGAATTGCTTTAAATGTTTGCATATCCTAATTTGCAAGACTGGGAAATTATGGTACAATATAACTTATATAGAATCAAAGTTAAATACTATCAGAAATACAAAGGTCTAAAATAATACCAAGAAAAGCATGACAAAAATGCTATCCACAACCATAACAACTGATGAATTCTGAATGCAATAGAAGCATATTATTTTATACTTTATACTTTATCTTCATAATGAGGTTTTTTTTCTTGTACAAATGATATGTCTTTCATAAAATGATGAACATGGGAATATGTATTGCATGATAGTACATTTTTTAAGCCTTCACCTTCCATCTTAGAATCAATACTATGTATTAGTTCTGAGGCAGAAGAATGGTAAGGGCTAGGCAATGGGGGTTAAGTGACTTGCCCAGGGTCACACAGCTAGGAAGTGTCTGAGGCCATATTTCAACCCCAAGATCTCCCATCTCTAGGTTTGACTTTCTATCCACTAATCTTCCTAGCTGTCCCCACAATAGCACATTTATAATCTATATTATATTACCTGCCATCTCAATGAGGGGAGAAAGGAGGGGAAAGGGGAAAGAACATGGGTTATAAAATGTCAGAAAATGCTTACTGAGAATCATATCAACATGTAAAAACATAAAAATAAACTATGATGCAGTAGAAAGATTTGAAGTTAGAAGATCTGGTTTAGAATGTTGGCTCTACTTACTTCCCACCCTGTTGACCTAGGGCAAGTCATTTAAACTTCTCTCCAGATTCTGTTTCCTCATCTATAAAATTAGGAAGTTGGGCAACATGACCTCTATGTTCCTTTCTGATTCTAAATCTATCATCCTATGATTCTATAACTACATTTCTCTAATCCATCTGCTTTTCCTTCTAGGGAAGTATCAGAATTAGGTGTCAAAAGCATTTGGGGAGGCTTCTAAATGGATCTTCTAATAGCTTGAGCAAAAAAACAGTCAAACATGTGCAGTTATTGTACTCAAGCTTTACTCCTAGCTGGATTTTTAATGTTATAGGAGAATGTCGTCTCTTGGGAGAACAAAAACAAAGGAAGGCAATGTAACTGGCAGATACATTTTTTTAAAAAATTGTACTATAAAAGAAAACAAGGGAAAATAATAAAATGAATAACATTTTCCAGCACTAGTATCAAAGGCATGTGGTAGGTATTTAATTCCCCTTGGAAACTTCTGTACAATCTCTGGAAAACTAACTTGTTTTTCCCATCATCTGATGTTCTAATTGCCACATCTATCTTTAGTTTGTTTAACTACATATAGGGGTATCAAGTCGACACCTTCTCTGTTTAGAAATATAAGAGATTTCAGGGGCAGCTGGGCTGGTATGACACCTAATACTACAATTCTAGCACCTCAGGATCCTCTTGGATACTTTAACTTCCTGGAGAGTGATGATAGGAAAAGGCAATACTTCAAAAGCACCAACAATTAAATTATATCACAGGTCTCACCTCCTCATGAAGTCTCCTTGCCAGTAACATGGCTCTCTTTCGGTCTCTATTTGTCTTTGCCTCTATCCGTCTCTCTCTTTCTCTTTCACTCTCCCTTTGCTTATAAAATCATTTCTCTAACATTTGAATGAAAGGGAGATAGCTTGGAGACTTTATTGTAGGTCCCATTGCTCTTCTTCATTCAGAAAAGAGACACTGAATGTTTTTGAGCAGGAAAGTGCACTGTATTAAGATGATAAGGTCATTCATATGATAGATTGATTGGAAAGGAAAGGATTGACTTGAGGCAAGGAAAATAGCAGTCTATTAGAATAGTCTAGAAAATGGAGTGGGGAAGAAGGAGGGGTAGATGTGAGGAATGTTCTGAAAGTATATAGATGCAACAGAAAATGACAATTTATTGACCATTGGGGGTGTGGGAGAATATATTAAAGGAAAAAACATTAGGGAATGCTCTCTTATCTAAGGGAAAAGAAGAACATTCAAAGCAAAGAGAAAAAGTAGTCAAATGGAGCAATGTTATGGAAACCAAAGAGGAGAGACATTAAAATGGAGGAGGGTGATAGTATCATGTGCTCCAGAAATATGAATGAAGATGATGACTGATCTTCCATAGCTCTACTAAAATAGACTTTCTAAGGCATATCTTTCAGCATGATCATCATATTCTATCTCTAACTTAAGGACAGGAAATTTCATGTTTGTTTTGCTATTGTTCATTCCTTCATTTTAAAAGACCAGTGATATCACTGAATGATGTCTTGACTTGTGCATGAATTGGATTTAGTGAGGCAGAATTGCACAAAGTCATCATGATGTCTCACTCTTTCTTCCAGTAATGGAAGTCCAGGGGCAAAACAAAAGCCGGAATCACTGGCCAGGATGCAATGAATAATCTTGTCATCTTTGATGTCTGACCAAGCTCTTAGCACTCCTAAGAGCCTTTAGCCACCTTCTTGGCCATTGGAATAAATTGTTCTCAACTATCCATACCACTACAGAAAGTCTTCACCTGCTTGGGATAGGTATCCTCTTAACTCACAGATAGATTTGAGGCCAGTATTAGATTTTCAGTGAGGACTAGCATCTAATGAGTGAGAATTTGCCAAGCTCTGACTGCTCATCCACCTTTGGTATCCACTTTTCACCTATTCTCACCTGTGGCTCCAGAATCTCTGTCTTGAGTTAAGAGTCACACTGGATGACCATGCACAAATGGGTTGCAACCTTTATCACAAGAGGAATACCCATATCAATGAGATCACCAATTCACTGGAGTATTCATATTTTAGCATTTCATCCATCTCTGACTGATGTCTTCCACTTCTACCCACCTAAATCCTTTCTTTATATCATCCCCAGCTCAATTAAGGTCTCAACTCCTCATAAAGTCTCCTTGCCAGTAGCATGGCTCTTTCTGTTTCTATCTCTTTTTGTCTCTGTCTGTCCATCTCTCTCTTTCTCTTTCACTCTCCCTTTTGCTTTCCCATAGAATGTATTCATAACAAATATTTTGGAATTTAATTTTTTTTCATTTACCAGATTATATTGTCTTCTAATTGTACCAAAGACCATAATCAATTCCATGATGATCCTGTAAACTCCTTGCAGACAGGAACTGCACTTTAAATTTCTTCTCTTTATCCTCAGCATAGCAACAGCACTAGGCCCATAGTTGCATAATTCAATTGATTCTTACACATTAGCATCTATAATTTAAGATTCAAGCCCTAGAACAAATTGGAAAAATCAGTCAGTTGCTGAAAATGACATTTGAACCACATTATGACTTAAAAAGCTGTAGAAATTATTTAAAAATTCAAGTCGTACTCAAAGCAGAAAATTACTGACTATTTCTCACCTGACTAATGCATTTGACATTCCTACTGAGATTTCCCCCTAAAAAACATGCAAATTTTAGCTTCCTTGTTAATTCTGCCCTATTGGTCTAAGACTGGTCTAATCCTTCTCACTACTTTTTGTGTATCTAGTTGTCTATAAATTTCCATATAATCATAGAATGCTAAAGCTGAAAAGGATCATCAAGATCACCTAGTCCTACCCTTTGGTTGTAAAGATGAGGAAAGTGAGGCTCTGGTTTGAATTAAACGGTGTCCAAAATGGATGTTCAGAAGTATGAAAGCCAGGAGCTATGTTACATCAATTAATCAAATGTAGGATCCTCGGTGTCTATGCCAACAGTTAAGTTTACAAAAGTTTTGGTCATTTGCCTAAAAATGTAGGAGCTGATAAGATGACTCAGAGACAGGGAAATAGCAAGAGAAAAGAGTGAAGGCAGAGCCATGGATGATCCTTTCACTGCCAGATCAAAAGAAATTGGCTTAGAAGATGGAGAGTTTAGAACAGATATTGGTTCTGTCTTCCCAATCTGTCAAGGTAATTACTATCAGCCAGATGATCCTTCTCAGGAGCCCATGGGTCTCTCAGAGATGCTGATAGAACCATAAGGAATTTCTGCTTATAAAACTAGCTTCTTTCCTCTCCTCTGCCGCTCACTGAAGTCTGTGTTAGTGGAGCTTCAAGATAACATCAGAAGTATGGTTTTAACTAGTATTATTAACCATGGTTTATTACCCTTAAGATTTTCATCAGAGGGAACATCAGTTGCAAAATCAATTTAAATTGTATTTTTAAAGAGATCTTCAATGGAATTAGAAGAAGGAGATGGTGTTTTTAATAGCTCAAATGAAGAATCCTGTATTCTGGGTCATTACTATCACCCAAGATGATATCGTTGTCTCTTTTTTTCTTTTTTTTCACATAAGTTCCCAATTTTATTGAAATCACTACCCCATGAAATAGTGATATCTCACTCCAAATTCCTACTCCAATCACTAGTTATCAAATAATATGTATATGCCTTTGAGCAAATTACTGTTTTATTAAGCATTGCTATTGGATCTGGTGGGCAGCTAGGTGGTGCAGTGGATAGAGCACCAGGTCTAGAGTCAAGAAGACTCATCTTCCTGAGTTCAAATCTGACCTCAGACATTTACTAGCTTGAATGACCCTGGACACTTAACTCTGTTTGCCTTAGTTTCTTCATCCATAAAATGAGCCAGAGACAGAAATGGAAAACCATTCCAGTATCTTTGTTAAGAAAATCTCAAATGGGTTCATGAAGAGTAAGATATAATTGGAACAATTGAACAACAATTTTATAGCTCTACTGTAAACTTTATGATCTTATGTATGAGGGGGCAGCTTGGTTGGCTCAGCGGATAGAGTCAGGTCTGAATGCAAGAGATCCTGGTTTCAAATCTGATCTCAGACACTCCCTAACTGTGTGACCCTGGGCAAGTCACTTAATCCCCATTGCCTAGCCCTTACTGCTCTTCTGCCTTAGAACCAATACATAGTATGAATTTTTTTTAAAAGATGTAAATGATATAAGTGCAAAATGTGATTTTTGTTATTAGATTCAAAGAGATTAAGTAATTTACCTATAGTCACACTTCAGATCTAGGTCACAAGCTCTTCATTTTATTCTAAACCCAACTTACTTTTTCAAGTCTTGGGGAAGATGAGAGGAAATATCTTTGAGCAGAAAAATATATTCTATGTTATTCAAAGCATAAAAGGAGACAACATCCTTTTTTGCCTATGTCTAGAGCCTTTCTAACCATCAATCAAATATATAAAGTAGAGGGTGGGAGAGGGAAGCCAGGATCCCAAAAGAATGAAGGAACCATAGGAACATTTGCTGTAGCACTGTCTTTTTTAGATGTTCACAACCTGAGATGGAGTATCAACCTTTTACTTTTATTTCCCTCTAGTCAGTTCACGGTTCCAGGACAGATCATGACTAGGAAAAGATAATTGGAGCTTTGCCTAAAGTACTGAATTTTGTTGAGGGCCATATTTAGAGGGTACTGACAACACTTTAGGTCCTTTAGTAATACAGAAACAACAGAAAATAGCCTCTAATTAGCAGGAATAATTAGATAAATGAGTAAGCTACCAGATGTTAAGCTGGAGTAACCCTGCCTTGGGCTGCTTGGGCACCCCACTGCAATGAAGCAGTCACCCCAGCAGTGGCCTGGCTTCATGAGAGTGTCCTAGGGTCTCTGATTTCTCCATATATGTATTCTCCCCTCCCTGTAAATTGAAGTTGAATTTTGCATCACTTGTTCAGGACACGGTTTGTGGTGTTTTAACTGGTCACAAAAATTCCTAAATATAGCTCTGATCCTAGCTAAATAGGATTCTATTAAATTGGAAATCAAAAAGGAAAATTGCCAATCAACAGTTTGTAAAATATTACCCCCAAAGTATATTTTTAAAAGGTCAAAAAACAGCTTTAAATCTCTCGTTGCGCTTTGCAACTCTCAGAGGATGAACTACAGAGAAACAACATACATCATATTTCCCTTATCATGGTACCTGGAGGGTAATTTCTAAAGTCACTGGAGATATGTCATAAATAATGCAAGAAGTCCAAATTGAATTTTTAGGAAACTTGCTTCCTTAATACAAATGCTCATTCCACACTACAATGGAAAACTTGAGTTTATAACCGGACTCCTACTGTCCCCAGTGACCTCTAGCTCTCAGGGAACCATTTCAAGTGGAACGAAATGTCTTCTTCCTTCCTTTCTTTCTTTCCTTCCTTCCTTCCTTCTTCTTTCCTTCCTTCCTTTCTTCCTTTCCTCCCTTCCTTCTTCCCTTCCTTCCTTTCTTTCTCCCCTCCCTCCCTTCTTCTTTTTGTTTCTTCTTCTCCTTCTCCTCCTTTTTTCCCTCCTTCTCCTCTTCTTTTTCTTCTTTCTTCTGCCATTTTAGTCCTGTCTGACTCTTTATGAATCCATTTGGGGATTTCTTGGCAAAGATCCTGGAGAGATTTGTTATCTCTCTCTCCAGTTCAGTTTACAAATGAGGAAACTGAGGCAAACAGGGTAGTTAAATGACTGGCCCACAGTCACATAGCTAGTGTCTAAAGCCAAATTTGAACTCAGGTCTTTTTTATTCTGGGTCTGGTATTCTATCTGCTTCACCATCTAGCAACTCTGCTACTCCAAAGTCAGTGTTTCTCATGTAATTAATTAACTGCTTTACAATCAACTAAATTTATATTAAAGACCCTTATTAGAAAATAAGTATTTAGCACAAGTGGGCAGGAGTGCATGTCCACTTAATTATACCCCAAAGGGTCCAAGACAACTATAGCACAACTGGAAAGTGCTTTACTTGCTAACATTTTAAATTTGGGTTTGCTTTTTTTAATTTTTAAGTTTTTTGTTATAAGGGTTGATGTTTTCAGTAGTTTCTACTGCTTGTTATACTTTAACCCTTTAGGGATCCATGACTTAATCTCTATAGTTATTTCCTCCAATTATGTAGATTCTTGTCAACCCTCTATACTTTGCTAATAATAATAATAGCTAACATTTATATAGTACTTACAGGTATCAGGCACTGTACTAGGTTCTTTAATATTATTTCATTTGATCTCCATGACATCCTTGGTAAGTAAATACTATTATTATTCTTATTTTACAGATAAGAAAACTGAGGCAAAGAGAGGTTAAGTGACCTGTCCAGGGTTCCAGAACTAGTAAGTATTTGAGGCTGGACTTGAACTCAGATCTGCCTAATTGGTTAACTCTTCACTACCCATCAGCAGTTCTACTAGGTTTGTGCTCCTTAGAACATCATGCCCCACCCAGGATAAGGTGAACACCTAAAATCAGAGATTGACTGACTGATTAACTCACTTTTTGATATTCAATACTTTCTCAATTCCAGTGGTCTCTCCCCTCTGATTGGAAATCATCTAAAAGTCCTTCTTTATACAAGGTTCTGAACTTTTAGAACTTTCCAGTGCCTACTTTTCAGCCTTCTTTTGGGTGTTGCCTCCTCCCACCCTTTAGATTGTAAACTCCTGGAAGGCAGGGACTCCGTATATATCTTCAGTGCTTTGCACAATGCTTAGCACATAAGAGGTGCTTCATCCATCCATTCAATAAAGATTTATTAAGCACTCACTATGTGCCAGTTATTAACTAAGCACAAGGGGCACTGTCATTCATCTCATCTTTCATTTTGGAAGAGAATTAGCAATATCACAGATCTTGATTTACTCATGAATTAGATTTAGATGAGTCAGAGTTGCACAGTCTTCCACCTCACTCTCTCTTCCAGTCATCAAAGTTTGGTGGCAAGGCAAAAATCCAGATAACAGGCCAGGATGCAGTGGATGACCTCAGCATCTTTGTTGTCTGACCAGCTTCTAAGCACTCCACAACACCTGCTTCAGCTGCCTTCGTTACCATTAGAATAAATTGTTTTCATTTACCCATTCCAGTGGGGGAAGTCTTCACCTGCTTGGGAGGGTTAAGGGAGATGTCTAAGACTATGGATGTAAAAAGAATGAAAAAACAGACTTTGCTCTAAAGGAACTTGTAATCTAATAAGGGAGACAGTATGCAAACACATACATACAAAGTAAGCCCCAAATAAGCATTTAATAAATGTTAATTGAATTGGATTGACTGCAAGCCCAGATTTCTATCCACTATACCACCTAGCAACCTCATATAAGTCATGTTTATGAATTGTTGTGGCCAAAACTTACACAGGGTCACCAGACCTAAATTTGAAGCCTTTCCAACTTGCTTTCTTAATAATCTTCAAGAGACCCAGGTCATTACATCAGTTGGGGAATGGCTAAACTGAGTCATATACTTATAGTGAAATATTAGTATATAATGAAAAAATAAACAAAAATAAGGAATATGAGGAATTCAGAGAAACACAAAGGAAGATTTGTATCACCTGAAACAGGCAGACAAGCAAACAACAAGCCTTTTAGTGTTTACTATGTGCTTAGACACTGTGCTAAGGGCTTGGAATAAAAATACAAGGAAGTAGACAGTCTTGTCCTCAAGGAGCTTAAAATCTAATGAGAGAAGATAACACCCAAAAGGCAGCTGAAAAGAGGTGAAAGTACCCAATTTGAGGCAAGGTATTAAAGTCTAGAAAGTCAGCTATGTTGGCCCTCCACAAAATGGTGGCTCTAAAAAGGAATTCTTCATTGAAAGTACAGAGGTGACACACCAGAGGAATATTTCAGGGTGGAAAGTTGACAGGGACTGTGATGGATGTTCCAGAATAAGATTACAACTAAGGCATACTTTGTGGTTGTTCAGTCATTTCAGTAATATCAAACCTTTCAAGACCCTATTAGGGGTTTTCTTGGCAAAGATCCTGGAGTGGTCTGCCATTTCCTTCTCCAGTTCATTTTACAGATGAAGAAACTGAGGCAAAGAAGGTTAAGTGGCTTGCCATGGGTCACACAGCTAGGAAGATCTGAGTCCAGTCTTATGGGAGAAGACTATATCTAGAAATGACTTTAATGCTAAAATAAATAATATAGATAAAATGTGAAACAGACAAAAAAGAAACCAAGGTCACCTCCATAGTTTGAAGAGATATCAGAGTAGGATTTTAGTAGAAGACCCTGTTATTTGTTGTCCTTCAATCATTTCTGGCACGTTTGATTCTTAGTGACTCATTTAGGTTTTTCCTGTCAAAGGTACTGGAGTGATTTGTCATTTCTGTGTTTAGGAACACAGAGCTGGGCTTAGGCTATACTTGAACTCAAGAATATGAGTCTTCCTGATTTTAAGTCTGACACTCTATCTATACTATTCTATCTTCCTAATAATCCTGCTGTTATCTCCAAGTTAAATATAACATGAGCATTACCTCTTTTCCTTTCCCTAAAATGTAGGCTCCTCAAGCACAACTATCATATTTAACTTTTATCCGTACCTTAGAACTCTGAATAGTTTCACATAGGAGGTGACTAGGTGTCCTACTGTCCACTGGGCACTGGAGTTAGGAAAACGAATTCAAATCTGGCCTCAGACACTTCCTAGGTGTGTCACCCTTGGAAAGTCACTTAAACTCTGATTGCCTGAAAAAATGGATCCACTGGATCCATTGGAGAAGGAAATGGCAGACCACTCCACTATCCTTACCAAGAAAACTCCACACCATAGCTATGGCCCAAGGGGTCATAAATGTCAGCAGAACTAAAGAACAAGAGAATTCTGAACAGTCTCATCTAAGCCCTTAGACACTTCTGTGGTTTATAAACCAGTAGAAAAGAATTGGGGCTATCTGCATTTTTAATTGTGCCAAGATTAAACTTTCTCTTTTCAAGGAGTTTATTTTTTCTTAATCAATTCATGTTTACATATTTGTTCTATTCATAGCACTGAGCTATGTATTACTGCCGAGGATACGGAAGTATAAATCCTAATTAACCTACCTTTATGAAGCTAACAGTTTAATGTATGAGAAATAACTAGTATGATTAATACAATTATGCAAAGAGGTCAGAGAAGTGATTGCAACAAATACGAGAACTTACACGTTTATAATACTTTCCCTACAACAACCCTGTGAGACAAATCTTATTGGCCCCATATTTTCAATGAGGAACTTGAGGCTCAGATGGCTTAGATGACTTGTCCAGAGTCACACCACTAGTATCAGAGCTGGGATTTAAGCCCTCCCCCTTTCTCCTCCTATATCCAGTATTCATTATGGTAGACGAGACTGCTCCCCTGTGAGGAGGCAAAGGAAACATCGTGAAATTGGTAGCATTTGTGGTGGATGGGTGGATTTGGATAGAAGCTGTGGAAATGAGTGTAGTGAATGGAGGACAAAGAAATAACCACTCTGAATGAAAAGAAGGGTGTATACAGAGGGAAAGTGGGAAATAAAGTTAGATAGGTAAGATGGGACTTCTACAACTTGCAGATAATAAGTACTCACTAAATGCTGTCAGGGCAGCTAAGTGGGAAAGTGGATAGAATGCCAGGACAGAGTCAGGAAGATTCACCTACCTGGGTTCAAATCAGGGCTCAGATACTTAATACTGGGTATGATGAGACCACTTCTGACTAAGCTGTCTGACCCTGGGCAGGTCACTTAACCTTGTTTAACTCAGTTTCCTCATCCGTAAAATGAGCTGGAGAAGGAAATTGCCAACCAATCCAGTGTCTCTGCCAAGAAAACCCCAAATGGGGCAACAGAGAATCCAACAAAACTGGAAATGACTAAACAACAACAGAAAAATATTTGTTAAAATGAATTAAACCAGATTGAATCATAAAGAGCAATAAAAGTCAAGCCAGGAATGGAGACTTATTTAGTACAGCTATAAGTAGGCAGGAATAGTATTGACAATTCCAAGCACAGCAAACCAGGAATTTATAACTCCAGATCCAAGCAAAGGAATTTGGCAGAAAGAGAAGTGAATTTGGAGAGAAATGACTAGTGTTCTAATTCCCTCTCAGCTTAGTACTTATGTGATCAAGGGTAAGACACTCAACCTCTAGAGGCTCCTATGACTTTATCTGTAAAAGGGCTAAATGACCTGAAGGTTCACTTCCAGTTCTAAGTTCTATGACATACCACATTAGGAAGATTTATCTGACAATGATATGTAGTATTGATCAGAGGGAGAGAGCTGGGAGGCTACTATAATAATTCTAGAGGGAGATAATACATCTGCATTAGAGTGATAGGGGAGGGGAACCCAAAGAAAAAGATTTGTTGTGAAGGATATTTCAAGGAGATATTCCATTGGACTTGTTGACTGGTTGGTTGTGAGGTCCAAGGGACAAGGAGAAGTCTAATGAGTCCAAGTCTGGGAAACTGGAAGAATAGTAATATTGAATAGAAGTGGGATAGATGGAAGGGGGAATCAATATTTTATGCCTTGAGAAAGATGATGAATTCATTTTAAGTTTAAAGTGAGAGTGGAATATATTTCTTTGTTTTGCTTGACTACACATTGTGTATTATGAGAAAGAACTTCTCTTGGGTGGGAAGTGAGCTAGTGGGAAGTGATATAGATGCAAAAAGAAAAAGAAAAATGACAATAAAGCATTAAACATATGCAGAAAAAAACAAAAAGAAATTAAGAAGGAAATCTGAAAAGGGCGCTTTTGTTATATTATATTAAGCAATATACACTAAAAAACAAATTATATAATATATGATACAGCTAATATATTATTTACATGTAATTAAATTTTGAAATATATTAGCATATTTATAATATATAAATGTCAAATTATATATATTTAAAATTTTTAAACAAAAAATATATCAACAAATTCATCTTACTTTTTTTAAACCCTTAACTTCCATCTTAGAATTAATTCTAAGACTGAAGGTAAGAATCAATTCTAAGATGGAAGGTAAGGGTTTAATTCTAAGGCAGAAGTGTGGTAAGGACTAGGCAGTGAGGGTTAAGTGACTTGCTTAGGGTCACACAGCTAGGAAGTGTCTGAGGCCATATTTGAACCCAATACCTCCCATCTCTGGGTCTGGCTCTCAATCCACTGAGCCACCCAGCTGCCCCTCATCTTCTTTTCTGGTGAAATGTCTGTGGATGATTAAGTGTATAACAAAACAATGAAACATAAAATAAAAGGTGATGATAGGACATCCAAGTGAAAGATCCTGTAAGCCCATAAAAGCAGAGTGGGAAAGATGAGAGCCGACACTAGAGTAATAGATTTTAGAGTTCCATTCACAGAGATTAAGGTGGAAGATGAGTGGAAACATATAAATAAAGACAAGACAGTCGCTCTCAGAGTAGAAATACCATTTGCCTTTGTGAGGCTCATCAACCTTGTTTTCTAATCCAGGATTTAGTGGGTCAGTCCATTTAGTCTATGTAGAAACATAGACTGCCTAATCAATAATAATTCCCTTAAACTAACAAAATGACATTTTGGAAAAAGAAAAAAAAGGCAAAATATACAGAAAGAAGCAAATGGTTTTGTTTTCCTTTTGGCTTTAGGCAGACCAGGAAAAGCCTTCAAAGACATTTGAGTAAGGAATTTAATAGGGGACATTAATTCAGTCCAGGATCATATTGATCAATATTTCACCGACTCCACTTTGAATGAACACTTGTCTGGCCTCTGCCAGGTTGGATCTTATTAACTGAGTTAGTCCATCATATTCCTTTTGGTCTACTGAGATGTAAAGTCTGATACTAATTTCATAATATTTTGAGCTCAGAGGATAGTTAACATTAACACCAATTTAGGACTGTATTTAGTTCAACTGTGACCCCAGATTAGTCTCAAGATGGTCTAATGGCTTGGGCTGGAGGGGAGGGAAAAGCATTTCAGAGATGGCTTTTTCTGCTTCGGGGAAGAAAGGATGAAGGATAAAGATAATGCCTTCTGTTGTTTTTCAATGACCCCCAGGGATTGTCACTGGAGTAGCATTAACAATCCCTACCATGTCTGGCCACCTTCTTTAAGCCAGATGGGGAAAGCAAATGGTATACTTAGTGCATGGGGGAAGGGAAAGAACGAGTAGGGCAGACTGGGGTTCTTTTATGGGCAATCTCCTTAAATCGAATTAATAAACTCATTTGTGAATAGTCCAAAAAATAAAAGAAAATAAAAACAACCTGTTTTCCCCCTTCGTTGATCTTTGCTTTTAAAAATGCTTTAAAAAGATGAAACAGTATTGTCCATTTCTGTCCCAGTTAGGGTAGTCTGATTTCCCTCAGACGATTAGGTGTCTTTGCACACTGATAGTAGCTTAAGCAGCCCAGGAAGATGATAATGACTAATTTAGTTTTAGTGCCCTCTAAGAGGTGATTTGCCAGATGGTCCTCTGGTGCCTTGATGAAATGGACTGGCTCCCTGGTCCTGTTTTAATATTTAGTCACTGTAGAAGACCTCTAAATGAAAGCATAAACTGGTACTCCCTTTGAGGTTTCTTCCCAAGAATCGTGAGGGGAATGTAGTCCGTTCAAACCAGATTCTTCCATTAATTCTATCAGAATGTTTTTGTGGGTGGCAGGGGAAGGGGGAAGGGAGGAGAAGGACAAAAAGTAGGGCCAGTCTTCTGATTTGATCAGTGTAGAAGAGAGATTAGCATTGGGAAAATTTCTTTCATTGACACCAGTCAGAAACATATATTCTTAGAGAGTTGTCTGGAATACTGAGGATTTAAGTGACTTATCCAGGACCAGGTAGCTACTATGCATTAAAAGGAGGGTTTGAACCCCTGGCATTTCTGAATCCTAAGCCAGTTCTCTCCTCTTGCCTCTCTTCTTTACCAGAAAAACTACAAATTATGGACTCAACCATTGGACTACCATCTTGATAGTGGTTCACCTATTATCTATCAGGAGTTGAAGGGAACAAATCCAACCCCATTTTTTTTAACTTTTACAACTTTAATTTTCCTTCAAGTAACAATCTAAAGGGGGCAGCTGGGTAGCTCAGTGGATTGAGAGCCAGGCCTAGAGACTGGAGATCCTAGGTTCAAGTCCGGCCTCGGACACTTCCAGCTGTGTGACCTTGGGCAAGTCACTTGACCCCTACTGCCCACCCTTACCACTCCTGGGCCAAGGACGGTCCCTAGCCCGGATGAAAAAGGAGGAGGGTTGGGCGTGGGGCTAGCAACCCCACCCTGTAAAAACTACATCTGCTAAAGAAACTGCAACCTAAAGTAGGGGCAGCTGGGCTAGCTCAGTGGATTGAGAGCCAGGCCTAGAGACGAAAGGTCCTAGGTTCAAATCCGGACTCAGACACTTCCCAGCTGGGCGACCCTGAGCTACTGTGTGACCCATTGCCTGCTGGTTGTGGCCCTATGCTCCTAGAATGGAGTCCCAGGATTTAAAAAAAAAAAAAAAAATCTAAAACAAGGAAAAGAGATTGGATTTGTGATTTCATTGGTATAGGGAACTCTCTAAATGAGAAAACTCCCAACAATTCAGTTGGGCATAATCACTGCAACCTATGGGTTTGTTACTTGAAATTGTTAAGAATTCCTCCCTAAGAGAGGTAAAGTAATCTCTAAGAGAGGTAAAGTAATCTTCCCAAAGTCACATAGCTACCGTAGTACTATATTTGTTAATACAAACAAGATCTGAAACTTTTTTATTGTCATGCAAAACACAATTCCCTATTGGTCATTGTTGTAAGAGCACACATACATAACCAAAACCCCAAAATAAAACCAAAAATACCCTGACATAAAAGACGACTCCAACAGTTCTTTCTCTGGAGATGGATAGCATTCTCCATCATACGTCTTTCAGGATTGCCCTTATCTGAACCTTTTTGAAGCCACTTTTTTACCCACCTACATGTGTACACTCAGATTTTGCCCCATCCAAAAATCCAATGATATATTAAATCTGCTCTAGAAGAGGACCTGAGTCTAAATCTTGTTTTTGCCACCTATTCTACCTTTATGTCCCAGGACAAATTATCTGATTTTAAATTTTCTCATCTGTAAAAATAAAGTTGGACAAGATAGCCTCAAAAGTTCTAGAGCTCTAAATCTGTGATTTTATAATCCTGTGGTTTATAACAACCTTTTCTTTCTGTTACTGCTAGACAGACTAGCATCTCTGGCTTTCACCTAGCCTTCTCCATGATCTTTTTTTTCCCTGAAGTTCCCAATTAAAATACTTTCTCCTTTGAAATTACTTTATATTCCTCTGATTTTACTTTTTATTTATTTCTTGAGCTCCTAGTCTCTCTCCTCCAAAAGAGTGTAAACTGCTTAAGGGCATGGACTGTTTTGTTTTATCTTTGAAGCAGCAACATCTAGAATAAAACCTCATCTCACCTCTTGGTAGGAACATAATTAATGTTTGTTGAATTGAATAAGTGGTTACAGAAGAGAATAAGATTGATTTGTTTTTTTTAAGATTAGATTTTCCCATCTCAACCACGCTAGAAATACAGTAGTCACTCACAAACCCAATTCCACTGTTAATTGGAATGGAAGCTTTGACATACTCCCTTTCTGACCTATTTTTATTCTCCCCTTTTTGGGAAATCTAGCCTCTCCCTCTTTCCCTCCCCTCAGACTCACAATATTTGTGCTGGATTTAATACACACAGTTGACATTAGTCCCTCTGCGACCCAGAACTCCTGAACTCAAACAATCCACCAGTCTCAGCCATCTCCCAGCAGCAGGGATGCTAGGGTAGAGTCATCGGATCTGAGACCACAACAGGATTTTTAAGGAAGCTTTGAGCAAAATAAAAGGAACAGAAAGAAGATACTATATAAAAGAAAGTGAAAAAATGTGCAATGACTCCCTTATCTGTCAGTGCAGTACAGCTTATTACAGCCTTTTGTTGACAATGAAATGACCAACTTGGTTGGAAGCTTTGAAAGAATGAAGGGGATTTTGTTCCAACAACAGGTTCCTAATCATTCTCAATTTTCTTTCAAAGGCAATCATCTCACCAAGCATCATATTCTCTCTTGAGCAGCAAAAAATTTTTTAAATTAAATCTAAAAGAAGCTTTTTCAGTATGAACAGAAGAGAAAGATTCAGAGAAAAGTCAGTAGGAATATTTCCAAGGGTTTAGTAAATATAGGGGTTGTGTAAACACAATACAGACCAGATCCACTTCTAGTAAACATGATGTTGGAATGTCAATGTTTAATGACACGTATATGACTCTTGTGCCCAAATCATCTTTTTCTTCTTGTTTAGTTGTTTTTTCTGTCTAATTCTCTGTGATTCCATTTGGGATTTTCTCAGCAAAGATATTGAAGTGGTTTGCCATTTCCTTTTCAAGTTCATTTTACGATGAAGAAAATGAGGTAAACTTGACTAAACTGACTCCCAAGTTGTTTGCCCAAGGTTACACAGCTAGTATCTGAGGCCATATTTGAAGTCACAAAGAGAAGTCTTCCTGACTCAAGACCTGGCACTCTATCTGCCACTCTGTCTAGCTGCCCCATCTTTGTTTATCTCTAGCCATATCATAGAGAACTGGGATGCAAACGATAATAATCCAAAATGGCATGATGTTGAATAAAATATGGTATAATGGAAAGATTACTGGACTATGATAGATGATACTCTAGTTAGTTATATGAGTTGGTTCTTGGACTTTGCCAGATTACGAAAAGGGTCTGTGACACCAAAAAAATTAAGAATCACTGGACTATTGGACCACTGGAAAGACTAACAAAACTTAGAGATACTTTAAGCAAATTACTTATCTTCTCTGGATGTCAGTTTCCTTAAATGCAAAAATACTAAGACAAACTAAATGACCTCAAAGCTTTAAATCTATGATCCTATTAGTCTATGATCCCTTCCAGATCTAATATTCCATATGTTAATGTCTAATTTCAGCCAGTAGTGAAGTCTGTTAATGAAGAACAACTGGAAGTGGGTAACAAGGAGGATCTGTACTTTGAGACAAAATACAACTATAAATCTCCTTCCTCAAACCAATGGTTTTGCTTTCTCTGATAAATATGTTATTCACCGAATCACAGATTGTTAGAGGTAGGGGAAACTTTAAAAATCCTCTATAGCCATTCTCTCTTTTTAAATTAATTTTTTATTTTATTTATTTATTTAGGGAGTATTCATTTTCCTCTCCCCTTTCCTCTTACTTCCTATAAATCAAAACCTTTGGGGTTTGGCTGCCTCTTAAACCCCTATCCTCTGCAAAAGAGGAATAAGGGCTAGGCAACTGGGGTTCAGTGACTTGCCCAGGATCACATAGCTAGAAAATATCTGAGGCTGAGCCAAATTTGAACCCAGAATTTTCTGTCTCCAAGCCTGGCTCTCTATCCACTAAGCCACCTAGCTGCCCAAAGCAGAATACTTACAACAAACACGCCTAATCAAGCAAAACAAATTCTCACAGATTATGTCCCAAAATCCTGCATATGGGAAGTCATTACATCTCTATCAAGAAATAGGTAACTTCCCCATTCATCCTCTGGAATTGCACATTAGAGTTCTTAAATCTTTCAAGATTATTGTGTTTTCTTTGTTGCTGTAAGTTATTCTCTTGGTTCAGTATACTGCACTTTGCACCAGGTTATACAAGTCTCAGGATTTGTCCTTTTGTCGTTTCGTATGGCAGAACAGTGTTCCATCACATTCATATAATGGAACTGGTTCAGCCATTCCCCGATGGATGGGTACCCTCTTGATTTCCAGTTTTAAAAAGAGATACCAAAAATAGTTTTATACGTGTAGGATCTTTTCCTTTGTTCTCTTTGGGAATATAAGTAGTAGTATAACTGGGTCAAAGAGTATTCGCAATCTAATAACTTGAGGAACATCATTTCAAATTGCTTTCCAGAATGACAGCACTGCTCTACCAACAGTGCATGAATGTGCCTGTTTTACCAAAGGCTCCCTCATGCCATCCCAACAACCCTCTCACTTGGTAAATGAGGGAATTTAGGTCTAACCCAAGGAGGTGACAAGGCTTAGACCCAGGTCTTTGGACACCAAATTTTTGTTCTTTCCATTATGTCTTGTTAGGTGATTTCTCTATGTATACATGAATCATCTCTATTTGGATCCTTTGCTCTACATTGTCAAAAACCTCCGAGGGCTGGAAAGCTTGAAATTTCTCTAGGCAAGAGTGGAAAAGAACTTGAGCTAATTTAGGGGTAAATTATTCTGTGTACTTCATGACATTCCAAAGAGAAGGTTGTATTTTTATGGCTTGGAAACAATGGGTCCAGTGCTATTTTGAGACTGTGACAGGATTAAACAGGAATAATTAAAATAGCCGTATTATATTTTTGTATTTCATTTTTATCAAGGCTACTTTTAGCAGTTTCTCCAGTATTATTACATCCTCTTTGACTTTTCTTTTAAATCTTTTAATTAGGGCTGCATAGCTCACACTAATGTCCTTGAGGGCTAAACAGAAAGCATCTTTGTATAACAGAAAGAACACTACATTTAGAGTCACAAAACAAGGTACCGACTTATTAGGCAGCTAAGTGGTACAGTGGATAGAATCCTGGATTAGGAGTCAGGAAGACTCAAGTTCACATCCAGCATTAGATGCTTACTAGCCATGTGACTCTGCACAAGTCACTTGACCTTTGTCTGCCTCGGTTTCTTCATCTGCAAAATGAGGATAATAACAGCATCTACCTGCCAGGCAGGTTGTAAGATAGAAACAAAATGAGACAATGTTTGCAAAGTACTTGGCTAATCTTACTAGCTAGTATTATTATCTAGCTATGATTAGTTGTGTAAGTTTGGGCAAGTCACTTAACCTCAGTTTCCTAATGCGAAAAAAGGGGTAAAATATTTATGTTACTTACATCACTATGTCATTGAGAGGATAGAAATAATGTATCTAAGCACTGTAGCTGCTCTTCAGTCTTTTTGGTTATGATTCCACTTGGAGTTTTCTTGGCAAAGGTACTGGAGCGGTTTGCCATTTTCTTCTCCAGCTTATTTTATAGATGAAGAAACTGATGCAAACAGGGTTGAGTGACTTGCCCACGGTCACACAGCTAGTATCTTTGAATCTATTGCTGCACATCTTCAAAATCTCCTAGAGGTTGAAAGTTTAAAATTTCTCTGAGTAAGAGGAGGTAAACACTTGAGCTAATGGAGGTAAATTATTCTGCACCAGATAAAGGCAAAAGGTTTGGTTGGCCTTCATGTTTCTTTTTCTTTACCAGTAAATAAGAATTCTGATCTATCTCCTTCAACCAGTAGCTAGGAAATACCAGTAAAGTACTAAAGGACTGATTCCCCCATTTCTGATTCTGGCATGTACAATCGAACTAACCACCTACCTACCTGGAGAAAGCATTCTATTAATCAATTATCAAATACATGAGAACCCACAATAGGATCCAGAGCTGTGTTAAGTCGTGGTAAGACAAATCAAAAAATTATGAAACATATATTTAGTCCTCAAAGAGCTCCTGTCATCTTTGTTGACACCTCTTTCACTTCACTTTCCAGACATGGCTGCCCTTGAGGTTCATTTTAACAGAGATCACCTGTAATAGGGAAGAATAGAAAGGATGTCTAAAATATGATTTATGGGGACTCCTAAATACCTAAATACCCCTAGCCTTAGAAATGTCACCAGGGATAGACCTGTTTGCAGATATTGGTGGGAATATGAGGCAGGGAGAATGCTGAGGGAGCTTCATGAAGAAAGAGCCAAAGTTCCACAACCCAAGAAGACCAATAACAAGGTATTAAGGTGATAGACAGAGAGACAGATGGACAGATGGACAGATAGACAGATAGATAGATGGATAGATTAATAGATAAATACACAACCACAACATTAATAGCAGTATTCCAAATGGCAGCAAACAAAAATATAAAAACCATGGAAACAAAGCAGGTACCAATCAACTGAGGAAGAGATGAACCAATTTTGGCATATGAACATAATGGAATATTGCAATATAAGAGACAATGGAGATGAAGAATTCAGATAAGCATGATGAAATCATATGAATTAATGCGAAGTAAGTAGAAACAAAAGAGTGACATAGACAATGAATGTGTAAACCAATCAATATGAACATGAATGAATGAATAAATGAATGAGGAAAGAAGCATTTATTAAGTGCCTACTATGTGCCAGGCATTATGCTGAGCACGGGGGATACAAATACAAGAGAGACAGACCTTGATCTCAAGGAATTGACATTACCAAAGAACAGGAGATAACACATGTAAAGAAGGGCACAGCAGCTAGAGAAGGGTGTTTTATTCAGGGAAGCCACAAGGATGATGAGTAGACAAAACCTTTCCAAAGCAATGATAATGGTAATTAGAGAAGAAGAAGGAGGAGGAGGAGGAGGAGGAAGAAGAGGAGAAGGAGGAGGAGAAAAAGAGAGGAGGGAAGGATAAAGGAGAGAGGGGGGGCAGGAAAGAAATCTGAATTAAAATCCAGCCTCAGATACTTACTAACTGGGTGATCCTGGGCAACTCACTTAACTCTGTTTGCCTCAGATTCTTTATCTGTAAAATGAGTTGAAAAAGAAGTTGGCATACCATCCCAGTATCTTTGCAAAGAAAACCCTAAATGTGGTCACAAAGAATTGGACAGACTGCAAAGGACTAAAAAAAAAATTATTATTGTTAGCTAACTAGTATTAAATAAGATTCCAGTTCTCAGTCCATCCTTTTTACTCTACTGTGATACCTAAGGATTTCCTTTGATGTTTTTTTTTTCTTTTAAACTCTTACCTTCTGTCTTGTTATCAATTCTTTTTTTTTTCAGACTCTTACCTCTGTCTTGAACTCCACACTAAGTATCAGTTCTACAACAGATGGTAGTGTGGGCTGGACAATCAGAATTAAGCGACTTGCCCAGAGTCACACTGCTAAAAAGTTCTGAAGTCAAATTTGAACGCAAGACCTCCTGTCTCCTGGACTGGTTCTCTATCCTCTGAGTCACCTAACTACCACCTTGGTATCAATTAGGCAGAAGAGCAGCAAAGGCTAAATAATCAGGGTTAAGTGACCTACCCAGGGGCACAAAAAGCTAGAAAGTTTCTGAGGCAATTATTTGCTTCCATACTTCCGTATCCTCTTGTTCAGATCTGTATTGGACTAGATGACATTTGAGGTCTCTCTCAACTCTGAGATTCTCCGATTCTGTCTTGTTTGGGGGTCTGGAGGGGGAATGGGGGTGGGAGTCTCTATGAATCTATGTTTGGGGAGATGCAACTGTAGGAAGGATCCAAGTTTGATACATCCCAGACCCTGAGCCACCCCAGGGATGGCCTCATTCAATCATGCCATATACTCCAAGAATCATAAAGGACAGTCCTTCCCCTTTCCCATTACCAATTCAACTTGGACATTTACCAGGAGGAAATCTGAAGCAGGCTCCCTGCAGATAGAGGAAAGTGCTTTTAGCTCCTGATCATTGCTTTTAATTAAGGGTCCAGCAGGGCAATCTGCTGCTGTTCCAGGCAGATGCAGAGATTAACCTGTTCAGAAACATGACATAATGAATACTAAACATTTACTTTTTATCCAGATGATTTTATCCATTTACAGCATTTTAGTTTTTAAAAAAAGACATTGAGCCTTAGTGGTATGCTTTCTGTCTCATGAGGAAGATGTACTGTAAATAACTGCTGCTCATAAGAATTGAGCAATTAGTACAGTGCCTAGAATGTAGTAAGAGCTTAATAAGTGCTTGATTATGATGAAGACTATCAACATGTATTTTTCAGTGCCTATTTTGTGCCAGGAACCATGCTAGGTACTGAGAATACAAACAGAAAAGTGGAACAATTCCTGACCTCATTGAACATACATTCTTTCAGAGGAAACAACATATACGTCTCTAAGTACACACACATTATATAAAAATGAAAATAATCATGCTTTAATTTTATAATACATCTTCATGATCTCTTCCACAAAATGACTAAAATGGAAAAAATGTTTTACATGATTACACATGTAAAATCTATATCTGTATCAGGGAAGGGGAGCAAGGAAAAGAGGGAAGGTGGGAAGGAGAGAGAATTTGGAACTCAACATTTTTAAAAACAAATGTTGAGGGGGCAGCTGGGTAGCTCAGTGGATTGAGAGCCAGGCTTAGAGACAGGAGGTCCTAGGTTCAAATCCGGCCTCAGACACTTCCCAGCTGTGTGACCCTGGGCAAGTCACTTGACCCCCATTGCCTACCCTTACCACTCTTCCACCTATGAGTCAATACACAGAAGTTAAGGGTTTAAAAATAAAAATAATAATAAAAAAAACAAATGTTGAAAATTGTTTTTACATGTAATTGGGAAAAATAAAATATTATTTTAAATATATAATGCATCTCTACACCCTCCCAATATTCAAGGACTCAAATTTATTACTTAACTTTATTAATCAATAAATACTTCGCAATTTTATCTTAACATTACCATGAAGTATGGGAGATCAACTTGTTTTATAGATGGGAAATGTGAGGTCTGAGAAAATGGAATTAAAATAGCCTTTGCCATCTCTTTCATGAGTCCAGTTTTCTATCTTGATAAATCCATATAGGCAGCCCTCCCTTAATTACTTTAGGATTTGCAAAACATTTTACAAATAATATGAGATATCACATTATCCTCCCAACAGCCCTGGAAGGTAGGTGCTACTGTTATCCCCATTTGAAAGATGAAGAAGCTGAGGTGCAGAGATATTAAATAATTTGTCCTGGGTTACCTGGCTGGTTAGAGTCTGAGGCTAGATCTGAACTCAGGGATTACATGACTAAATTTCATACTCTATTTCCTGTATCATCTAACCCTCACCTGAGGCTCCAAGAAGCTGTGGCACAAATAGAGGCCATCTCAGGTAAAATCATCTGGGCAGGTGGTTAAACCAGGTTGAGGATAATCAATAGCCTCATCCCTGTCAATGAGTTAGGGGGATGTCGAGCCCAAGCCTGTGAAGACTTCCCTCTGCAGAATGGTCAGATAAGAATGACTTATTCCAAAGACCATGAAGGCAGCTGAAGCAGGCACCGTGGAGCACTTAGAGCTTGGTCAGACATGGAAGACTCCAAGGCCATCCATTGCAACCTGAGCCATCACCAGTCATCCTGACTTTTGTCTTGCCACTAGACTTGGAGGATTGGAAGTGGCAGTGAGGCTAATGACTTTGTGCAACCCTACCTAACTCAAATTCCATTCAGGTGCAAGTCAAGACATCATTCTGTGATGTTATTGGTCTTCTTTGAAAATGAAGGGTGAGGGTAGAATTGCTTGTTGGCTACGGGAAGGGGTGGGTGGGAAGAGGGGAGGGAAAGAAAATGAATCATGTAACCATGGAAAAATATTCTTAATTAATTAATTTTTAATTAAAAAAAGAAAAGAAAAAAGAAAATGAAGGGTGAACAACAACAACCACCTTAGCTATGGTCATTTGGCTACAACCATTCAACCTCTATGAGCTTTGGTTTCCTTTCTTGTTAGAGGAGCTAAGAATCTTTGTGCTATTAATCTGAGGTTGTTTAAAAGAGGGAAAGCCTCCTTGGACTGTTCTAAGACTATGCAATTTCCAATCTACTCTTTTCCTCCTATTCTCCTTTCTCATAGTCTGTCTTCTCAACATATATGATGAATTAGCTCAATGAGCTACCCATCTAACTGCCTGTCATAGTCTAGGCAATCTGCACCCTTCCACTGAGTTATGACTATCCTGTTATGATTAAAATTCTCTGGAGACCATTTCTTAATTTATAATTCTTTATTAAATAAAAAGTGAGCCAGAGGAAGAAAAGGCACCCTCCATGAGTGACCAGCAAATCCTTTAGCCACCTCTCCCTCTCTCCGAGCTGGCCCCACTCCTGAGCCTGATCGTGCACCTACTCAGCCCAGAATGCCCCAACCTCACTCTGGACAAAGTGTTCCAGATGCTGGGAGTCATGTGACATATAGAATGGTCACACAGCTTCTATGTCCAGCATTTCTCTGCCTGACTTTACTTAGCTTATTTTTCTTTACGGATAAAGAACTTGTTTCCACCCTCATTCAGGAAGGGGGTGAGAAGCATGTTGTAGCTTCAATCTTAAAATTAAATTTCTTCCCCTTTGAAATCAAAAGTTGTCTTGGGGTGCCCAAAAAGAAGGTACAGATTAATATTAAATTTCCATAGCTCGTTGGGGAAGACTTTAAAGATGCTTCTGTCTACTGACTCCTGGTCCTGCTATACTCACTTTACAAATGTATGACTAGTTGCCCATGAGGGCATCAATCTTCTATTTTCCAGTTCCAAATACCTAGGAACTGTTTGGCCATGAAAGGAAACTTCATTTATGTACACTGTCATGGGAAAAAGATAGAGATAGGATAAGGTTTAAGAAAAGTGGAAGGTTGTCTTTAAGGCACAACTCAAGGGAAAGGATTTTAGCAGGCGGAAGGCAGAAGAGGAACAGTCTGGAAGTGACATGGTGTTAAACTACTGGTACCTAAGAGGCAGCTAGGTGGCACAGGTCTGGAGTTGGGAAGACCTGGTTTCAGACACTCCATAGCTGGGTGACCCTGGGTAAGTCACTAGCCTTTGCCCTTCTGCCTTAGGGTTGCTACTAAGACAGAAAGAACTTTTTTTTAAATAAAGAAGTAAATAATAAACTACTAGTACCCAGAACCACCTCCTCAGTCTCCCCAATGGAATATATTATTCCCTGATTATGACAGGAAGCCAGTGAATGCATTTTCCCATTGAACCAATGTCATAAATGGTAGCTAAGTGTCACTGAGCTAATACTAGTAAGTACCACATTCAAATACCAAAGATCAAATGGATATGTCATCTCATTAACATGGATATTCTCCCCAACATGCAAAAAGCAATCCATCAATGCCTGCCCAACTGGTATAACCATTAAGCATGTCTTCATATAAATTCACCACAGGGTTGCAGAGTGTCAAATAAGCCTCAGAGCCTGCCAATAGCCCAGATCTCTTTAGAATGTCAATTAACAGTTTTGTTCTCCTTAGGATGGCAGTTAAGTCATGAAAGAGTTATTCTCCTTAGATAGGCAGTTAATTCTACAGACAAGAGTTCTCTTTCCTCTAGTAAAATCCTCCAAAATTCTCCATGATCTTGGGTCCCCGCAACAGTTATTTATCTAAACAACAAAGGCAGAAGGGAGATTGGATGCAGCATCTAAACTAGTAAATACCTAATGATTGGTATTTACCATCTACTGTATCTGGGGACAATCTATATAGAAAGTGTATCCGGGGAGCAGCTAGATGGCTCAGTGGATTGAGAAGTGTCTGGGGTCATATTTGAACCCAGGACCTCCCATCTCTGGACTTAAGCTCTAAATCCACTGAGTCACTAGAGCTGTCCCAAAGACATGGCTTTCTTTTCAAAGCCTGAGCACACTGTATCTACCACACACTGTAGCTATCAGGGAAACAAGAAAGCCTCCCACTTGCTAGCTTAACTACCTAAGGGGTTCATATCTCTGGGGAATCCTTTCCCAAAGATCTGCCTCTCTGTCTGTCTGTCTCTCTGTCTGTCTCTGTCTCTGTCTGTGCTTGCTCACTCACTCTCTCTCTTCTCCCCCTCTCTTTTTCTTTCTCTTTCTCTTCTCTCTCTCCCCCTTCCCATCCCTCTCTGCCTGTCTGTCTGTCTCTCAATTGCTTGCTTACTCTCTCTCCTCTCCCCCTCTCTTTTTCTTTCTCTCTTTTCTCTCTCCCCTTCCCATCCCTCTCTGTCTCTGTCTATGTCTCTGTCTCTCTCTGTCTCCCCCACCCTCTCCTTCCCTCCCTTACCCTTTTTTTCTTCTCTGTTTTTCTCTCTCCCTTTTTCTGCCTCTCTCTGCCTGTCTTTGTCTCTCTGTCTTTTTCTGTGAGAGTGATTTTTTCCTACTCCCTGTCACTCTGTCTCTTTATCTCTTTCTAGTGAAATCCCATCTCAGTTAAATCTGTAGCTATGAATCCTCCAGCTAGATTGTTCTGCTAGCTCCTACCTGGATTTTTTTTAAGCCTCAGTCATTAAAACCAGCCCCCTTTGAGTTTCCTCCCTTCCTTTTCAGACTCCTGCATAAATTCAAATAGAATTGGCATAGATGGAGATAGCTATGTAGTTGTTAATATGGTGTCACATGCTTAATGAAAAAAAGCTAAAAATACTGCTGAAAGAAATAGCAGCTCTAAAGGGATAAGCCTCTCAACAACCAGGGTCCCAGGGAGGAAGAGAAAAAAACAATGAATTTCTCTCAGTGTCAGAGTCAGAAGGAGGCTAGGAATAGATACGATAGGTACATGGATCCTCTCTTCTCTCTTTAACTCTTCTGAGAGTTAAAAGGGAATAACCGAGTCAGTCTCAGCAACACCCATCCATGCGTGTTCAGATGGGCACTGGAAGACTCTTTATCCTCTTCTTTGGATGGCCAATATCCATTGCTCTTGTTTTCTTCATGAGAGACTACAAGCCACTTGGCTCATCGCTTACTCCATATTGAAGTTTACACTGCTACATCCAGTTTCTGTCATTCTCTACAGTCCTCGAGGTCAAAGTCTTCTACCCTTTCAACTCTCAGGGAGAATTTCGGTCCACTTTCCCCAAACCAGTGGCAGATCATTATTCTCTCTGACCTCTTGGAAGACTCATTACAGTTGAATAAATTAATATTTTTAAATAGGAAAAAGGCATATTGGACAGTCTTGTTCTGATAAGCCTCTCACATAACAGTAATGATTATTTAAAAAACAAGATCTGGGATTCTTTTTGCTTTCTCGTTGTATTATTAAAGGAAAATGATTTTTTTCTCCTTTAGTGAAGGTTCGAATAGTCTTTTGTATTTGAAGAGTGAGAAGAAACAAGCGTATTTACCCAAGCACCATTACCACCAACCAAAAGCAAACCCTCAAATCTCCCCTGAAAATAACCTTATTTAAAATACTAACTCACCTTCTGCCAAGCAAACCCATTAATCATCACTTTAACAAAACCCAGGAGCTGTAGCTCAGGAATATGTTAATGATGATTAGACCACAAGGAATCATAGGGAAATTGGGTAATTTTAATCAAAACTAGCATTTACCATTAAGTAATGATCATGCAGCATATATATTTATATACATATATATACATATATATATATAGCTAAAGCAATCTATAAATTTGGCGAGAGGAAATACAGTACCTCATTTAGCAATCACAAAACATGGAAAATGTTCCTTTTTATTTCTACCATTAGGGACTCTGACACCCCAGAAAAACACATGTACAGCATATTTTCCAGAATTTACTCTATTAAAAAAAAATAAAACTCTTAGCTTCTGTCTTCGAATCCATACCAAGCATTGGTTTCATGGCAGAAGAGTGGTAAGGGCTAGGCGGTGGAGGGTAAGTGGCTTGCCCAGGATCACATAACTAGAAAGTGTCTAAAGTCATATTTGAACCCAGGACCTCCCATTTCTAGACCTGGCTCTCAGTCCACTGAGCCAATTAGCTACCCCCAGCATTCATCCTGATAACAACCATAACTGTTTTTAAAATAAGTTATTTACATACCATAATAAAATGAGGAGAGGATAAGGTCAGTTACTTTTCACAGCTATGGCTAAGGGAGATTTCTTAAACAAATAAGAGGCAGATGAGAGGGGCAATGAGATGGCATCTGGGTGGCTCAGTGGATTGAGAACCAGGTCCAGAGATGGGAGGTTGTGGGTTCAAATGTGATCTCAGATATTCCCTAGCTGTGTGACTCTGGGCAAGTTTCTTAACCACCCCCCCCCAAATTGCCTCACCCCTACCACCCTTCTTCCTGGGAACCAATATATAGTATCGATTCTAAGACAGAAGGAAAGGGATAAAAGTAAATTAAAAATATTTTTTTAAAAAAGAGGCAGATGACCAAAGATAAAATAGATCAGTTCTATTACATAGAATTTAAAAGCTTTTCTGTAAAACAAAATCAATACAGGTAAGGATAAGAAAGGAAGTTATTGACTGGGAAAAAAATGTTTGCATTAAATATAGCTAAATAAAAGTCTGTCATCCAAGATAGGATCATAGATTCAAAGCTGTAATAATAACCAGGCTTAAAACTAAAGAAGAGATATAGGAGGGCTCCTCCCTCCCTTCTATGCAGAGGTGGGGGACTGTGGGTACAGAACATTTCTTTGGTTAAACTGCTTCTCTTTGCCTTCCTTTTAAGAAGTTCTTTGTCAAGGGGTGGCTCTTTGGATAGAAAAAGGGAGGAGAAATGAAGTGATGTTAAAAAAATAGTTCAATTTAAAAAATATTTAAAGAAGAAAAAAGAAAATAAGCACAACTCACACTGTTCCTGGGCTTCAGTTTACAAGAGCTCCCATTCCTTTAAAAAACAACAGTAAAAGATTACTGTATACCAGTTTTCAGCAGGAAAGGAAGGACACTGAATATGCATTCCTGTTGCCTGCTAGGGAGGAAAAACACTTTCATCTCACCTAAAAGGTCTTGAGCATTAATTCCCTCAAAAAGGGGGTGGGGGAGGAGGCATGTGCAAGAAAAGGGTGGTGACAGTTCATGTCCCCAAAAGCCATCTCTTGACTGAGTAAGAAATCAGTATAATTTATCATCTAATTTCCCTAAAAGGGGGGCAATCACATCAGATGGGTTCAGATTATATTCTTTAATCTCATGATATTTTATAAAAGAGAGGCTCTTGTCTCACTCTGAGACCTGGTAATTCTCTCGACCAAGATGCCACCTGGGAACATATAGAGACAAATGTCCCAGTGAATTTCAGTGCTTCACCTTAGGAGTATGGATGTTCAGGTTTCCTTTACTAGAAATGCTTGATATTTGTTTTTGTAATTTTATAAAAGCAGAAAAAATTGTATTGGTCTGAAAAATAGTAAAATACAGATGAACAACTGTGATATCTCAAGGGCAAAAAGTTTAGTTTGAATCCTGGCTTTTTATGAAAACCAAGCAAAATAGTTGAATTAAAGCACTTAGAGTGATAAGCACGAGTGTACTTGAACCTGATTAAACTTACTTGTCTAATTGTTTATTTCTTTTTAAACCCTTACCTTTTGTCTTAGAATTTATACTAACTATGGGTTCCAAAGCAGAAGGTAAGGTCTAGGCAATTATTGTCCAGAGTTACACAGCTAGGAAGTATCCTTTGATTTGATTTGAACCCAGGACCTCCCATCTCCAGCCCAAATTGTAAGGAATAAAATTTAGGTATTTATAGATATATATTAAAATATGTGGCCACCAGGAATCAACAATTTAGGTTGATTCCGTAATTAAATCAGACCCAAGTCAGCATCGGGTTGAAGAGTTTATTTACAATCGGTAGGTAAAAGTAGGAATAAAGAGAAAAGTAGAGGCCAGTCCAGTCAAAGGCCTGGACTGAGAGAGAAGAAGGTTATAAAGCTTAATAATGAAGCTGTAAGCCGCAAGGCCCAACAGCCAGATAGGCAGAGTTTAGAATTAGCCCAGCTAGGCCAAGGAAGTCAGCCTAACTTACCCACGTGACAATATAGAGTGTAATCTGTCTGTGGTCTCAGGAGATGCTTCTTCTTCCAGTTCGAGACAGCAATTCTAGGAGCCACCAAATAGTTTATTAAATTTTTAGGATGAGCATTCACTTTTGATTTATTGACTTATTTTCTAGACTAACAAAGTGATGAAGAAAATGTTGATAATGAAGACTGAACTGGCCTTTTCTGGGAGATGATTATTTAGCATTTACCAACATAGCCCCTTTACTAGCTGTGTGAACTTGGGTAAGTCACTTAATCCTGTTTATCTCAATTTCCTCATGTAAAATGAGCTGGAGAAGGAAATGGCAAACCACTCCAATATCTTTGCCAAAAAAAACTTCAAATGAGGTCATAAAGTGTCCGACACAACTGAAAAATGACTGAATAAGCATACTTCTGGCAATAAGAGAGAACCTAGTTTTATAGATGAGAGAATTGAAGCTGCCATACTTTAGAAGAGTCACCCAAGGTCATATTCATATTAAGAGATTTGGAAAGAAAAAATTTAACTTCTGACTCCAAATCCAATGGATTTTCCACCATGATACGTTGACTCCTATTTTCTAGTACTATACCACTAATCGCCATCATCACAACTTAAATTATTTGCTGAGAAGAAAATTTTCTTTCTTCTACTAGAAGGGAAAAGGAGAATTATCCATACTGGCAATTCACTATAGATTTTAATATTTATAAGTTCTTCATTTTATAGCATTTAGGTCAGAAGGGGATCCTGACTATCTAATACAATCTGGTTATTTTAAAGATATGGTTACTGAAGTGTAGAGAGGTAAAATTATTGGCCAAGGTCACTTAAGTTTTAAAGAAAGGTCATTCCTGTTCAGATACTGGTTAAATGCACCATCTTGGGCTTCCCTCCATACTTATAGATTCTGATTTGGGCAGTTTACACTCAGTACACTGTTGCATTTCTGATGGTTACTGTCAATATTTGAGAAACTATGCCAGACCTTATGCTTCTCCTTCTCATATTCAAATTTCTCATGTAAGCATGGATTCCAATTATTTGAGTACTGCACTTACACCTGAAAATCTGGGACTGCAGGGAAAAGCATTTTGTTAAAGTAATGCTTGGATAATCAGCCGAAGTCTGAAGCGATTTAGGTCAACCAAACAGAAATAGTCTCTCTCTATGGTTTTAAAGCCATCAGCTCCTCTTAGGAGCAATAAGAGGAAGTTATCCTGGATTCTATTCATGGCTTCTGTATGCACTCGTTTGACCTTGTAGAAGTCATTTTTCTTCTCAGCACTGTTACTTCTCCATCCATAAAATAGACACAAAAATGAGTATGCTTTGCCAATCACTATCTGTCACTGGGCTATAAAATGGGTAATCTTTAAAGAAGTCACCAAGAAGAATTTAGAAATGCCAGCACTGTGATGAGTATAATTTATCTGTCATCATCTAAGAACAAGAAATTTCATATAAATGAGTTTTCCAGATGACTAGAGTCTAATTCTTTAAGTGATAAAACTTTATTTAAACCACTTGGGATCAATCAATCAACAAGTATTTTATTAATTGCTTACTATCTGTCAGGCATTGTTCTAGGTATTAAAGATACAAATACAAAGAATGAAATAATCTCTCTCTCTTTTCTCTCTGCCTCTGCCTCTGTCTCTCTTTCTATCTCTCTGTCTCTGTCTTACAGTCTCTCTCTCCTCTCTCTGACTCTCTGTCTCTGTCTCTCTCTGTTTCTCTCTCTGTCTCTCCTCTCTCTACCTCTACCTCATTCTCTCTGTCTCTCTGTCTTTCTGTCTCTCTGTCTCTCTATCTCTCTGTCTCTCTCCATCTCTCTCTCTGACTCTCTTTCCTCTATCTCTCTGCCTCTGCCTCTGTCTTTCTCTCTTTCTGTATCTTTCCCTCTCTCTCTCTCTCTGTATCTCTTTGTCTGTCTGTCTCTCCCCTATCTTTTCTCTCTTTCTCCCCTTTCTCTCCCCTCATATTTCTCTCTCCCTCTTTCTCTCTCCTGCCCCCTGCCACTCTCTGCCTATCAGACCTCACATTCTAATGGAGAAGACAAGTACATATATAAATTTATACAGAATAAATGTAAAATGAATAAATACAAAGTGGATAGAGCACTGCACTTGAAATCAGGAAGACCCATCTTCCTGAGTTCAAATCTGGCCTCAGACATTTACCAGGTGTGTGACCCTGGGAAAGTCACTTAACCTTGTGTGCCTCAGTTTCCTCATCTGTAAAATGAGCCAGAGAAGGGTCTGGCAAACTATTCTAGTATCTTTGTCAGGAAAACCCAAAAAGGGATCATGAAGAGTTGGTTGGACGTGACTTAAAAAATGGCTGATTAACAACAATTAAATGCTAGCTAGTTTAGAAAAGAGCTAGGGAGAAGGATAAGGAAAGAGGCTCATGTAGAGGGTGCAGCTTGAGCTGCACTTTGAAGGAAGACCAGATTCTACCGGAGAGTAGAAGAGAGTGCGTTCCAGACATGGAAGTTGGCCGATACAAAGTCAAAGAGAAGAGAGATGGAGTGTAGTGTGTGAGAAACTGAGAGAAGGCCATTTTGGCTGGATTTCATAATGCAGAAGGGAGAGTAATGGACAATAAGGCTGGAAAGACAGGCTAGAGTCAAGCTTTGAAATACTTTAAAAGCTAAACGGAGGCATTTCTATTTTATATTGGGGTCAATAGGAAGTTACTAAGGTTTTTTGAGTAGGAAAATGTCAGATCAATACATAAGAACAATTACTTTGACCATAGGAGTAGAGGATTGAGTGGGGAAGAGACTTAAGGCAGGAAAACCAATTAAGAGGTTATTGGGTGGGGAAGTTAGGTGGCTTGATGGGTCAAGACCCAGGCCTAGGGATGGGAGATCTTGAGTTCAAATCTGTCCTAAGACACTTTCTGTCACTTAAATGCAATTGCCTGCCTAGGATTCAATACTTAGTATGGATTCTAAGACAAAAGGTAAGAGTTTAAAAAAAAATAAAAACGATTATTAGCAGCTAAAGTGGTTCAGTGGATACAGCATCAAACTAGAGACGGGAAATCCTGAGCTCAAATCTGGCCTCAGACACTTCCTAGCTGTGCAACCCTGGGCAAGTTAATTAACCCCCATTACCTAGCCCTTACCGCTCTTCTGCCTTAGAACCAACACTTAGTATTGATTCTAAGATGGAAAATAATGTTGTTGTTTTTTTAAATGTCCCATAAACAGATGGTGATGCCATTCTGAAGCTTGGAGAGAGAATGAGGGAAGATAGATAGATCTGAGTCAATTGACTCACATTTATTAAGTACCTACTATGTACCTGGCACTAGGATTTACCCTATGGGTACAAAGAAAAGCAAATTCTACTTTCAAGCACCGCAGTGTTTAATGAGGGAGGCAGCATGCAAATAACTACAAATTAGATAAAGACAGGATAACTTGGAGAGAACCACAGAGGGAAGGTATTAACATTAAGGGTGATTGAAAAAGATCTCCTATAAAATGTGAGACTTCAGTTGGAAGGAAGGAAGACAAGGAAGCTGGGAAAAAGAGATGAGGAGGGACAGAGTTCTATGTATGAAGGACAGCTGCTGAAAATGCCCTAAGTTGGGAAATGGATCTTGTGCAAAGAATAGCAAGGAGATCATTGTCATTGGACAGAAGTGTTCAGACAGACATAAGGTATAAGAAGATTAGAAAGGTAAGAAAGAGCCAAGGTGTGAAGGGTTTTAAGAGCCAAAAAGAGGATTTTATATTTCATTCTGGTAATAACAGGGAGTCCCTGGAGTTTATTGACTAGAGAGGTGACATGGTCAGATGGTGCATTTCAGGTGAATTTGACAGCTGAGTAGAGGATGATAATTGAGCCCAGAGGAGTAGATGAGGGGGTCACTGTTACCTCAGTCCTAGAGGGCACCCAGTATTTATTTCAAACATTCCAGGTATAATTCAAGAATTTCTGGTTTCAACATTCCAACAACTCTTATCTTCTTATCACCAGTAAGTTATAAAAGGACAAATAAAAAAATTAGAGGGAGGGAATATACCTTCTTGGAGGAAAATGCCAAAATATAGAGAATGCCAACTATGTTGCCTCTCTCAAAGCTTTGCCTCAGGCCCAGTATTTATTGTTTATTATAATAAAAAGAGATTTCTTTCACAAACCCTAGAGTGAAGGACATTAAGTAAATAATGTATCTTATGAAGTAAAGCAGGTGTATTGGAAAAGTTTGCACATAATGTGCCCTTTAAAATAACAAACCAAAAAAAAAACCCACTACATCTCAAAGATATGGAATAAGACCCTGTAAATAGGATTCCCAAATTTTATTTGTTGACTTTTTTTTTACTATAAATTCCTTAACAAGCAATTATAACAACTGATAGCTAGCAGGTGTCTGCTTATATGCTGTCAAAGTTATTTTATCCTGAAACTCCTTCATCTCTGCTCTTTTCCCCTTTTCACTTTTTTGCTTTCTAATAACATCTGAAAGGGTCTCCATGCCATTCCAGGGAGGGGGTCTAAAAATTAAGCCCACTCAAAGGACAACTGTTTGCTTGTCTTTAACCACACATTAGTAAAGGTCACAACACAGAAGATAGACTTACAAAATCAGCCCTTTTGATGTTGGGCATATTAATTCTACACATTTACTTTGGATCTCAACAGTCATTCCCTTAAGTTTTAGTGGATTTCAATTCATGCTCAGAGTTAATAACATGACCTTCCTCCTTCCTTGCCCACTGTTAATGCCCACTCTCCCTTGCTCTACTCTCCTGGTATTTTCAGGATGCCAACAGATCTTTAATAGGCCATTCCTCTAAATTTACTTTTTATTCATTCCATTCAGAGGCTATCCAGGCTCTGTTCAAGAACGCAGGGAATATGTCTGCTTTTGGATTTAAAAAAAAAAAAAATATATATATATATATATATATATATATATATCATTTGACTCACTTGATAAAAAGCATTCTTTTGCTCCTCAAATTTTCTTGAAGGAGGCTGGGTTTACCAGTGGATAGAGTGCTAGGCTTGGAGACAGAAAGACCTGAGTTCAAATCTGATATAGAAGGCAGTTAATGAAATTAGGAAAAAAATAATTCATCTTTACTAGGTGAAGCTAGTAATTTTTTCAAATCCTTATCTTCCTCAAGAGAAAGAACTATGGGAGTAGAAACACAGAAGAAAAACAACTGCTTGATCACATGGGTCAATGAGGATATGATTGGGGATGTTGACTTTAAATGATCATTCTAATGCAAATATTAATAATATGGAAATAGGTCTTGATCAATGACACATGTAAAATCCAGTGGAACTGCTTCTTGGCTACCGGAGGGGGGTGGGAGGAGGGGAGGGAAAGAAAATGAATCATATAAACAGGGAAAAATATTTTTAAATAAATAAAATTTTTAAAAATAAAAAAAAGAAACCATAAAATAAATAAATAAAGATTAATGTTCTATCTACTCTGGGGAAGGAAAAAAAAAGAATCCATACTATGTAATGGTTCCCAGGCAGAAGAGCAATAAGGACTAGGCAATTTAGAGGGGCAGGGGATTAAATGACTTTCCCAAGGTTGCATAGCTAAAAAGTATTCGAATAAGCACATGAAAAAGTGTTCTAAATCTCTTATAATTAGAAAAATGAAAATCAAAACAACTCTGAGGAACCACCTCACACCTAGCAGATTGGCTAATATCACAGCAAAGGAAAGTAATAAATGTTGGAGGGGATGTGGCAAAATTGGGACATTAATGCATTGCTGGTGGAGTTGTGAATAGATCCAACCATTCGGGAAGGCAATTTGGAACTATACCCAAAGGGCTTTAAATGACTGTCTGCCCTTTGATCCAGCCATACCACTGCTCGGTTTGTACCCCAAAGAGATCACAGGGAAAAATACGTGTACACAGGGAAAAATACGTGTACACAAATACTTATAGCCGAGCTCTTTGTGGTGGCAAAAATTTGGAAAATGAGGGTATGCCCGTCAATTGAGGAATGACTGAACACACTGTGGTATATGCTGGTGATGGAATACTATTGTGCTGAAAGGAATAATGAACTGGAGGAATTCCATGTGAACTGGAAAGACCTCCAAGAATTGATGCAGAGCAAAAGGAGTAGAACCAGGAGAACATTGTACACAGACACTGATACACTGTGGCACGATCGAATGTAATAGACTTCTCTACTAGCAGCAATGCAATGATCCAGGACATTTCTGAGGGACTTATGAGAAAGAATGCTATCCACATCCTGAGGAAGAACTGTGGGAGCAGAGATACAGAAGAAAAACATTTCCTTGATTACATGGTTCAATGGGAACATGGTTAGGGATATAGACTCTAATGATCACTGCATTGCAAATATTAATAATATGGAAACAGGTCCTGATCAGTAATACATGTAAAAGTCAGCTGAATTTCTCTTTGACTGCAGAAGGGGACAGGAGGAGGGGTGGGAAAGAACATGAATCATGTAACCATGGAAAAATATTCATAAATAAATAAATAAATGTTTAAAATAAAAAAAAATGAAAAGTATCTGAAACAGATTTGAACCCAGGTCCTCCCAACTCTAAAGTTGACTCTCATGAGCCATGTAGCTGTCCCTGCAGCTAGTAATTTGTAAAGTAATCTTTACTAGGGGCAGCTAGTAATTTTTAAAATAATCTTTACTAGAGGCAGGTAGTAATATTTAATAACTATTAACTATAATAATTACTAGGGGCTGCTAAATGTTGCCAGGACTAGTCAGGAAGTCTATTTTCTGATTTCAAATCTGGCCCCAGACACTTACAAGACCTTGGACAAGTCACTTAACACTGTTTGCCTCAATTTCCTCATCTACAAACTTGAGAAAGAATTGGCAAGCCACTCCAATATCTTTGCAAGGAAGCCCTTAAAACAGTGATTCCCAAAGTGGGCGCCACCACCCCCTGGTGAGTGCTGCAGCAATCCAGGGGGGACAGTGATAGCCACAGATGCATTTATTTCCCATTAATTGCTATTAAAATTTTTTAAAAATTAATTTCCAGGGGGCTAAGTAATATTTTTCTGGAAAGGGGGTGGTAGGCCAAAAAAGTTTGGGAACCACTGCCCTAAAAGAATCACAAAGGTTCAAAAAATGTCTAAACAACAAGAACAATCTTTGCTGAAGTATCAATGAGTCATAGTCTAATGTGTTATTAATACCCTAGGATATTTTTTAAATAGCTTTTAAAAAAAAGAAATGAATGGTGGTGGCATATCAATAGGGATATTTGGGGATAAGGGACTTCCTGAAGCTTCTCAAATAACAGGGTGTCTATTCTACCTCTGTAGAACTATTCTTGGTCATTACTAGTAGAACCTGATAGTTCTGAATCAAAAATACTACCAAAAGGCAATGAATTTGGAGTCAAGATTTGGGTTGAAATGTTGCCTTGGCCACTCTGCTATGACTATGGCTGAGTCACTTTCCATCTATAGATCCCAGTTTCCTCCTCTGTAAAAATATAGAGATTGGGCTCCATGACCTCTAAGATCTCTTCTAGCTCTAAATCTATCATTTTATCTTACAGAATTTTAATGAAAATGAAAATGAAGACAACTAAGTAAGATCACAAATTTAAATTTGGAAGGGCCCTGAGATGTTGTCAGGTACAATAATCTTGCCACTGTTCCTGGCTGGGTCTTTCTTAAAGTGTCTAATTATTCAATTAATTCACATCAATAAAGTGCCATCTCTAAATCTATGAACACTGATGAAACACCTACTATATATACCATATATGCTCTATGCTAAGGAAATGCAGATGCCTTTAAAAAAAACAGGAATGAGGGAGTTTGCATGGTAGAGTAGCTAATATATCCACAAATCATAAAATTTGTGTTAAAATGCAAAAGAGAAAATTCATTCCAAAAGACATCAATCAGAATTAAAATATTTAATTGATGTACTGCTTTTCTTTTCTTTTTTATTATATATTATTTTATATTTTATGCATATTTTATATATTTTACTTCTTTTTACATATTACCTATTTTTAAATTTAGTGATATAGATATACATATATATTATTATCACTTCCCATTGACTCCCCATCCCATAGCCCCTCCTTTGTAACAAGCATAGCCAAGCAAAGCAAATCAATATATTAACCTTATCTAAAAATGTCATTCCTCATCCCAATCCACCACCTTACTGGTAGTAGTAGTAGTAGTAGTCCTCTGAAGTTACAATTAGTGACCAGCGCTCTAATGTCTTAATGTTGTTTTCTTTTTCATCATTTGGTCATTCTGTACACTATTCTCCTGGTTCTGCCTACTTTGCTCCCTTATCAGTTCATGTTTTTCCCGAGCTCTTCTGAATTCTTCAATTTCATAATTTCTAATGGAACAACAGAATATCATTACATACACTACATTTGGTTCACTGTATCCCACCTTATATTCCACAATTGGCTCAATCATGTCCCAATAGAGGAGCGCCCACTTTGTTTCCAGTTGTGTTCTACACATAAAATACTGTTACAAATAGTTTTGTCTATATGAGATCTTTCCCTTTGTCTCCAGTCTTTGGGGATACATACTTGGTCATTAGGAGTACCCCTGGGTCAAAGGTCAGGGCCAATTTAGGCCTGGGGATTTGGGGAATGATGAGACCCATAATGAGATGGGAAAATCCAGGAAAGCTTCATAGATAAGGTAGCAACTGAGCTAGGTCTTCAAAGAAAAGAAAGATTCCAATAAGTAAAGGTAAAAAATATGCCATCTCCTCATCCAATTGCCAATTTATCACGCTTCCTCCCACTGAAGGAATCTCTTTAGAACTGTTATCCTTTTCACCATAAATCTTGGCCTCCAAATAAAAGCTCTGAGATGAAGGCAGCCTCTATCTAGGTTTCAGTCAGGTTTCTCAGGCTAAAAAAAGCTCAGACAGACTTGTAATTATGCATTATTAATTGGCTCCCCCACTGGTGTTACTCTTGTTTCCAGCCAAACCCAGGCTCAGCCTCCCTGTCTCTTACTCACCACATAGATTCATGCCCACGAGGCTAGAGGAAAATCCTTCTGGAATAAGGCAACATCTGACTGGTGGCATCTGCCACCAAGGCAGCTGCCCCGGAACACAGCTGCACCGTATCAGATGCCTTGACTCAAGAGGAGGCCAAGGGATCACAACTCCAAGACTTCCCAAGCATGTGCAGGCTCTGGAGCTCCAGCCTTCTGTCTGTCCACAAGCCCCTAGGAAATCAGGTCATCTGAACCTGAGTCCATGGAAGAATGATCTCGGCAAGGCACGTGGAATGGCCCAAATGGTAGCTTTGGTCAAACGACCAGTTCAGCTGTTCAACCTTAGTACTCTCTCCAGACGTGGCCGAAAACTCAAGGAGGCACGGCCACTGGCATTTCACTGAACTAGCACGAACGAAGTGGTCTTAAATCCCAAAGCGCCCTAAAGAATGCCTTCAGCATATAAAGTGAGCATTTCTTAAGCACAACCAAAACAAAACCAATAGTCCCTGCCATCCAAGTGAGCATTCTTTTTTAATTCTTTCCTTCATTTTATTTTTCAATTACTGAACATTTATTTTCTCATCTTCTCACTCATAAGTTGTTTTGTTTTTTAAAACCCTTATCTTCTATATTAGAATCAATACCAAATTTCAACACTAAGATTGTTCCCATTTTAGTATATGTGCTGCCGAAATAAGCACTCAAACATTAAGACTGAAAAGCATTAAGGACTAAGCAATTGGGGTTAAGTGACTTGCCCACGGTCCCATAGCTAGGAAGTGGTCTGAGGTCACATTTGAGCCCAGGTCCTCCTGACTCCAGGTGTGATACTTTATCCATTGAGCCACCTACCTACCCCTCTCACTCATCAATTTAAAAGAATAAAGCCTTGTACTGTAGCCAAACAAATTTCCACATTGTCCACATCCAAAAAATTATTCTTTCATTCTGCACCCTGAGTATGTCACTGGTCTATCAGGAGGTGGGCATCATAGTTCATCATTGTCATTGTCTAATCAGGTCTAACTTTCTTGGTGAAAACACTGGAGTGGTTTGTCATTTCCTTCTCCAGTTCATTTTACAAATGAGCACACAGAGGTAAATAGAGTTAAATAACTTGCCCAGCTAGTAGGTGTCTGAATTCAGATTTGAACTCAGATCTTCTGACTTCATGCCCAGAGCTCTATCCATTGCAGGATCTTAGCTGCCTAGTTCATGATTTCAGAGTTCATTATTAATAAGGTTATCATATAGTTCTGGTTCTACACACTTGATTCTGCATCAGTTCATAAAAGTCCTCCCAGGAAATCTCTAAAACCATCTCTTTTGACATTGCATAAAATAATAATAGCTAACATTTATAAAGCACTTATTATATGCCAGGCACTGTGCCTTTAAGCCCTTCTAGCAATATATTTTATGGCATAAGTATTCCATGACATTAATAATTCCCCAATTTAGAGGCACCATCTTAGGAATTCCAGTTCTTTGGAATCCCAAAAAGAGTTGCTTTTTTAACCCTTTGCCTTCTGTCTTTAAAATAATATTGTCCATCAGTTCCAAGTCAGAAGAGCAGTCAGAGCTAGGCAAGGGAGGTTAAGTGACTTGTCCAGGATCCCATAGCTAGAAAGTGTCTGAGATCAGATTTGAACCCAAGAGGTCTCCTCTCTAGGTTTGGCTCTCAATCCACTGAGCCACCTCCATGCTCCCTGCTAAAAGTACTTTCATATGAGTGGGTCCTTTCATTTTCTCCTTTCTTTGATTAAGGAGTTTGAATTTATCATTTGTAAGTCCATAAAAGCAACCATAGCAAAGTGCTAAATGGGGTCTGAAGAGAAAGTGTCATTACTGACATCTAGAAGAGAGGTGTTGAACCTCATTTAAACAAGAGCCACTTTTGTTTGTGAGCTTTGGTTCACATCTAGCATTAGCTTTGGAGGCCAGAGATGTGGCTTTTAATATTTTCAGATGTTGACTACAAAACAGCTCTCCAGGGAAACCAGTACAGAAGCATATTCATACTAAGGTCTCAAAGCAGCTTACAAATACAAGCTCCTTGGAGAGTCAATTAACTCCTCTGTCTTCAAACCAGGCTTGATTCAACTTGATAATAGCAGAGATGTGTAGGTAGAGGCAGTGAGGAACCTCATAGTTGTGATCTGGTGTCAAGTCCTCTGTTTCACCTGGTGCCTCTTTTTTGTCATAGAATTATAGAATCATGGAATGGTGTGGCTAGAAGGAACCTTGAAAAATGAACCTAAAAAATGATCTGGTTCAGCTCCTTCAGGGGGGGAAAGGGGGAGATGAAACCCAAAAAGGCTAAATGAATTACTGTAAGTCACACAGCTAGTTTAATGTCTATAATTATAGAAATAGACCAAATATATATATATGCATATATATATATACACACACAAACATATTTATATACATACTGAGGGAGGGAGGGAGAGAGAGACAGAGACAGAGAAAAGAGGAAAGAGAGAGAGGAGAGGAGAGGAGAAGAGAGGGGAGGAGAGGAGAGAGGAGAGAGACAGAAAAAGACAGAGAAAAGAGAAGAGGGGAGAGAGAGATAAATAAAATTGTTAAAGAATAAGGAGTCAATGAAAGGTTTTGAGAAGGTTAAAAGACATAATAAAATATTAAAAGCAATTATTGTAATAATGAGCACAGAAGGAGAAAGGAAGGGCATTCCTTTCTAGGAGAACAATGTTATCAGGGTAGGAGTAAGAATAGAATATCTGCAAGATGATGATGAGATCTAACTGCTGCTCTTGATAAAATACTAATTCAAAAAATATTTATTAAGCTAGATAACAATAATGGTGATAATAATGGCACTGATATAGAACTTTAAGATTTGCAAAGTGTGTTACAAATATCATTTCATTTTATCCTCACAACAACCCTGTGAACTATTATGATACCCTCTTTTTAGAGAAAATTAGCAGCCAGAGGATGTGACTTACCCAAGGTTATCTAGAGAGTGAGTGTCTGAGCCTGGAATTATTAAGGTCTTCCTGACTCCTAATTCATCACTCTATCAACTAAGCCATCTAGCTTCCTAAGGAATATAAGAAAAAATATCACTAAGGTATATTACACAGAAATATAGTATTAATTCATCCCAGAAACAAAAGTAGAATTTCATACAACTGGGTCTAAAAACCTGTCTTAGACATTTATTCACTATGTAAACCTCTAACATCACCTCTCTGCGATTCAACTATAAAATTAAGAGTTTGGACTGGATGACTTCTAAGGCCCCCTCCATTTTTAAATCTATGGCCCCATATCAAATTTCCAAGAGACATGGAGACAGCCTGGGACAGTAGAAAAAAATTTTGGCTCTGATCAAAGGACCTGGGTTCAAATTCTACCTCTATGAACTATCACAAGTCCTGGGCCTCAGTCTCCTCACCTGTAAAGCAAGATACTAGATACTACTAGATACTAGATAATTTCTGAGGTCCTCCCTAGATCTACAATCCCATGAGGGCATGAACAAGTCATGGAAAATTAATCATGGAGCAAAAACCACATTTTTGAGATTGAGGGTGAAGATCTATATCAGTGGCCATGTGTAATGAGGTTAAGATTCCTTCAAATGTATCTACACACCTAAAATGGCCTTCACCTACAACATTCCAAATAGTGCTCAAGTTAACTTATTTTATCCTTCCTGCTACCCGTCTTTCAGCAATCACTAGACATTTTGCTTTAGAAGAACAAACCTATGATAGAAGTTTGCTTGATATCATCAAAGATAAAGGGTGGGAGACAGTAAAATTAACAGCTAAGCTTCATATGTGAAAATGATGAAGATGGACATGGAACCTCATGAGCCGAGGGATTTTATCACCATCACTGGTAAGTTAAGGAAGTAGACAATTTGCCTTATCTATCTGGCTTTGTTGTTGAGTCATTTCCAATGTTTGACTCTTTGTGACTTCATTTGGAATTTTCTTGGCAAAGATACTGGAGGAGTTTGCCATTTTTTCTTCCAGCTCATTTTACAGATGAGGAAAATGAGGCAACTAGGGTTGAGCATCTTACCCAGAGTCATATAATTAGTAAGTGTCTGAGATTTGATTTGAACTCAGGAAAATGAGTTCTGACTTCAGGCTGAGCATTCTATCCACTGCACCACCTAGGATTTAGCCACAGTAGTCCTCTTGTTGTTACATGGAGATCCATCCCCTATCTCTAAATCTTTGCACATATTATCCCCCTCATGTGTGGAATGTGTGGGAAGCCAATAAGAGAACAGATAAAAATCTGAGACTCCTCTTTTGACCCCTTTTATGATCCTTGTGATTTCTTGTTGAAAAGTATTGTGTCCTTATTGAAGAGCTTTAGGTTCCTAGCGGGCCAGCATTTAAAAGGTTAACACTTTCCCACTTTGGCCAGGAATGCAGTTGCCTGGTATAGCCAAGGCTAAAACCTTAGCAGGGGCAATTCAACCCTGAGAAAAATATTCCCCAACTTGGCTTTCTGATAAGAATCCAGTCAAAATTCAGCCTTGGCCTTGGTCTGTTCTAAAGCCAATGAGACCTTTTGTGTTTTGATATGACATAATTTATAACTTCTGCACATCTGCAAAGTTTCAGGGGGGTTCTTTTGTGTGAAATGAGTCTTGAAATATATATAATAAACTCCATGCTCCTAGACACAGAGCTGGAAGCATAAGCTAAAAGACAACTCCTGTGTTCCGTTATTTCCTTGTCAACTAAGCTGTCTTTATTAGATTATCTGGAAATGATTAAAAAAAAAAAAAAAAAAAAAAAAAAAAAAAAAAAAGGATCTCAACAGGAATGCACTTCTTCCTCAACTCCACCTCTGAGAATCCCTAGTTTCCTTCAAAACTCAATATAAGAGTTCAAATCTGACCTCAGATACTTCCTAATTGTGTGAACCTGGGCAAGTTACTCAGCCCCCATTGCCTAGCCCTTACCACTCTTCTACCTTGGAACCAATACACAATACAGACTACAAGATGGAAGGTAAGGGCTTAAAAAAAGATATTCAACATCATTGCCAAAGGTGGTCTTTACTCTTCCCCTTTCCCTACAAGCTGTTGTTCTTCCCTCCCTCAAAAATTATTTCATATTTCTTTTGTACAACCTAATTGTATTTTGTACCTAAAAATGAATTTTGTCTCTTCCTACAGAACACCATGCCCTTGAGGCAGGGACTATTATATATTGCCTTTATATCCCAGTCCCTAGCACAGGGTCTGGTATAGAAAAGAGTACTTACTAAATACTTGTTGACTGATAGGTAAACTAGCTAGAAAGCAGCAGACAGTACTCCTTTACGTTTGTCAAGGATCCTCCAGGACACAGGGTCCATAGATGTGGGTGATGCAAAATATTTTGGTAGTTGCATTTCATTTTCATTGGTTTCTTTCATAATCCTGCATATTTTATTTTATTCAATTAAAAATAATATTCAGAAGGATTCCATAGGCCTGATCAGACTACCAAAGGGGTTCACAACATAAAAACAAGCTAAGAACTCTTGCTCTATGATCAATCTAGGATTTTAAAATATTAAAAAATGACATATAATATTTCATAAATCTATTATAATTTCTGTCTTTGATTGTAATGAAATGCTATTGTGTTAGAAGAAATGACAAGCAAGATGCTTTCAGAAAAATCTGGAAAGACTTACATGAACTGATGCAAAATGAAGTAAACAGAACCAGGAGAACATTCTACACAGTCACAGAAATATTATAAGAGAATAGTTCTAAAAGACTTACATTGAAAAACTATTCACCTCCGGAAAAATACCTGAGTCTGAAAGCAGATCAAAGCATACTTTTTTGGTCTGTGTTTTCTTTCATAACATGATTAATATAAAAAAATGGGGTTTTGTGACTGTACCTATATAATCTATATCAAATTGCTTACCTTCTCAATGGGGAAGTGAAAAGAAAAGAACTTGGAATTCAAAATTTTTTAAATGAATGTTAAAAATGTATATGTAATTGGAAAAAAATTAAAATTTTAAAATGAACAAATCTGTCACAATTTCAGGTCATTTTTTGACCATTGTTAAATTTTATTTTAGAGAAATCTCCAAAATATAGTTTAGGTCTAACTAATGTTACATTTTCTATTAAGTTTCCTATATCTATTTCAGCCTTGTATGGCCCATTAAGAATTACACTCATATTATAATTTAAGAATATTTGCTAAGAGAAATGGGAAATAATTACACAGTATGGAACCTTCCCAAATGGCTGCTCATTGTTCAAGTAAGAGTGAGCCATCCCCAGTTCCTGTATTGCTTCTGGCTAAAAGTTCAGGATCTATACACATCAATGTTTCCTAAATAAACTGCAAAGGTTGTTCAGTCTAGATTCCTTCTGGTTCTGGGTATCTTCATCCCCTCTAATCAGATGAGTCCAGTTTTATTAGGGAAACACAGTCAACCATTTAGGGAGAAAAGATTAGGAATGCTGAATTTCCACCCCAGATTATCCTAAACTTCCCCTGGGAAACCTTCACCTACTTTATCAGATCAGTGATAGTTTAAGCATGGCTGTTTCCTGATGGTCTCATATGGCTCTCACTGTCCCAAATCTAGCTATCCTGGCAAGAAAACTAGTCTGCCTTTTTTAAAATGACATTTTAATCAAAAAACATTTATTAAGTACGTGTTATATGCTCAGCACTGTGCTAAGTGCTGAGAGTACAAAGGGAAAAAAAGTGAAACATTCCTCACCCTCAGGAATTTTACATTCCAATAGGGAGACAATATTAACATAAATAACAAATCACAATATCCCATCCTGTTCTAATTCAGTGCCCTTTTTATCACCTCTCTGGTCCATAGAATCATAGAAAGCAAGAAGAGACCTAAGAAGCCCTCCAGGTCGAAACTAGAAAAATACAAAGGAAGGTTCCACTTATCTTGTCAGGAATCACATATAAATGTTACTCTGTGCTCATCCATTCACAAGAGGAACTACAGGAAATAAAGAGCCAAGGCAATATTAGTCTGTTAAAGCTACATCTATATTACAACTGAAGTCATAATTGCTTTAAACCCGCAGGAGCAGAATAAGTACAAAACTCTGGAAAGGATCTGACATAAAAGACTATGAAGATCCTATGAAGCTTTCAGGGATGAGTAATTACTATGCATAATTTATGTTCTAGATGACTTATGTTTATTTTAAATGCATTGTAATGATGATTCTGTAAGACTATCCCACATTTCATTGATTTACAACACTGTGAGACCATTTTGGCAATCGTCATGGTGACTACCAACAAGCCAAAATGGAGTACAGTTGATTGGCCCTAGTTCCCACTTTTGGCTGTGCTAAGGTAACAGCGTATTTATAGATTTGCAGTTAAAAATCTCTGCATTGAATCAAAAGGAAGTCAGACTGTGGCCAATCTCCACTTCTTCATTTATTACAAGGACCCTTAGTCCTAGCAGTTCCAATAAAAACACCAGCAAATCTCAGTAGACTCTTAATCAGTTGTCTCAATAGCTTGCATGTATAGTCAGTGAACAGACTCTTCTGTAAGATGAGCTACCAACATCCAAGACAAAAAAAAAAAAAATGACTGAAGCAAAAAGCTATTTAAAAAGTGGACAGTAATTCACAGGACTGTGATGAAGTTCAAATGATCTGGTGAATGTGAGTACCTTACAAGCTTTAAAGTACTTTATAAATGTCAGTAATCATTATGACTGTCATCATCATGGAATTCAGAAAAGAAATGGAGAGTAAGACTTGCTGGTAAATATCTAACAACGTGCAAGAGATGAGATACCTGTATCAGCCTAGGGAAAGATCTCACCTGTGTTAGGAGCAGTATTTAACAGGGTCTCTGCCTTAATAGGCTAGGCTAGGTGTTTGGGGACTTTTTACCCACTTAACAGAAAAACTGATCCTGGCGTTTGATTGGTCTATAGTATTAAAGCTCAAGTCATTGAAGTGGCTTCCTATTTACCTACAATCTTGCCATGTTGAGTGTTAGTTTCTCCCAAAAAGGTAAAGAAGCTTCTTGAGAATTTAATTGGTCTGGGGCAGCAGTTCAAGTCACTGGCATGGCTTCTTGATGACCTAAAAGGCTCACGAAGAAGACTCAGTCCCCTCACACTTGGCAGATGTTTCAATGCTTCTTGAATTACTCATCCAACACCTTGATGATCAGGTACATTTCTGGGAAAGAGAAAATCCAAGTCTACCCAAAACAGTTTATTTGTCCTTATATATTGTCCATTCTATGTTATGAAAAAAGTAAACCTTTTTTTTTAATTAACTGTGGAATGTTCTACATCCATGTTGGCAAACCTATGGCATGCATGCCAGAGGAGGCTGCTCCCTTCTCCCTCTCCACATGCTCCTGAGGACATTTCTCACATGACCTGCCCCTCTGCCCAGCAGCCCAATGGGAGTGCTTCCTCTCTCCCCTGTCTGGGACACACATGGCGTGTGAAGGTGCAGCTTGGGTGCTTGGTCTCTAAAAAGTTCACCATCACTCATCTACAAGTTTCATATTTCACTCCAATCCTGAATCTGGAGCACTAGACTAACTTGAGTCAGGTCTGGTCTACGAAGACCAGCCTACTTGGCAAATATCATTATAATAATGTTAGATGTCTTATTAGAGGAGAAAGGAGGAGGGAATAAGCATTTATATAGCACCTACTATGCACCAGTGCTCTTTTCAAATATTATCTCATTTTATACAACAATCCTGTGAGGTAGGTGCTATTATCCCCATTTTACAGTTTGGCAGAATCAGCCAGATAGTCAGTCAATAATCTTATTAAGTGCCCACTATGAGGAGACAGCTAGGTGGCTCAATAAATTGAGAGCCAGCCCTAGAGAAAAGAGGTCCTGGGTTCAAATCTGGCCTCAGACATTTTCTAGTTGTGTGATCGTGGGCAAATCATTTAACCCCCATTGCCTAGCCCTTACCACTCTTCTGCTTTGGAATTAATACATAGTATGTATTCTAGAACAGAAGGTAAAGTTGTTTTTTTAAATGCCTAGTAGTAGGCTAGTAGTATAGTACTACTAGTAGTAGCAGTGCTAGTACTACTGCTAGAAGTAGTGCTGGGCATTGTGCTAAGTGCTGGGGTTACACAGACAGACAAAAAAAAAGAGTCTGTTCTCCAGGAAATCACAATCGTATTCTTATCAGCTAACTATCTAACTTTTTCCTCTCATATTACTATAACTCCCTCCTCAAAGCCCATTTGCATCTTTCTCCAAGTAAATAGAGTTTAAATCTAATAGCACTTTTTTTAACCCTTAACCGCTTTGTATTGGCTCATAGGTGTAAGAGTGGTAAGGGTAGGCAATGGGGGTCAAGTGACTTGCCCAGGGTCACACAGCTGGGAAGTGTCTGAGGCTGGATTTGAACCTAGGACCTCCCAACTCTAGGCCTGGCTCTCATAGCACTTTTACTGAAGGAGAAAGGCAAAACCAGACGAGTTGAGGTAGGAGGAGTTCAGAGGGGATCCTGGGGTCTCTGTGGCTCTGGAAGAGCAGCAAATGTGGTCCATGGCTGCCTGCTGGGCTTCTATTGGAAAAGTGCCTCCACTGATCAAGTCTAGAAAATGTATGTTTGATCTAAATTGCACAATTTTTGTTTTTCTTAAAGTGATTATTTGAAAAGTTCAAAAAAATCAAGGCCCTCTTCGTTGATGGAGATTGATTATTCAGTGCTCCATGGCTGAGTAAGGGCCAGAACTGTTATGAAAAGAGAGATTCTGGTCTTCTGGCTTCTAACTTCAAGAGAGAAGACACATGATTCCAGACTGTCTTCAGGTTCTGCAAAGGAAAGAAGGTCTCTGAGAAGCTGGCATGTAGAGGAGTTGGCATCTCAGTCATGCCCCTGTCTCTAGTTTACTACACTAGAGGTTTCAGTAAAGTTTCCCCAGTTGAAAACTGAAACTCTGTCTTGGTTGAGCTGAGTTATCTCACTCCCAATGGAGAGCTCATTCACTCTGTATTTTTCTGGCATGTTCTCAAATGTCTAACTAAAATGTCTCTGATTTCTGTTTTACCATTGATTTTGTTAAATGGGTTTATTTGCTATTCACTACATAGGTTCACTGCAGAAGTAGCATTTCCGGGGGGTGGGGGGGAATCAAGCCTTGGATAAATAGTTTGGAGCACTCCTTCCTCATTAAGGGATAGAGAATAGGAGTCCAGTTTGAACCTAAAAAGTATTTCCCCTAGAAATTCCTCTAAGAGAGCAGATAGATATAATTCTAAGCTAGTAACTCCTTTTTCTAAGGAGAGCAGAATGGTTTCAACTTCTTTCATCCTTTCCTGGCAGGAATGAAAGCCTCCCTTGGAGAAGGATTGGGACAGAAATTCTATAGATATCTGTTCTTGTCTCCCTTTGAACCATATCTAGAAAGACCCATGTGGATACATATAAACTACATAGGCAAAACACAGCAAACAGTACACCATACATGTCATATTAGAAACTCTTGTTTCCTTCAAAGCTCTGCTCAAGTACCACCTCTCACATGAAACCCTTCCTGACACCTCAGATGCTAGTAACTCCCTCCTCTCTCACAATTACCTGGTATTTTCTTAATAAATGCTTGTTGAAAACTAATATCATGGCAAAGAATTGGAAACTAAAGAGATTTTCCTCAATTAGAAAATAGCTAAATAAATTGTTGTATATGATGGTGATGGAATACTATTGTGTGATAAGGAATGATGAACAGGATGATTTCAGAAAGAGCTGGAAAGATCTACATAAACTAATGCAGAGTGAAATAAGCAGAACCAAGAGAACATTGTACACATCTACTGAAATCTTGTGAGCTGATAAAATGTGATGGACTTTGCTATTATCAGCAATGAAGTGATGCAGGACAGTTCTGAGGGACTTATGAGAAAGAATGCTACCCACATCCAGAGAAAGTACTGTTGGCAGAGGAATGCAGAAGAAAACATAGGATTGATCACTTGTTTATTTGGGTATGTGATTGGGGGTTTTGGTTTTATAATATTATTCACTTACAAATATGAATAATACGGAAATAAGTCTTAAGTGTTAAAAATGTATAATCTAGTGGAAATGCTTATCAATTCTAGGAGCAGGGAGAGAGACAACATGAATCATGTAACTTTGGAAAACTTTTGTGTAAATTTGTCATGGGAATAAAATAAGGACAAAAATAATAATAATAATAATAAATTATTATCATGGAGCAGCTAGGTAACATAGTGGATAGAGCTCCAGATCTGGAATCAGGAGGACCTGGTTTCAAATCTGACCCCAGACACTTCCTAACTCTGTGACCCTGGGAAAATCATTTAACCATGTTTGTCCAGCCCTTGACACTCTTCTGTTTTTTAAAACTGAGACTAAGACATAAGATAATAGGAAAGAAAGGAAGAAAGGAAGAGAGAATCATATTTATTATAATTTATTACATATTTATAGCAAATTGGATATATTATTGTTATGTTATATATTATGTTGTTAAATATTTTCAAAATTATATTGTTACATATTTAAAATGTTACATAATGTAAATATATATGTGTACATATATATATATATGCTACATATTTTTTAAAAAAAGATCCTTTGTGCCTGGTGCTATGTTGGGCCCTAGGGATATAAATATAAAGAATGAAACAATCTCTATATTCAAAGAGGAGCACACTTATTTATTAAGCATCTAGTATGTGCCAGGCAATGTGCTATGTGCTGAGGATCCAAAGAAAGATAAAATATAGTCTCAGTTCTTGAAGAGTTCACAGAAGGAAAGTATTAGTATTGGGTAAAATTCAAAAAATCTTCAAGTAGGAGATGATATTTGATTGTCATCCTGAAGGAAGAGGACTCTATAAGGCAGCAATGAGAAAGAAGTATATTCCAGGAATAAGAGACAGTGAAAAATCTCAGTGAATGAAGATAGCGGTTTTGTGTGGGGAGTAAGAATAGGACCATTTTGGTTGGATCAAAAAGCAAGGAAAGAGTTATATGAAACTAGGCTGGAAATATAATTTAAGGCCAGATAGGAAAGGGCTATAAAAACCAACCAAAGGAGTTTATATTTTACTCTAGTAGGAAGTCACTGAAGTTTATTGAATAGGGCAGTGACTGGTAGATCTATACTTAAAGAAAATTAATTTGCCACAACAATGGAGGATTGATTGGAGAGAGATGAGGCAGAGAGACCAATTAGGCGACTATTGCAGTAGTTTAATAGAGAAATGATGAGAAGGGCTATGTGAATAGAAAGTAGGGATTGGATGCCAGAGATTTGTGGAAGGAGAAGCAATAAGATTGGGCAACCAATTGTAAATATAGGGTAAGAACTAATGAAAAATTAAAAATGATTTATGAAATAATGTTACAAATGAGTGATCTTATGAATGGCAGTGCTTTTGACAGAAATAGGGAATGAAGGAAGAGGATCAAGTTTTGGGAAAAGATAACGAGATCTGTTTGGGACATGTTGATGGTGAGGTATTTCTTAGCCATTCAATTTGAAACAACCAATAGAAATATCTCCCAATTCTGTAAATAATTTTGATATAAAGGAGGGGAGGAGAGAAGGAAAGGGAGAGAGGAAGGGAGGGAGGAATCAAGAAAAGAAGGAAGGAAAGGAGGGAGGGAGGGGGAAGAGAGAGAGGAGAGACAGAGAAAGAGACAAAGAGAGAGAAAGAAAGAAAGAAAGAAAGAGAGGGAGAAAGAGAAAGAAAGAAAGAAAGAAAGAAAGAAAGAAAGAAAGAAAGAAAGAAAGAAAGAAAGAAAGAAAGAAAGAAAGAA
>NC_058132.1:460043336-460079492 GCF_016433145.1 Gracilinanus agilis
ATTTATCTACCCTCTCCTAATAGGATGGGTCTCATTTTTTATGTAGGGTCTGTTCCTCTAGCCTCAACTGAAAATGGTTACTACCACCACACTCTTCCCAGAAAAGCAAAGAATCTCTGTTTATTCGACTAGAAAGCAAGAATTTCAAGTCTCTAAAATAGCAAAGTCAAAATTCAAACCCAGGTTTTCCAAATCCATAAAGTCTTACTTCCCTGTTCAATAGTCTTTGCAAATCAAGAAGACTTGGAATAAGAGACATAGAAGTCATTTAACCCAACCTCTTCATTTTACAGAAAAGAAAACTGAGATTTGGTGAAAACTGGTGATTTATTCAAGATCATACAATATGAGGCAGATTGGAATTTGAATCCAAGCCATCTGACTCTAAATCCACCACTATTTTTACTGTACTGGAGAATTCAAAAGGATGTTTCTAGAACACTCATATTTTATACATTATTATATTGAACTACATATGTACACTATATATGTATTATATTATATTGAACTATATATATACTATATAAGGTATATATGATTACTATATAGGGCATGTAGCATTGTTCAATACATAGTGTATATTACAGTATATAATATATATACTATATGGTATATGTATTATATATAAATAAAATTTAAATTTAAAAATATAGTACAATGTAGGATATACTAATATATATATTTACTCTAATATACACTACATATTGAAAAGCTGCATGTCTTTTTCAAATAATGAGTTCCTTACAGAAAAGATACAGAAAGTATCAGTAGGTTCACAGCAAAGTCAATGTCATTAAGAAGTCACTATTTAGGGCAGCTAAGTAGCCCATGGAAATGGGAGGACTTGGGTTCAAATCTAACCTCTGACACTTCCTAGTTATATGACCCTGAGTAAGTTGCTTAGATTTGATACTAAGACAAAAAGGAAGGATTTAATAAAGTAATAATAATTAATTAATTGATCATGAACTACTTCCCCAGCCTCAGGGATTAAGCTTCACTGTTAGGATAGAACTACCAATAAGTTAAACTTTGATAGAAAGATAGATAGATAGATAGATAGATAGATAGATAGATAGATAGATAGATAGATAGATAGATAGATAGATGGACAGACAGACAGACACAGACAGGCAGACAGACAGACAGACAGACAGACAGATAGATAGATAGATAGATAGATAGATATGATTTAGAGGAAAGGACATACCAGTCTGTCAGTCACTGACTACTTAACCTCAGCTAAGTCGCTTAACCTGTAAGATCAAGATGGTAAAACTGGATTTCTTGGTTTCTTTCACCTCCTGCAATTTAATGATTCTATATATTTTTAACAGCTTTGTGTAAACATTAGGCACTTTGACTAAATTTTAAAAGCCTCCATGATCTGACTTTGAGCCAATGAACCCTAGAGACTTTTACTTCACTCTCTTTTGATTTTTACAGTTACTATCAGGCAAATTCTAGGCATGGCAAAATAAACAGTTCCCGCCCATTCCTCCTAAAGTAACCTTTGCACTCTAGTCTCCTCGGGGGCCCCTCTCCCTTCCCCCACCATCTTCGGTTTTCTCCACTACAGAACCAATGAGAGCAGGAAATGAAGTTTAACTCTCAGCCTCAGATTTGGAAGACAGCCAAAGCAGAGTCTGAAATGAAAGGGCTCAAGGCAAGGAAGGAAGGTTTCTGTTTCAAATGTGGGACATCCTCTGGTTATTTGAAATTCTCAGTTTGGTACCATAAGCCTTCTTGTACATTGGTAGAACAATGCCCTTGTTTTCCTCTCAAAGGCCACCAGTACACTCTCTTTCTTGTCCCATTTTGCAGCCTTCTGAGAAAGTGGTTTCTTTTGGCTCTGTTGAGTTCTTTGCGAGCACCTGTCTTTTCTCCTCCAAACCAAACAAATGAATGTTGGAATTGAGCAAGGACATACATTCCTCAGGACATGAGACTTAATAACGTCATGTTATAAAGGAAAACTTCCTAACAATTAGAGTTAGAATGCAAACGTGGAATGGATCAAATGGATTTTCCTAAAGGCATGGTATAACCATATCATTCCACTATTCAGTAAACTCCACCAGTTGGTTCCTTGTTCCCTCCTAATTTAATATAAAATCCTCAGTTGGACGTTCAGAGCTTTTCATAACCTTGCCTCTTTCCAGTCTTCTTCCCTCTTACTCCCATCAATGTACTCTGTAATCTGGTCACCCTGGCCTCTTAGCTACTCCTGGCATTGTCCACTCCATCTCCAGACTCCAAACATTTGAGCTTTCTATTTGAACCAGGCCCAAGGCAGAAGCAGTCCATTTCCTCTTCCTTATCAGAGGGATTGTTGTTCAGTCCTTAGAGTCCTACCTGACTCTTTGTGACTCCATAGACCATTGCATGCCTGTACTATCCATGGAGTTTTCTTGGTAAAGATAATGGAATGGGCCACCACTTTCTTCTCCAGATTATTTTACAGATAAGGAAACTGAGACAAACAGGGTGAAGTGATTTACCCAGAGTCACACAGCTGGCTAGTAGATATCTGAAGCTGGATTTGAACTTAGATCTTCCTGCCTTTGGGGTACTCTATCCCCTGAGCCACCTAGCTGATTCCAATATCAGACTGATGGAGGGTTTTAAGTCCTGCCAATGACACATGCTGGCTGTGAGAACCAGAACAAATCTCTTCATCTCTCTTTATTGTACCATGCTCCAGACACGAGGGTTCCTGGAATCCTTTCTCTCCTCATTTCTAACTAATTTCAACTTCCTTGGCAACTTGGCTTCTTTCAAGTCTCTGCTAGTCCCACCTTCTGCAAGAAAATTTTTCCTGCTCCCCCTACTTTCTTTACTTTTCCTCTGAGATTATCTCCAATTTATCCCATATTTATCTTGTTTGTATTTAATAATTTGCATCTTGTCTCCGTTAAATATGAACTCCTTAGGGACAGGGACTGTTTTTTTGCCTTTTTTTTTTTAATCCCCAATATTTAGCTTGTTGCCCGGCACACAGTGAAGTGTTTAATAAATGCTCATTGACTTAAGTTAACTAGACTTCCTGGGGAAAGTACCGAGTTCTCAGTGACTGGAGATTTTAAGCTTGTAGATGAGATTCTTTTCTAGGTGTCAGCTGAACTAGATGTCCTCTGAGGTCTCATCCTATTTTGAAATGCTTCATGGTTTGTCTGGTTTAAACCTCTTTAAAGAAATTCATTCCTATAGGTCTGAGAATACTCCATTTTTAAGCATGTTGTTAGGAAATCAAAACAAAGGAAAGGTTACCAAAGTCTAGTAAAAATGGAAAGATTACATCACCCCTTGCAAATACCACATTCCTGGTTATTCATCCTATTGTTTACTTACCAAACAAACACTTAGACTGTGGTTCAGGAGAGAGAATTAACCATGGATTCAGAAAGACCCGAGATCAAATCCTACCTCCTACTTTTATTTCCTAGCAATATGACCTTGGGCAATCAATCCTTCTAACTTCTCAAAGATTCTAGGAAACTCTTTAAGACCAAAAATATCCAAGAAGGAGCCCACTTGCATTGGGGAAAGTCATCTCTTCATCAGAAAGATCCACCAGTAACATAAGGCACTAAATCCTAGAGGACCAAATGTCCAGTTTGGATAAAATCATCGATATTGTCAGTTTGTGACTTCTATGATGATCTTAAAAATCTTAATGTTACCTACAGGCTTACAGAGTAATGAACTTCATTCCATCCTGCGGATCTTTTGGTGGAAACGATAAACAGCAGGCAAGAACAAGGAAGACCTGGGGAAGTTTCCATAATCCTGAGTTAATCTTTGTCAGTGAGAAATCTTGAGGATTATCCACACTTGAGTCTAGCCTTTAAGGCTTAGTCAAAAAGGAATGTGGACATCCAACTGAGTCAAACTATAGCTGTCAATTAGCCAATAAGCTAGTTTTCACTCAAGGCAAGATTTAAGAGTGATATGGTGATAATTCTAAGGCAATATTTTGGCAAAAAACCAGAAGGAATTCAAAATGCTGATTATTGTTTAAAACAAAACCCTCTACTCTCCAATTTCCATTTTTGAATTTTTGATATTATTTATTTTTAAGATTTTTAAAGATAGTTTTTACTTTTAATCTATTTGATTCTTAATATAATGCTACATGACCCTTGGACCAAAGATTGTAAAAATATGTGGAAATATGATAAAAATAGAATAAAATTCTGCAAAACTGAGACACACTGTTCATATCCCATGACATGCAGCATTCCATAGCCATAGTCTCTCCCACTTCTCCACAAAGAAAGGAAGGAAGTTTTGCTTTATATTGAGAGGAAGGGATTGTAGGAAGAAGGGATAAAGTTTTCTTTATCATGGCTGTTTTCCTTATCTTTGGCCAATTTAAAATTTGGGTTTACAAAAAGATCCTAGGGAATTCCTACTAATTTCTGTGCCTGGTCAATCAGAGCACTACCAGCAGACGTGACTAGTTTCACCCCTTTCAGGCTCGATTCTAGCTCTTCATTCCTCACCCTAACCCTCCCCCTCCCCCTCAACATATTTAAGATAACTAGTAAATGGATAAGGCACCTTCAACAATAACTACTGTTTGTTAACTACTGGCTTGTTTGGCTATTTGCCTTAGGGACGCCCTAAATTTAATTAGACCCCTAGTTTTTCCTCTGTGGCTTGATATGTAAATAAAGCTGAGATGGGGAGGTGGGGGGCGATGTGTGTTTTAGGTTTGGGGTGGGAATAAGTAGTTTGTGAAAGATCAACTACTGTCTATCTAATTAGCACAAGAAGGTGTGGCAGTGAATTGGCTCTGCTATGCATTTCATTACTGTACTTTGTGGAAAAAGAATGGGGGAAGTGGGTAGTTTCCTTGGAAATACCCTGTTTTCCAGATCTAGGTCACCACTTTTCCTGAGCTCTTTTGCAGGGAATCAGTTGTCTGTCAGTTTCTCAGCTCTGAAACACTGACTAGGTTTTCTTGGGTGTGAAAGTCAGAATTTGAATTCCATTCACCTTTGCAAAAAATAATTCAAAATACATTTTTACTTGTTTATGTTCTAGGATTCGAGGACTGATCTTGCCTGGATTGGATTTTAAAACAATTTTTAAGTGGAACCATTTAACAGTGCTTGGGAATAAACCCTTTAGTTTGGCTCAGATCAAACTTTGACTTGTTAAGTTGACTGTATTTGTCATCTGCAGAAGACTGATGGTTGACTTTTGTGATCTTAGTCACTTCCAGGGAGACTTCCAATGGTTAAGAAAAAAAGGTGCTTGGAATGGTATCAGAGCTATAGATCGCAAGCTCTCTTTCTCTTCAAGTGTCAAAAAGAATGTTTTTGTTTTTAAAGTTGGTCTCTGTTCTAAGATCCTTTCACAATTTATTCAATTTCAGACCATAATTACATTTCAATTATCTTTATCTTTGAACACAAGGTCTGTCACCCAAAGTGTGGGGTCTGCCTGCACCCCTAGTCAATTAAAAAATATATTTGTAAAAACCCACCCCTGGAAATGACAGCAGTCCCCTAAGGTCAGAATGAATGGAAAACTCATTAGCTGCCTATTGAAAATCTTCAGAGAAACAGGAATTTCCTCCAGCTGCACAAGCTTGGTGTCTTCATTCCTTTCTTCCTAGGTCACCACCAAATGACTATACTGAACACGAGGGGAAAGAGAAGCATCCTTACATTCTCTCTCTGAAGGAAAAAATAAAAACTTAATTGAGGAAGAGAGGGCAAGAAAGAATAAGATGAGAAGGTGGGAAAAGGAACTGGGAGGTAGGGAACTAAAGAAGGAAAGACCCTTACAATGACACAAGGGGCACAGCCTGGAAACTAACTTCACTGAAGGTATTGACTGATAGAGGAAGACTGATGCTTTGGTAAACAGTGTGACAGCCAAGAATTGCAAGAGAGTTTATATCTCTTTTGTACCAACTACTCATCATCACTTAGTGGTTAGAAAGTTGATCTCGAGACAGGAACAGTGGGGCTGTGACACCAACTGCCTGTATGACCCTTGACAAGTGTCAGTTAACCTTTCTCAGTGCCCATGATAACTCTTTATAAATTTCCGGGAAAAAGTATCAATAGGAGGTTCTCAATATGCCTTTGGAGGTCACAAGTGTGGTTCAAAACAAACAAACAAATAAAAGACCAAACAAAAGCCAAACCCTGCTCGGCAGATTAATCATATTCACATAAATCCTTTCTTATCACACTTCTCTGCTTGTGTGTACTACTTCACTCCTTAAACTATATGGAGAGAAAAATCCAACTAAGGTAAATTACCAAGAATCTCCTCCCCTCCTGTCCTTTCTATATTACAGTTGGTTTCACCAGGTAATTTTAAGTGTTTGAGATATGCCAAAGGAGGCATAGAGAGCACTAGCTTGAATAGAGTGAGGAGGTGGAATGGAAGCTACATATGAACCAATGAAGTAAATAAAATAATATTTCATGCAGAGAAAGTTTTCTCTCCCTGCTCTATGAAGTAGGTAGCACAAATCTTTCCATTTTACAAAGAAAATTAAAACTTAGAGAAGTAAAAGGATTTTTTTTTTAATTACAAAGGAAAGGAGGATAGCAAGATGGCTCAGTGGAATGAGAGCCAGTCCCAGAGATGGGAGGCCCTAGGTTCAAACCTAGCCTCAGAAATTTCCTACTGTGTGACCCTGGGCAAGTCACTTAACCTCTGTTGTCTAGCCCTTACCACTCCTCAGGCTTGGAACCAATACACAATATTGATTCCAAGACAGAAGGTCAAAGTTTAAAAAAAAAAAACGGCAAATAAAAACAAGGGAGAGATCAAAAGGGGTATTGGTGCCACGAGAGATTTAAAGAGGGATAAATGGCTTTCAAATACCTACTGTGATGGGTAGGAGAGTGAATCAAGTAAGGAGATATAAAAGAATCACATTGATTCAGTGAAGACCCAGGTCAGATTATATAAAATAAATTTGTGATGAAACCATTCAACATGGGTTAGTGATATTCTCCAATTCAGTTCAATAGCAGACATGAATCAGAGAGAAGGAGCAGATGGTAGAAATAATACAAGTTTGGGATTTGAAAAAACATGATCAGCAATAGTATAAAAGTCCGGGGGCAACTGGGTAGCTCAGTGGATTGAGAGTCAGGCCTAGAGTTGGGAGGTCCTAGTTTCAAATCTGGCCTCAGACACTTCCCAGCTGTGTGACCCTGGGCAAGTCACTTGACCCCATTGCCCACCCTTACCACTCTTCCACGAAGGAGCCAATACACAGAAGTTAAGGGTTTAAAAAAAAAAAAAGAACTTAAAAAAAAAATAGTATAAAAGTCCAGGCACTCAAATGTAGCAGGTATCAGAGAGTTGAACTGGTTTATTAAAAGGTCAAAATAAAGAAAGGAGAGTGTAGCGAGTTCAGGGGTGATGGCCTGGGAGAAAAAAATCAAGAGAAGAGGGACTGGAGATTATGATGAGGATAAAGATCAGGATTAGGGCTCCTAATGCAGAGGGAAAGAAACAATCATTTTTTAAAAAATGATCAGATAGAGGAATTTCAGAGTTTATGAACATGGACATGGAGCACTTGTAAATAATCTTTTGGCAAGATCAAAGATATGGCCATCTCTATGTGTAATTGAGGTACAGGAAATGAATAAATTGAGGAGCTGAAGGTTAGATTGTTTGAGGGAGTATCAATAAAGTCCCTTACTGGGGAGGGCAGGAGTTGAAGTGCAGAGAAAGACACTGAATTCATTGAGGAAGGAACAATGGAGTTGGTAGATAACAGCTGGCAGAATCTAGTTGTAATTGGGCATATTAGGGAAGCTCTTTAAAAATAAGCACTGACAAAACAAGGGTGTCTAAAGGCATTAATTATTTATGTATTTAGGACAGGAGTCCTTGAACTTTAAAAAAAATATTTTATGACTATTTCAACATAATTAGTTTTATTTGTAATTTGCTGTATTTTATTTTATGAACTTAAAAACAGTTTAGAGATTCATAATTTCACATGTGGTCCCCTTTTTTCCATTCTTTGAATGTGGAAATGTTTATGCTTGTTAACGGTTATCAAATTCATAGTAATAAAAGAGAAAATCTTAAAAACAAAAAAAACAGTATTTCAAGAAGGGATTCATAGGCTTCATCAGACTGCCAAAAGGGTCCATATCACATACAAGAAGGTTAAGGACCTTTGATGAAAGAAATGATAAATGACTGCACAGTGAGTAAGTGTTGTGGTTGGGACTCCAGGTTTTAGGAAGTTAAGTGACATTTCTCATAGACATAGTCAAGACTAAGAATACATCTGCAGGACAATGCAGAAAATGGAGGAAGAGAAGAAAGAAGAATAATTAAGATTCTTTCCCTTTTTTGGGCTGGAACTATGCTTCCATTGGTGTATGGAATGCCCACAGAGAAAACTTCTTCTACCAACATCGATGAGAAACCCTTCTGCAATTTATAGTAATAGACTTGACTAAATTGTTTCAGTGGTTTCCAAATTTTTGTGATCAGGCACTCACCCCATCAGTAAAAAGTTTCTCATCATATATAAACATATAAATACACCCACATACATTGGTGTATGTATATATGTATACATATACATACATCTAAATATCTATATATCTTACCTGTGACTCCAAGAAGTTGTGGCATATGCATTGACCATACTTTAGTAAAATCATCTCAGCAGACAGACTAACCCGAGTTGAGGGTAACCAACAAGCAACAAACCCATAGATGCATCAGTGGAATGTCTACCCCAAGCATGTGAAGACTTCCCTGTTGGAATAAGCAAATTAGAACAGTTTGTACCAACAGGCATGAAGTCAACTGAAGCAGGTGCTTTAGAGTGCTTAGAGCCTGGTCAAACATCAAAGACGTCAAGATCATCCACTGCATCCTAGACCATTGCTAGTCACCCTCACTTATGTCTTGCCACAGGACTTTGATGACTCTGGAAGAGGAAATGAGGCTGATGACTTTGTGCAACTCTGCCTCACTTAAATTCAGTTCATGAATAAGTCAAGACATCATCCTATAATGCCACTGACCCTCTTCAAAAACAAAGGAAGAAAAATAACAACATGGATATATGCTTATAATTTATTTATGTTTTACTTATGTTATATATAAATATATATTTATTTATAAATGCTATATTTATTGATTTGTAATAATTAGCTTAACTCAACAGACTATCTACTCTATAGTCTCATCTATTTAATTTTTTTTTAATTTTAAACCCTTACCTTCTGATACTGAGTATTAGTTCCATGACAGAAGAGCAGTAAGGGGTAGGCAAGAGGGATTAAGTGACTTGCCCAGGGTCACACAGCTAGGAAGTGTCTGAGGCCCCATTTGAACTCAAGATCTCTCATCTGTAGCCTTGACTATCTATTCCCTGAGTTACTTAGCTACCCCCTGGCTCACCTATCTCTATGCGGTTTTTTGGTATCTCTTTTTATTGTTTCTTCTTAGCTGAGCTGGGACTGAAGGTGGAGAAAATAACCTACTACCTAGTGTGTAACATGTAGAGGCACATGTTATAATAATGTTTATAAATCTACATATACAATTGATCAGATCAAACCATAGTATTTTTCATTTTAATTTATGTGTGTATTTATTTTGTTTTATTTATTATTTATTTAGTTTTATATGAGTATTCTCTTATACAATGATCAATATGGAAAGATGTTTTGCATGATAATACATGTATATCCCAGATCAAATTGCTTACCAAGGGGGAAGGAAGGCAGCGGGGGAGACAATTTGGATTTTGTAACTTTAGAAAACATATGTGGAAAATTGTTATTAAACAGAATTGGGAAAATAAAATATCTTTAAAAATTTTTTTAATGTACATATATCGGGGGGAGAAATGCTTACACTAAAAAAAAAATTTTGTGTTAGAATAGTGAAAAAAAAGACTTAAAAAAAACAAAACAAGAAAACTCAAAGAACATTTGCTCCTGCAGTTCCAAAATTGTCCTCTCCCATAAAATAACAAAACTATCACAATATAAACTATTGATTCCTCTCCTGGAAACTCACAGTACATGCAGAAGTTCCAAGTGACACAAGAGAATGGACAATGAGAATCTAGTCGTGGGAACATTTAACCTCCCGGTAAGTTATATATATTACATACAATATTCCCTGCTGGGTTTCATACAGGCTCATGAGCCTATTTCCCTCCATGAATGAATGAGGGGATAATCTCTAGGTTGATGAAGAATCTCCTGGTTGGCTGAAAAATCAAAGGCATGATGACTTGGAGGTGCCAAGTCAGAGCTGAGTCTGCCTACAAAAGGACTGAAGTCCCTTCTTTGAGTCCTTCTGAAGTTTCCTTCTTGGAGTCCATAAAGATGATAACTGCTGTGAGCTTCCAGGTAGGATGTTCAACCATGCCATCTCCCACATGACCACCATGCGTCCATCTTACTCTTTCCTGATCTCAGGTGAACAAGAATGGAAAGAGGAGAGGACTCAGGCAACTGATAAGAGCAGAAATCCATAGGAACCATGAGCAGTTACCGCCCACAGCAGAATCACCTGGTGGCCCAATAGCAGCAGCGGCTGAGTACAGTGAGGAGCCAGCAAAGTCATCTGAGTGACCCGTCACAGCAGTAGTTTGACCTCTTAGCTGAAATTCCACAGCAGGCATTCCACAGCTTAGTTGAGCAATGGAGTGATCACTAATGCCTGGCCCCAAATTGAACTTGGTGGAAACTCTTGAAAGGGAGAAAAGGACTCCTAGGGTTGAGAGTAATGAGGTACCACTAGATCCTATATGTTCCCTACATTTATGCCTCAATTACCTTTGTTGTTGTTTCTAAACCCTTACCTTCTGCCTTAGAATCAATACTGTGTATTGGTTCCAAGGCAGAAGAAGAGCCATAAGGGCTAGGAGATGAGGGTCACACAACTAGGAAGTGTTCAAATTCAGATTTGAACCCAGGACCTCCCATCTCTAGTCCTGGCTCTCAATCCATTGAGCCAACAAGCTGCCCCACTCAACTACCTTTTTGTTTGAGCAAACACTACCCATTTACATGGTGTACATGAGGAGAGTGTCCTCCTTCTTCCTTCTAGGTTTTTGGAGATTGTTTTGAAGCTTCCATTACTGTTATTTGTTCTCAGTAAATACTCTTTTATAAAATTTGTTTAATGTCAGCTGGTTGACTAATATTGGAGAGGTACACTGAATGGAGCCTCATGAGCACCAGCAATAGAAACATCAACTTCCTAGAACTTTGAGGCAACCAACCAAATCATTGTCTTCTGGAACATCTTACCTGCTGGTCCATTGCAAGTTGGGAGAGTGAGCCCGGAGTGTGTTAGGTAAGCAATTACCTGAGAGAATGGAAGGAAGGAAGGAAGGAAGGAAGGAAGGAGGGAAGGAAGGAAGGAAGGAAGGGGGGAAAGTATTTGTATTTGTATTAATGCATTTGAGGAAATACCAATTTTAAAAAATTAAGAAATGTACTGAAACAATTGTGGTTCAGTCAGGATTGCTAGAGGATAAGGTAAACATAACTATTTCAGAGATGATGAGAATATTCTTTTCCTCCCAAGTCCCTGTCTCTGTTTATGAGAGATCTTCAAAGTCAAGCTAAAGTACTTCTGTGTGAAGATCTCCCTGGACCTCAGTTTCCTCCTTTAAAAAATAAGAGTGTTGTATTAAATAATTTCTAAGGACCCTTTCACTTCTAAATCTATGAATTTATAATCCTATTGCCTCCTTCATGAAATCTTCATTGGAGTGGGAAGAAATCTTTCCTTCTCTAACTCAATTCAATTTATTCAGTTCAACAAACAATTCCTAAAAATGAAAGTGAGACTGACTTTATCCTCGAGGAGTTACATTCTATTTATTACAAAATATATATATCTATTGATTTCATTTTAGGCACTTAAAAACATTTTTCTGAGATGTGATCTGTAGGCTTCACTAGATTGCCAGAGTGGGACATGATACCCCATAATGTGTTAAAAGCCCTAACTTAAAGCTCCAACACTCTCATGCTATAAAGGAAAAACCTAAGACCCAGGGAGAAGAAATACCCACACCCACACCATGGGGATTCTTCCACTTTCTCCAGAGATTTGGGACTAGAATTCAAATTCTCCAAATCTGAAGTCAAAGGATCTGGGCCCAACCTATCTCTGAAGTTACTTTAACCTATCTGGACCTCAATCCTCACCTGCAAAATGAGGGAGGTAAATTAGATGACATTCAAGACCTCTTTTCAATTTAAATCTATGATTCTATGATTTTATTCTATAGAAGTTTATTTTCATGTAAATTAGAGGAAACAGTTTTTTAAATATATTTAAATATAATCAACTTTTTTTCTTTTTAAAAAACCCTCACTTTCTTTCACTCAGTAACATCTCTAAGACAGAAGTGCAAGGGCTTCTACGATCAGGGTTAAGTGACTTGCCCAGGGTTACACAGGAAGGAAGTTCCTAAAGCCAGATTTGCATCTAGGATGTCCCATCTCCAGGCTTTGCGTTCTATCCACTGTGCCACCTAGCTGCCCCAACTTTTTTGAATTAATATTTCTTTCCTTTTACTCTTATCTCCATTCCCCAATGGAGAAAAAGAAAAACAAAACCTTTTTTAATCAAAATATACATAGTCAAAACAGATTTCTAGGTTGGCCATGTCCAAAAATATGTCTCATTAAAAACTTTGAATCCATCTCTTCTCTTGGTCATGAGATGGGTAGCATGCTTCACTATTAATCCTTTTGAAAACATGGTTTTTGATTGTGTTGGCCAAAAGATTTCTAAAGTCTTTCAAAGTTATTTGTTTTTTTTTTGTTTTTTTTTTGTTTTTAAACCCTTGTACTTTGGTGTATTGTCTCACAGGTGGAAGATTGGTAAGGGTGGGCAATGGGGGTCAAGTGACTTGCCCAGGGTCACACAGCTGGGAAGTGGCTGAGGCCAGGTTTGAACCTAAGACCTCCTGTCTCTAGGCCTGACTCTCACTCCACTGAGCTACCCAGCTGCCCCTCTTTCAAAGTTATTTGTCTTTGTTAAGTCATTTTTCAGTTGTCCAGTTCAGTCCAACTCTTCAAGACCCCATTTGGGGTTTTCCTGGCAAAAGTTATGAGGAATAACAAAGGTTAGATAAAATATTTTATTTTACTGATGGTTTCTGTGTTTCTTTGGGTTGTTTTTGGTTTGGGGCTTTTTTATCACTGACAGTATCCAATGGCATCTCCTGATTGTCATTTCCTTCTTCAGCTCATTTTACAGATGAGGAAACTGAGGCAAAGAAAGTTGAGTGACTTGCCTAGGATCATACAGTTAGTAACCGTCTGAGGCCAATTGTTCTCCTCTTTCTAGTCATGCTGTATCTTTTCAGACATCTTCCCATGTTTCTCTGAAATCATCCATTTCATTATTTCTTACAGCACATTAGTATTCCATTCCATTCATATACCATAATATGTTTAACTATTCTCTCCTTTAGTTTCCAGTTTCTGTTACCACAAAAGGAACTAATAAGTATTTTTGCGCGAGTCCTTCTCAGAAAATAGTGATTCTAAAATGAGTATCTGTTGAGTTAGAAATTCCCTCCCTGGCTCCTAAGAAGTGAGAAAATGCTGCTGCCTGTTCATGTTCCTTGTTCTCTCCTGGAAAATCACCAAAGGGCTTTCTCAGTTGCACTCTGTGATGACCCTTTCCTAGTAAGAAAAGGGAACTCCTCAAGAGTCTTTGCATCAGTAATATGAACAGCTCTGTAGGGAGCACATCAAGCTTGATCTATCAGAGAAAGTAGCTCAGTTTGATGTCAGTGATTTCTTTCTTCAGGTTTCTTCCTGCCTTTGTTTCAGGGCTGTCAAGAACTATACCCTACTGGGTTTCTTTGGGGGTGGGGGAGTGAAAGTTGTAAAAATAAGACCTTTTTCATCTTAAATTTTGAGACACGCAGAAAACATACTAAGTTTATGTGGTTGGGCATTTGAATGAGTGAGATTTGAGCAGCCAAAGGACAGCAATGGAGACGAAAGGAGCTAAAATATTGATGACTTGAAGTGTGATACAATTTCATCAAATCTATGTGGAATTATCATTTCTTTCTGATTGATATTTGTTCATGGAGGATTTAGAGCAGCAAAGGATCTTTGGGACTCATCTGATCCAACCAGAAGGGGAAAAGGAGGACTTGGGAAGCAGGTAGTTTATACAAGGTCACGAAGACTGGGTTTGGAACCCAGCTTCTCTAACTCTAAATATGATGCTCTATGCACCATATACTGATTACTCCATTCAATGTCATAGAGGAAAAAACAATCTCTTGTTGGTAAGATCTGCGAAGAACAGTCATAGAAACTTTTTCCACCTCTTTGAGCAAAGGGTCCTTAAGAGAACAGCCCTGGGGAATCCACTGAGTCCCTGAGCTTGGATGGGGAAAAAGTTTACATCTTTATTTAACTGAAATTTAACATTTCCTATGATTGTTTAAAAACATTATTCTGAGAAGGGATTCATAGGTTTTACTGAACTGTCAAGGAGGTTCATGACCCAAGAAGGTTAAGGACTCCTACACAATGGTAGAATGGATGCTGATGCAGAAAGGGAAGTAGAAAACTGCATCTATTTTTCAGAAATGCTTAATATATTGGTTTGTATCAGTTAACCATTTCTCTTTGCTACATGGCAAGCGGATGTCATTGGGTATCATCAGTGATACAAAAAAAAACAACAACAACAACAACAAAAAAAACAACCAATGAAACACAGAAACCATCAATAAGATAAAATATCTCACCTAACCTTTGTCATCCCTCATCACCAGCTCTTATAATCCAATTTCCTTCAAAGCTCCGCTCAAAGATTATATCCAATATTTAGTCTTTCTGATATCTCTTTCACTCCAGCTGATAATGTCTCCCACCATTAGATTTTATTTATATTGTAACATATTTTGCCCATATTTCTAAATGTGCATGTTGTCTTCCCCAACAGAATGTAAGTTCCTTAAAGGCTGGGACGTTTAGTTTTTTTTTTTTTTTCATCTCTGTGTCCTCAATGCCCAGCACATAAAAGCCACTTAATAGATGCTTGTTGATTGTGCATTGATTTTACAGATAAGGAAACTGATGTCTACAGAGGTTGATGTAATCTGCCCAAGGTCACCACCCTAGTTAGTGGCAAAGCTGGGATATCATAGAGCAGACTTAAGCTTTCAATACAATTCAACAATTCTATAAAACGTTTATCACATGTATATATTTTTCCTACTTAATGACCCAACTTTCCATTTTCAAAATGAAATTTGGTTACATCAGCTCAGAAACATTCTGCCTTTTGCAAAAAGCAATAAGGCAATCTTACAATTAGCGATCCTTGAAACACTCTCAAGAACATTTTTTGATAATCAGATGAAATGATATATGTAAAATGTGTTGCAAATCTTAAAACACTACATAAGTATTAGCTAGTATCATAATTTCTATGAAGAATTTGAGTACCTTTCTTCTTCCTTCTCTCCTCTTCTTTGACTCCTTTTGGAGAAATGATATTGATTTGAATGAAGGGATTTTTAGTATTATTGAAATCCTTTCAGGCCAGGGAAAATTGGGTTTTTTTAATTCCCATGAGGATATTCTGGAAAAGTCCCATACAATGACAACTATACATGAAAAGAAACACAATATTGGAAGAAGGACTTGGGATGCCTGTTTTTAAAGAAAGGAGAGTTCTAGAAAGTCATAGTCTAGAGGTGTCATTTAAAATTAAAAGGAAAACATGATTTTTCACTTGTTTATTATGTGTTCAAGAGTTTTGGTTTTATAAGATTATTCACTACAAAAATAAACAATACAGAAATGTGTTTTGTGTGATAATACATGTATAACCCAGACTGAATTGCTTGCCAGCTCTGGGAGAGGGGAGGGAAGGAAACAATTTGGATTATATAACTTTGGAAAACTTATATGAAAATTGATTACATGTAATTAGTAAAAAAAAAATAAAATAAAATTACGAAGCTCTAAGTTTCTAAAATGATATCAAGGTCAATAATTAGCTATTTTAATAGTAGTATATTCTTATTTTTAAAAGTTCATAGATGATAAAATCATAGAGATAAGAGCTAGAAGGCACCTTAGGAGCCATCTAGTCCAATCTCCTGATTTTATAGGTGAGTAAACTGAGGACTAAATAGGTTTTGATTTGACCAAACCACACAGGTAGTGGGATAGGGGCAGATTCAGAACCCAGGTCTTTTAGCCACAAGGTCAATCCGCTGTTCTTTGGGCTTCAGTTTCCTCATCTGTTAGGGAAAAAAAAAACTAATATGGATTAGTTCCTCTGTTTCTCCATTAAAGAAGATCACAGTAATAATGGATTCGAGACACAGTCAAAAAAATGCTGGATTATGGCCAAATTCTGGCTCTGACGTTTGCCAAGCATATAACTTTAGAAATTCATTTGACTTCTTTGAGGCCTCAGTTTCTTCATATGTAAGAAAGAGACTTAATAATTTTTAAGGTCCCTTTCCAGGTATAAATATGTAACCTCACAATTTTTTGCCTGCTGCTCTGTATTTAGAGTCCTTGAATCAGAGGCTTCCTGAGCTTATTTCTGCAAAAAACATATCGTTCAGTCACCAATCTCCATGGTTACAAAGTGGTCTTTGGGGATTTACCTCAATTTGTATGTCATCCATTTGACATTTTAGGAATTTATTTAGGTGAATCAGGTCATAAACAAAAAAAAAATTACAAGAAGTTCTGCATTTCCCACAACAGACTACATAACCTTTGACAAACCACTTAATCTCTAAAGCCTCAATTTCCTCATTTGTAAAATAACAGATACTGGACTCTATCATTCCTAAGCTCCCTTCCTCATGGGGTTACTCAAATCAAAAACAAAACAAATAATAATAAGGTGATATATCCATAACACATCTTAATGATGAAACACAGAATAGAAACCTAAATGTACTAGTTCATGGGCTACCTTACTCCTACTCCTAGCTCTCAACTTCTATGAGGCTAGGAAAATGTTTCTACAAAGAAATATGAAAGAGGATAAATGGATGAAGAGAAAATCCTGATTTTAGGAGAAATAGGTAAAAAATTTTTACAATAATAGAATAATAATAGCTAGCATTTATATAACATTTTAAGGTTTGTAATTTTGTAAAGGTTCCTTCATTTGATCCTCACAAGTCTGGGAAGTAAGTGCTACTATTATTCTCATTTAACAGTTGAGGAAACTGAGGCTGAGAATGGTCACATAATTTGCCCACAGTCACATATTTAATAAGTGCCTATGGTTAGTTTTAAACTCATGACTTGAAGTCTAGTACTCTATCCACTGTGCTAGCTGCCTCATTGTAAGATTAATTCATTTGGTAATTAATTTAGTATATATACAGTGTCCCTTAGTGCAGGTTAAAACTACTATACTAAGGGACACTGTAGAGCAAATAAAGCATGTTAGGTTTGTTGTATTGATGTTCAGTGTTAAGTTTTTTTATTAAACATTTATTTTTAAAAAGAGAAAGAAAAAAAGAATGTCTCCCTCTCACTTTTATAGCAACTTTTCTCTGGTGCCCTTCTTCCTAAGGTTCAAAGGAGAAGCACAAGACTAGTGACCACTAGTGTCTCGTTCATCCTTCAATTTGAAGAGGACCAATGACATCATGGGGTGATGTCTTGATTTGCTAAGGTCATCCAGGGTTCTCTAGTCCATCACCAGTCATCCTGACCTTTGTCATGCCACTGGACTTTGGTGATTCTGCAAGAGAGAGAAAGAGGGAGGCTGATGGCTCTATAAAACTCTGCCTCAATGAAATCCAATTCATGTACAAGTCAAGATATCACCCCGTGATGTCATTGGTCCTTTTCCAAATGAAGGCTGAACAACAATTGCAACCAGCAATAAGCATTTGTGTGTCCAGAGTATACTTCCAGCTTCATGTAGAAAGCAAGAAGAGTGAAATTAGTGAGTTAATTAAAAATTAACTTCATTCTGCTATGAAATGGGAGATGACAAGAGATGGCTCCTAAAACCTATGAAGCCAATCTTTATGAATAAAGCCATTTGCCCCTGGCACTACTGGAGAGTCATTGTGGGCATTTAGCCTATCAATAGCTGGCTCTGTGTTAATTCAGGGAGAGAAAAAATGTGCAAACTTGCTTAGATTTTGAAATATCCCAGGGATAAGGGGGTTTCCACGATTTACTAGAAAGTGAGATTCAACTATGCTCTTTCTCCAAGGAACAGAAAATGAAAACTTTGCAGAATCTTCAAATTTTGGTATTCTAGAAGACAAAGGGAAATTCAGAATGTGAGCCATAATAAAAACCCTTTTTCTTTTTTTTCTTTTTACTGATATTTAGACCAGATTTTCACATTGCTCCATGCCCTCCAAACAAAATAAAACTGAGAATTTGTTCTACCATTAACTGCATAGAACAGACTGGTAATTATTAATCTATGGGGATGGAACCACAAGAAGGAAAAGTTTAAATTTGAACTGCATTTAAGAAATTAACTTTCTGATTTAAGATGGAGAATGCTATCCACCTCCAGAGAAAGAACCATTGGAGTCATCTTTCACATCAGTGTTTATTTGGTTTTCTTTTGGTTATGTATAACTTTGCTTTTACAACAATGACCAATATGGGAGTGTAACTTTGCATGAAAATTTAAAAAATGGATAAACACACAAATAAATAAATAAATGAATGAATAAATACATAAACAATTGGATTAATTAATTAATTGATTGATTAATGGAATGACAAACACAAAAAAGAAATTAACTTTCTCTTCTAATTAGGGATAATAGCCAGTCTTTAGATATAATAGTAGAATGGAAAGGCTTTTGGTTTTGGAGTCAGAGGACATGAGTTCAAATCCCACCTCCAACAATTATGACCTGCATAATTTTGGGTAAGTCATTAAATCTCCATGTGCCTCAGGTACTCCATTCATTATAAAACATGGGGTTTGGGATTATAATCTGAGATCTCTCCTAAATCAATGATCCTAATTTTTGGTGCTGTAAAATAAGCATGGTTTGAACCACTGGATTTAGGATGCAAATGCTATTTTTCATATTGGCTTATTCATGTTTTTATTTTGGGATTTTGGTTTTATATGAGTATTCTTTTACAACAATGACCAATATGAAAATATGTTTTGTGTGATAATACACATATAACCCAGATCAAATTGTTTACCTTTTCCAAGAAGGGGAAGGAAGGGAGGAAAGAAGATGATTTGGATCTTATAATTTCAAAAAACCATTATGTTGAAAATTGTTATTACATGTAATTGGGAAAATAAAATATCTTCAAAAAGAAATAGACATGGTTTAATTACCTTTCCCATAAGATATAATCTGGTCTTTGTTTTTCTTTTTTTAATATAAACTTAGTAAATAGATGGGAAAAAATTAACATTTCAATGTATAAAGAAAAGAAAAAAGGATTATATCTAAAATGGAAAATTCTGATTAAAAAAAAACTGTATTCAGTGTTTTAAGTGTAGATTAGATTTAATCTAATAGTAACAAAACTGCCTCCTTTGCCTCTGTGTCCTTCTGAACTTCCTTCTGCATTCTTCTTTGTATATGAAAAAAAATTACATTACTTTTTATTTTCATCTTGTCCTTTTCTGACATATTCATTGTTATCTGGAGATATAAAGCACATGGAGATTCTCACTGAGAAAAAAAAAACCACATATACAAGCACTGCATCGGAAGCCTCTGACTGATATTTTGTAGGAATTTGGAATGCCTGTGTCAATGCAGTAGGGTAGACACGACTACCTGACTGAATGACAATGAAAATGTCAGAGGAGTAGAAAAAGCACAGCTTCATCCTTCACAGTATCTATGAAAATAAGCTCTGGTTTGGTGTAGGTACAAACTAAATATCATCTCCCACTAGCTGAAATGACTTCAGGGTAGTGGATCTGATCAGGCAGACGAAGGGCCTTTGATATTTACTGCTTTTCTTTTCTGTCGCCATTTTGTCTAGTTGTTGTGTGAGTCCATTTTCTGAGGAAATTCAGAGTAAATGTGCTATAAGGAGTATCTATATTCCCCTAAGCTCCTGCTGTCTTGAGCAGTGTGAAGCAAGAAGATAAAGACAGAAGAGGAAGAGGAACATTCATAGATTCAAAGCTGGAAGGGATTTTTGAGTCCATCTAATCTGACCACCATATTTTACTGATGAAGGATTATCCTGGAGAGGATAATCCAATTCCCCAAGTTCATAGGGGTAGTTTATAAAGTAAGTGTTGATTTGGACTCAAGTCCTGAACTTCCAAGCCCAGTAATATTTTCCTAAAAGTAAACTGTAAAATTTACCAAAATGTACATTACTAAAAAATTTACTAAAAAAGGAAATTTACTAAAAATATTGGTGAGAGGCAAGTTGGTTTTTGTTTTTTGTTTTTTTAATCCTTACTTTCTGTCTTGGTAACAAATGTAAGACAGAAGGGCAAGAGTTGGCAATCAAGGTTAAATGACTTGCCCAGAGTCATACAGCTAGGAAGTGTCTGAGGCCAGATTTGAACCCAAATTCTCAAGCTATTAATTGTACCACCTAGCTGGCCTGAGGCAAATTTTTAAGGCCCTTCTAAGATTTTTTTCTAGCCAAATGATTCTTATAAACCACTTGAAAAGGGGCCTCAAATTTATTTGTTTGTTCACTTATTTGGTAAGGAGAAGGGAGGAGGTAGGGATAGAGAATATTATGAGGAAGGTATTAGATACTGAAAGATGACAATGTCTCTGGAGTCAGAGGTCTTAGGTTAAAATCCTGCCTTTCATGCCTAACAAGCCTCATATGTTGTAAGGAAGAAATTAAAATTTATATACACATACACATATGTACACGTATATGGTATGTGTGTACATATATACATATGCATATGTACATAAATACACACATATATAGTGTTTTGCAATTGTGCAAATGTGCAAAAGATTAAATGTGCCACCTGTGTGATTTTGGACAAGTCACTCAAACTCCTTGGATTCCTTCATCTAAAAAAAAAAAATCATTGGAGAGAGTAAGTGAACAAAATGACTTCTTTTAGATCAGACGTCCATAACATTACTCTTTAACAATCTGATAAAGGCTATTGATCCTTTCTTTTAAAAAATGCCTTTAAATGTATAAAACAGAATAAACAGAATTACAAAGGAAACCAATTAAACATATATCATATATAATTAAATATGAACCATACATGTTTATATGTAAATTTCATACGGAGATACTATTTCCCCCCCCATCCACCTTCATAGATCCCCCAAATCTATCCAGTGGTACTGATCTGTGAACTTCCTGTTAAGGATTCCTATTCTATTTTCCTATAAAAGTCTTATTTATGCCTGGAAATAGGATATTGTGTGGAGTGGAATTCTGGGGTGGGGCTTGTACCCCTAGAAATCACTCTAGTGAGCAGACAGGAGAATTGATAAGATGCTGGAAGAGAAAAGCTGCTTTATTCAGAGAAAACAGCAGACAGCAGGGAAGGGGAGAAGGTGGAGAAGGGAAGGAAAAGGGATTCTGCCCACATAAGCTGCTTGCAGGGCAAAAAATGTCCTCTCTTCTTCTAGGTACAATCCCAGACTGTTATAACAATCCTGAAGCAAGATTCTCCTGTGGACAGAGGAGAGGAGGAGAAGGGGGGATAGGGGGGACTCTGACGTTTACAGTCTTGAGCATGTGATTTTCAACATTACATCCCCTAAAGACCTCCATGATCAAGAAAAACCCATGACTATCATGGGATTCCCAGCCTAGGACAAGAAAGATACTTTTGAAACTCACTGTTCTTTCCCTCCTTCAGTTTATCTTTCAGTTTGGCTTTCTTCCCAGGGTACAGATAAACTCTTCTACTCAAGGCTTTTGAAAATAGGTCAGGAAAACTAAAAATTTTATGGGGTAGGAGGGAGGCAGTTTTAGGCTAAAGAATAGTAATACTAAGGGGTCTTGAAAATTGGGGTTACAACAAGCCAAATACCACTCTGAGAATTTCATATTGAATCTCATCCCACACAGGTATCTTATTTTTTTTCAATTAGGTGGGCTGGGAGAGAAAGTAGAACCTTAAGGCAGTCATTAAGAGATTTGGGAAATCTGGATGAGTATTTGGTAGAAAAGACCCAGATTCCTATCTATCTTCAAGAAGAGAAAGAGAAAAACCATTTTCTCCTAAGCTACAGGTAGGCCAACAACCTTACTTCGTGTTCCAGCAATAACTCAAAGACAGAAGACCAATCGGGGTTAAGTGGCTTGCCCAGGGTCCAAAACAGAGAAGTATCTGAGGGCAGATTTGAACCTTGGACTCTTCCTGACTACAAGCCTGGCACTCTATCCACTGTGCCACCTCACTGTCCCAGGTAGGTCTTAAAGCAAAAAAAAAATTATCCCAGAAATTACAGTATGCATCAGCAGAGCTTAGTTTCCTTCACATCTTTATCCCTGAGTATCTCAATAGGATCCTAAAAGTTTATTAATAGCTTGGACTCTGCTATATTTTATAGTTTTTCAAGCCCATGACTCTAAGCACTCTGAGCTTATGCTTAGTTCATTGTTTTTGTAACTCCAGTGCCTAGTAGAACACCTGGCCCATAGAAGACATAATAAACAGCTATTGATTGATTGATAGCATGGCACTCTAAGGTCCTTTCTGATTCCAAAATCTATGATGAATATTTGAAAGTTTTCAAAGGTAGAGTATTTCCATTATTTCTTCCCTTCCTGATTATATTTTTGGTTGTTTAATCATTTTTCAATCACGTTCAACTCTTTGTGATCCCATCTGAGGTTTTCTTGGCAAAGATACAGGAATGGTTTACCATTTCCTTCTCCAGCTCATTTTACAGATAAAGAAACTGAGGGAAATAGGATGGTGTGATTTGCCCAGGGTCACACAACTAGTGTCTGAGAGCAGATCTGAGCTCAGAAAGATGAGATTTTTTGACTCCAGGCCTGGCACCCTCTCCACTGAGCCATCTTCATGGAATCATTGTTGGAACAGGCCTCAATACTAGCAATTTACTATTTTGAATGTATTTTGAAACATTGAGTAGGCTTTTCTTCTCAATTAGGAAATTCCCAAGACTTCCAAGACATTTCTATGATTATTTCATAAATGTATCTATTATACCACCCTGTTCTCTATTATATATTTACAGTATTATGGGCTGAATCTGACTCAAACCAGTCTCCTTGCAGTTTATGTCCAGTAATTAAGAGAAATGAAACACTCATCCAATCATAACTGAACAAAAGGAGATTTCTTTAACCAGAAAGAGGGGAAAACTGAAGGCAACCTGAATTCGATTCAGGAGAGGGAAACTCCCATCATTTTCCACCCGCCAGCCAAGCATTACAGCCTGCCTGGAAATCCTTGTAGATCCTTCTTACTCAGTCAAGAAAGTAATGACTTGTAGAATTTGATTGAATTGAATTATCAACTCCAGGAGAGAGGAGGGATGAATTTGAATTGCTTATCAACTCCAGGAAGGAGGAGGGATGAAGGGAGGGAGACAACATGAATCATATAACTTTGGAAAACTTATGTGGAAATTTGTTGTTAAAATAAGGATAAAAAAGGGGGCAGCTGGGTATCTCAGTGGATTGAGAGTCAGGCCCAGAGATGGGAAGTCCTAGGTTCAAATCCAGCCTCAGACACTTCCCAGCTGTGTGACCCTGGGCAAGTCACTTGACCCCCATTGCCCACCCTTACCACTCTTCCACCTAGGGGCCAATGCACAGAAGTTAAGGGTTTAAAAATAAAACAAGGATAAAAAATTAAATTGTTTAAAAAAAAGTAATGGCAACTGCCTGAGCCTTTAGTCACCTGAGCCAATTAGGTTTCAAGGATGATTTCAATATCTTTTTAAGGAAAAATTAGTCTAACTTGCATGGGAAGTTAGTTTTGCCCAGGAGGTTTTAAGATTTTGTCCCTTTTTTGAGGCCATATTCATTTATGAAGAACTATTGATATCTGTTCATTTTCTCAGAAATTGACACAAAGTAGAAAATATGAACTTTATGTAAGTCCTCAAGAAAAGCAATCAATTTATGATCTCAAAGTAACGTATCCTCAGGGGAAGTATGATATGGAGTGCTATAGTGATACCATGAGTAGATATATCCTAAAAGGACACCAAAGACAAAAGGAAAGGTTCCATATATACAACATTTTTTTGGCATAGCAGAAAAGAAAGACAGATGCCCATCAATTGAGAAATAGTTAAACAACAATGGGTTATATGAATGTTATTTGTGTTTATATGAATGTCATTTGCATTATAAGAAATGAAAAATAAAAAGAATTTATAAAAACTTGGGATGACTTACATAGACTAATGCAAAGTCAATGAAGCAAAATGAGAAAAATAAAATATGGGATGACTATGATAAGAGTGAGAGGATGAAAAATGGAGCCTGTGATTTCATCAATATGGGGAAGATAAGCTTAGACAGATAAGCTTTGTTGATGGGAACCATAATTTCTGGGAATATTTTAGTTTGCATAAAGGCCTAACTATGATGTAGCAGAAAAGACATCTCCCTTTCTGTTGCTAAAGATAGAAATCTGGGCCTTCTCTGCAACTTTTAGACTTGGAGTGATGCCTAGAGCAATAGTGACTGGCTAGAACCTAGGCTTTCCTGGCTCCCATGCCAGTTCTCCATCCACCATTATCATTCTATCTCTCAGATGATGGCCATAACAATGTAGAGGGGGAAAAGCAATGAAAGACTTCAACATTCCAATCAGTGCAATGTCTAATTGTAACTTTAGAGTGCTGATAGTAAAGAATTGTACTTGTCCCTGGACAGAGGTGGTAGACTATTAGGGGAGAGAACATGTTATTTAGGCATGCCAAAAGTATTGATTTGTTTTGCTTTATTTTTTATAAGAATAGGTTCTGTTGCATTTGAAGTCAATAGGAAGTGACAGTGATTTTTTTTTTTAACCCTTGTACTTCGGTGTATTGTCTTATAGGTGGAAGATTGGTAAGGGTGGGCAATGGGGGTCAAGTGACTTGCCCAGGGTCACACAGCTGGGAAGTGGCTGAGGCCGGGTTTGAACCTAAGACCTCCTGTCTCTAGGCCTGACTCTCACTCCACTGAGCTACCCAGCTGCCCCGACAGTGATATTTTTTTAAAGGGATCAATAAAACTTTTAAAAAACTAATCCTCCATCTTAGAATCAATACTAAGTATTGGCTCTAAAGCAGAAGAGTGGTTAATGGGGGCAGCTGGGTAGCTCAATGGATTGAGAGCCAGGCCTAGAGACAGGAGGTCCTAGGTTCAAATCCAGCCTCAGACACTTCCCAGCTGTGTGACCCTGGGCAAGTCACTTGACCCCCATTGCCACACTCTTCCACCTAGAAGGCAATACACAGAAGTTAAGGGTTTAAAAATTAAAAAAATAAAAATAAAAATAAAAAGAAGAGTGGTTAAGATTCAGCAATGGGGGTGACTTTTCCCGGGTCACACAGCGGGGAAGTATATGAAACCAAATTTAAACCCAGGACCTCTATCTCTGGGTCTGACTCATAATCCACTAAGTATCTAGCTAGTTTCTTTTTCTTTTTCTTTTATAAGAAAGAGCTCTGGGGGTAGCTAAGTGGATGGATGCCAGGTTTGAAGTCAGGAATACATTGGAAAATATGGCATTAGGAACTTCCGAGCTATGTAACTCTGGGCAAGGCACTTAACCCCTTTTGTCTAGCCTTGTTCTTCTGTCTTAGAATTGCTAGTAGGAGAAAAAGGTAAGAGTTTTAAAAAGGGAGGGAGGGAGAGAGAGAAAGAGAGAAAGAGAGAAAAAGAGAGAGAAAGAGAGAGAGAAAGGAAGGAAGGAAGGAAGGAAGGAGGGAAGAAAGGAAGGAAGGAAGGAAGGAAGGAAGGAAGGAAGGAAGGAAGGAAGGAAGGAAGGAGGGAGGAAAGGAAGGAAGGAAGGAAGGAAGGAGGGAGGGAGGGAGGAAGAAGAAAAGAAAGAACTCTGATTTTGGAAGTGCAACTTGACCCAGATTTTAGACCTTCTGGTTCTTCCATGTACAAAGTTATGTGACTAGCTTGGGCAAATCACTTGACCTTTCTAGGCTACAGTTTCATCATTTATAAAGTGAAGAGATTAGGCTAAATGATCTCTGACTCTAAAATTTTGTGACTTTTGACCATAAAGAAGGTGATATTGTGCCATTTAATTTCCTCTAAATGCTCTCTGAAACATCATTGCTAATAAAAACAGAATAGAATTTTATAAAGGAGATAATGTCTTTATGCTTTTTCTTAAGTCCCACAGTGTGAAACTGGCCTGTGGTTTCATGTTCAGCACTGTCAGTCATCCTTAGCTCCTTGCTCTTCCTCACTCCACATAACCTGTTAATTGTCAAATCTTGGCATTTCTCTCTCTCCAATATCTTTTGAATTCTTCTCTTTCTCTTTACTCACACAGAAGTCATTAACCTACTTTAGGCAGTCATCATTCCTTCCCTAGATTATTGAAGTATCTTCCTAGTTCTTCTCAAATCTTAGACCGCAGAAGGAAATAGTGAAAGAAGAAAGGACAGGACTAGGAGAGGAAATCAAAATGATGGGGTGTACATAAGTGGTATTCATAACTCTGAATGTGAATAGGATGAACTCACCCATAAAATGGAAGCAAATAGCAAAGTGAATTAGAAACCAAAATCCTACCATATGTTGTCTAGAAGAAACACACATGAGGCAGGTAGACACACACGAGGTAAAGATAAAAGGCTGGAGTAAAATCTATTGGGCATCAACTGAGAAAAAGAAGGTAGGAGTCACAATCATGATATCTGACAAAACCAAAGTGAAAATAGATCTGATTAAAAGAGACAGGGAAGCTAATTACATCCTGATAAAAGACAGTATAGACTGAGGAAATATCGGTACTCAACATTTATGCAACAATGGTAGCTGAATGGATTGGAGTGGTGTAATATATGAATAGCATCCAAAATTCAAATATTATACCACTCTAATCCATTCAGCTACCATTGTTGATCTGACCATGATATGTCTCTATTTAACAAACTCCAGTGTCTCCCTATCACCAGTATGATCACTACCTTTTTTGCCTTATTTTTTGCTCATACTACATTTTACCGAAACTAGTCTGTTTACTGTCCCTCATGCATCCCTCATGCTGGTAATATATGCCTTCCTTAATTCTTTATCCTACCCTGCCCCACTCCCCCTGCCACCCAATCCCTAGCTTCCTTTAGGAATCAGCATATATACCACCGCAGTGTATAAACTCTCAGTTACTACTCATATGTGACCTACCTCTTAAAGTTTCCTTGGAGGTCAATAATATTATTAGTCAACAAATGTTCATTGAGCACTCAGTATGCCAAGTGCTATGATTGAAATGGAATAATAAGACAATGATGGCCATCCTCAAAGGGGGTGGGGAAAGGAGAGAAAAAGGGAACATTGAATAGCAATGCAAGTGGCATATTACAAAAAGTACATAATTCTTTGCCAAAACGGGGATATTGGTCAATGTCAATGTCAAGCACCTTAAATTTAGAAAAAGGAAAAAATCACAGTAGGCTTGGAAATGTCCCTCAAAAAAAAGTGACCTAGCCAGGACCTTAAAGAATGGCTATTATATGGAGAAGAGAAAGATGTTTGGGGGTAGGGGAGGCAGAGAGCTGGTGAGGATTAGGTCACAGAATTAGTTAAGACTGGAAGATAGGAAAGTACAAAATAAATAGACCAACTTAGCTGGAGTAAGGCACTGGTTTAGGAAAATAGTGGGAAAGGGTCAAATTGCAAAGTTTCTTAAATACCAGGCAGAGTAGTTTGGATTTTATCCTGTAGGCAGGCAGGAAAAGTATTTCTTGGACTTCAAAATTTCTCTTTTTATGAGAGTGGCTTACTTTTTGGGGTGGGGGGGCAATTTTCATTTTTGTTGAATTTTTTTCTGAAAATAGGAGTTAAATATGACTGTTAACTAACTACATTTGTGAATTAAAGACATTTTTTAAAGATTAAAAAGTCATCATGATAAGAATAAGCTGAGTTCAGAAAGACAAGAGACTGCTCTGGATATTAAATAGCTTTGATAACATCTTCAGCCTCATTTTTTTCATGGGCAAAATATTTTCTCTGCCTGCCTTATAAGGTTGTTTTGACAATCAAATGAAATAATGTATAGAGAAATGGCTTACAAACTGTAAAGAGATATAAATATGTGAACTTTCACTATTATTATATTCAAAGTCTCAAATTTCTACCTGAAACAGTTGAGCCATGAGTAATTTTTTTTGCTTGAATTATCCCATATCATTTCATTTTGCATACTAAATGCATTAAAAATGTTTGCAATAATAGGATGGTTGTTTGTCTTTTGTATTTGAAGAAGACCAATCATGTCATGATGTTGGAATCAAGATATGATGAGATTGGCTGTGGCTAATCGGCCAATAAGAGCTCAGAAGGTATGGAACTACCAAACAGAACCTGCCTACCACAGATTGAAAGAAGTGATGAGACTCAAGGTGGAGAAGCTAAAGAGATAGACTTATAGTCAGGAAGCCCTAAATTCAAATCTTGCCTTGATACTTACTAGCAATATCACTCTTGGGGAAGTCAGTTAGGCTTTCTAATCCTTAGTTTCCTCATCTGTAAAATGGGGATAGTAAAAAAGTACCTGCAGAATCAAAAGATAGGTATGTAAAATACATTCCAGACTTATGTAAATACTACCTACTAGGTTGTAAATATGAAGGATTATAAAGGAAAAAGAAACAATGACCTGGGAATACCAGCTAAGGAAGGAAGACTGTATTATTATAAGAGCCTCTGCAGAAATGGAAGGTGTTGCACAGCTCTAGAAAAATGTTACTGCCTAACTATCTATGCATTTTTAAAAATTTTAAATTTACTTGACTGAAATTCCAAGTAAAACTTGCCCCCACATTAGTATTCATGATCATTATTATGTAAGTCTATGGGAACAATTCAATTGAAATGTTTTTAAATGCAAACGATGTATTTTGTATGTATGTGCTGTTATGTTTTTTAATTGTGCATGACCCTTCCCCCCTCATATTGTCTATGTTAAAAGCTCCTACATATACATAAACATGTACATAACTATATATATTTTTTCCTTTTCTCTATTGCGATATTGGTAAATCCACTTTGAGGGGTAAGGGGAAGCTATTGATGCAGGTCAGTAATTCAGGAGAACCAAAAGCATTTGTTCCCTGTTATAGCACAGGGTTCTGCAGTCTTAAACTGTTATGAAACATTGTTAAGATCTCACAACAGGAAGTACAATCAGTAGCTAGTAAATAAGCCTTTCCTTCCTTTTCTCCAGGTCTCAGAACTTCCTTATCCTCTGGTTTTCCAAATCCTTTTACAGATGTTACTACTGTTTATTTAGCTGGTATGTTTGGTTTTCTCTTCAGCTTTTGGGGGGATCAAACAATGAGATACCTACCATTTGCCCCACATTCTAATTACCTCCTTATTTTACATGAAAAAGGCAAATAGGAAATAGGATTTGTCTTTATTTTCTCCAGGGAAACCATGGAATCACTGAGCAATGCCCATTGAGAACAGGTTCTCCAGCTCTTCACAAAGAGAACCTCCTTATTTAATAATAAATAAGGGAGGTAGTGTGTGGCAGGCAGCTGTTTATCCCATTTTATACAGCTTAAAACTAAATCAAGGGACCAGTAAAGATTCTCTTGGGCTACATCTCATTCATCTCTGAGAAAAATAATGAAAACAAGTAGGACTCAGATTGCTAAAGTAGTTCTGGAAACTCACCTAGGACATGTAAAATTTAGTTGGTCAAATAAAAGAGAATGCTAATTTGACTGTCTTTCTAACCGACTGTAGGTTTGGGGCACATAAAACTAGAGTGAACAGAGCAACTGTTCAAATTCATATAGTTGCGTTGCTTATTCTGACATCTTGACTGATAGGTAGATGAATATTTTTCTAGAACCATGCAATACCTTTTATTGCTGCAAAGAGATCCTTTTCATATGCCCTTCCTATGTATTTTGCATTTTAATACATGGATGGCCCAGATCAAATTGCTTACCATCTCTGAGTGGGAGAGAGAGAGAACCTTATAATTTTGGAAAACATGTTGACAATTATTACATATAACTGGGAAAATAAAGCACATTTGAATTTTAAAAAATAGTCCTTCCTTATTGGAAATTCTCAGGTTATTATTTTTTCCTCTATAATTCTTCATACTTAGAATTTAGTAGATTACTCTATAAAGTATTGCCACTGCAGAACAAAATTTGATCTTCATTGCTCTGCCTGTATTCTTGTCCTTAGACATAGCTCTTACTGTCTTTGATCTTAACAGTAGAAGTATTTCAGATATCACCATCTTGACCAGCCTATATCAGCCTCAGTGAAAAGGTTGAGAGATCACAAGAGGAGGGTACAATCCAGTAGAGATAATCAAAGCTGATTGCTGGGCTTCTGGTTCTATTTATATGGTCAGGAGAGCAAGGATCTAAGGACCAATATGCAGAAAGGAATGTCAAAAATTACCTAGTTCAATATATCCCTGAATATTCCATCTCCTCACTTTTGGTGAGAGGAGGGAGCAAGAAGAAAATGGAGACATCTTACAAAACAGGATCACAAGAACACAGATTATAGAGCTGGAAAGTGACTTTAGAACTCAGTATACTTATTTTACAGATGAGGCAAAATGATTTTTCCAGTGGCACACAGGTAGAAATATAACATCATGGAACGGTTGCTGGATTCGGAGTCAAAGAGCCTGGGTTCAAGTCCTGCTTCTACTTATCACTTTACACAATTCACATAACCTTCTGGACCTCAGTTTCCTTATCTGTAAAAGGCAGAGTTAGATTAAATGAACTTTAAGGTTCCTTCCAGCTTCAAATCTGTGATTCTGAGTTGAAATTTTAAACCTGACTCTAATTCAGTATTATTTCCTCTACAATGCTGATTGAACTTTTTCCAAAATATTATACTCTGTAGCAATGGTATGCATGAGTGAATAGGGAAATTTGCAAATCAAGGAAGTATTTCCAAGTCCTATCTGAAATCTTGTAGGTCACTCTTTGCAGCTTGTTGTGACATCAAGGGATATCCTGCATTCAGGAAGCATTGATTCAAATTGATACACATTGTTTTACTGGAACACCATGAAATACATTCTTCCCACAGCTCTGAGGCAGCTTTTAAGGCAGGCTATGTCCCAATTGCATGGTAACCATCTGGGGTTAGGGGCCACAAAGGGAAAACCAAGGAAGGAAACAATGTAATGTCTTTTATCATTCTATGTATCACCTGTTTAAGCTTCTGGGCAGATGGGAAAGTAAGAAAGAGAATATCAAAATAAATTAATGACTTTTTAGCCTGTGGGTTAGGGACTATAGGGAATTTAAGGCTTATTTTGTTTGTTTGTTTGTTTGTTTGTTTGGGGGGGGAGGAGAGATTTCTTAGGCTTAAAGACAGAAAAACAAAGGCACTCTTTTGTGATTCTTTACAATAAAAAACAAACAAAACTTACTAAATTAAATAAGTTTCTTGCAAACACGTGACTGAAAGAAGAGCCTGTTTCTTTTCTCCTAGCTTAAAAATAATTACAGAGCTCTCAATTGACCAGGTTAGCCTCTCTGCTTCTTGAGACATGAAGATTTTTCAGCTCCAAGCCTCCAACATCTGTGTAGGGTTGTTTCTGCACACAAGAAGCAATTTTCCCACTGAAGCAAGACTATGAGAAGGGACTTGAGAAGGGACTTTCTGTTTATTGTGGATATCCACAAATTATGTCTTGTCCCCTTGTCTATTTATATTCTAAGTCTAATGGGGTGAGATCAGGGCTAGTTCTTCTAGAATACATCTACCATATTATCTATATTAAACAAATTATTCCATGTTTTGTTAAAGTCTTACTAATTAACATTATTATCAATTGGTAGAAAAACAATAACCAAAATGTGCATCCCCTAAACCTTACAAAAACAAATCTATTTCTCTCTGTCTGTCTGTCTGTCTGTCCCTTTCTCTGTCTCTCTCTCTGGCACACAGAAGGCATTTAATTAATGCTTGAAAATGGATTTAAGCATAGCATTCTCTCTAAACAGGCATAGGGAATAGTGGATAGAGGATTAAACAGGAAGACTGGCCTTCAAATCTTTCCTTTGATATGTACTGGGTAACCATGGACATGGCAAAGGACCACAGGATTGTAGGATCATATGTTTAGGACTATAAGGGGTTTTAGAGGTCATTGAGTCAAATCTCCCTTGTCTTACAGATGAAGAAACTAAGGGAACGAGATCACACAACTACTAAGTGTCCAAGGCAGAATTCCAAATCTAGTGTTCTATATATTACAATGCCTAGTTGTTTCATTAGGATCACAGGGTCATAGACTTAAAGGCAGCTGAGAAGATATCTTCCAACCCCTTCATTTTAAAATTGCAGAAACCAAGATCCAGGAAAGTTAAGGGTCTTACCAGCAGTTATTTAACCACTCTCAGACTCAATTTTCCCATCTCTAGATCTCTGTAATATATATATATATATATATAATATATTAATAAAATATAATTTCATGTGATATATAATCCTTACATGGTTGAGATAATATATGTAAAGTGCTTTGCAAACTTTAAGGTGACATATAAATATCAATCATCATTATGATGATTATTACATAAGTAGAAACTCAGGGGAAAAGGGAATATATGTTGAGCTGTCCTATAGAGAGAGGTTGTTTGTTGTTGGGTTTTTTCCCTGAATAAACTAATAATTTCTCTTCAAAAATAGCTGATACTGGGGCAGCTGGGTAGCTCAGTGGAGTGAGAGTCAGGCCTAGAGACAGGAGGTCCTAGGTTCAAACCCGGCCTCAGCCACTTCCCAGCTGTGTGACCCTGGGCAAGTCACTTGACCCCCATTGCCCACCCTTACCAATCTTCCACCTATGAGACAATACACCGAAGTACAAGGGTTTAAAAAAAAAAAAGAAAGAAAGAAAAAAGAAAAAAGAAAAAAAAATAGCTGATACTTAGAAGCAGTAATTACTCTGCTTCTGTCATATACCACTGCACGTGTATCAGCTCTGTTGTTTCAGGAGACTCTAGTCAGTGCCTTGAGAGCCCCGTAGAGAATACCTGGATTCCTAGGGCTGCCAGTCAGAGATATTCTATTAGCCCTTTGAGGATCTATGGTCAGATGAGATTCCCATGTTCAAATACATTCAGAGAGACTGGCTCACTCAGCACCTTAAAAACACAGCACTTAACCTTTGACTGTAAAGCTAAATTGGGAAAGAAGAAATAGGTGCTGGCCTTCTGGAACACGAGCTTAAAGGTTGTTCCATCTTAGAGCCCTTGGTTAACCAGGTGAGCTAGTCTTTGTTTCCCTTCAGATGACCAGTCTTGAGACCACAGCGAAGCTTTCTGACAAATGGCCAATGAGTGTCTCCTCTCCCCCCACTGCCTAAGATCCTCCTCTTAATTAAAGATGAAAAGAAAAACAAAACAAAGCAAAATAAGGGGAATTGAGCTGCTAGTTATGGGTCTCAGTTAGCCAGAGAGCTGGCTCCTTCTGATTTGCTGTTTGGGAAAATCTGGAAGCATCAGGAGAGTCTTTTCCGGTGATGGTGGCTAATTTCATCTCCGACCTTCAGAGGTTTTACTAAATGTAAGTTAGGCATGAAATGTGTTAGTAAAAGCGTAGAAATCTCGCGCTGGCCACTTCCTCTTTTGTCGTAGCAAGCAGAGGCTCAACGGTGTAAAGCTCCCCATTCTATTATGAAACCCTATGCAGCCTGGAACCGGTTTGGCTAACACTGAAGGCGGAGAACTGCGGAAGCCTTTGTCTACTTAAACGCAGGGGGATTCCGGACTTGTCCTCATTGCTATTGTTTTCCTTACAGACAAAACCAAGATTGCTAGAGTATTTTAGGGATCCAAATCCACTGAAGCACAGTTTCAATAGCATATGGCATGAGTAAATTGATTTTTCTTCTTGAGGTGCCCAGCACCCAGCAAGGTCAACGAAGGCCTGTTGCCTTGACAAAAGCAATAGTATAGAGCAGTAATGATGTATGTTCCTAGGGAAATTATAGCTGGCTGTGCTCCTGATCTGCTTTAAATTAGAACCCAATTCAGGCTTCTTTCACCTCCCTAAGAAGCTCAACCAATTCTCTAGCACTAAAAACAGGGTGGTCCCCTATGAGGGGAATCCGCTGTGAGGCAGAGAACTTGATTTTGTCTGCTTTATGGCCTATGGTTAAGTATTTTGTCTTAAGGCACAAAGTGAGTCAGCCCAGTTCCAAGGATTTGAACTGAAGGGTTCTGATTTACACGCTGATAGGGAACAGTTGCATTTTTCAAAGTGCCTCCCTCTCTGCAAAAATCCCCACTTCTCCTGAAGTTTTAAAATATTCCGCACCTCCGGGTCCCATGGAGTGGCCCCTTTCCTTCCCCCTCCCCCCCATTGGATATGTGGCACAAAACTTCTAACAAGTACAAGAACCTTGTAATCTGGTTCCAACAACAGGGTGAGTCAACCCCCAGCCTGAAGCATCTGTTTTTGCCCAGATAATTACAAGTTCGATGTTATAATAAGAGTTTGGTATGGGCATTTTATAACTTCTTTGTAAAATGGAATTTCTGGAGGGTGGAGGAAGGAATAGGAGAGCAGATAAATGAAGGAGGATAAAGTTCACAATTCATTTTAGATAATTTCCTTCTCCATTTTGTTGTTGTTGGTAACCCAGTGATCGGTCTATCAGTCTGTCCATTAATAAACATTCATTAAAGGGACAGCTGGGTAGCTCCATGGATTGAGAGCCAGACCTAGAGATGGGAGGTCCTAGGTTCAAACCCGGCCTCAGCCACTTCCCAGCTGTGTGACCCTGGGCAAGTCACTTAAGCTTCATTGCCTAGCCCTTTTGGCTCTTCTGCCTTGGAACTAATACACAGTATTGATTCTAAGTCAGAAGGTAAGGATTAAAAAAAAAAAAAGCATTCACTAAGCATTTTAAATATGCTTATTTTAATATTTATTGTTTATTTCTATTTTGATTATTTTATTAGATATTAACATTTTTATATTGTATATAATACTTGTGTGTATTATATAAATAATATAAAATGATATTTTAAATATAGCATATTTAAATATGCTAATTCTTGGGGATACAAAGAAAGGCTGAAACAGATAACTGCCCTCAAAGAGTATATATTCTACTTGGAAGGTCAACATAACTAGCTTCCTACAATGTATATTCAATGTATGTGGTTGGCAATCTCAGTAAGGGGGTGGCAGGGAGACTTCATAAAGAAGATGGAATTTGAATTGAGCCTTCAAAAGAAACTAGGGAAGCCAAGAGTTGAGGATGAGGAGGAAGAATATTCCATGCAAGAGGGGCAAGAGTGAAATTACTCTGAGTCAGAAGATGTGTCAAGTTCAAGAAAACAAAGAGGCAATTATCTTTGGATAATAGTATATATGGAAAGGAGTAACTAGAATGTAACTACAGAGAGAGTAACTAGGAGTGACTAGAAAGGTAGGAAATAGCTAAGTAGTAAAGGACTTTAAAAGACAAACGGGACTTTATATTTGAGCTTGGAGATAATAAGGAGCCATTACAGTTTATTGAGTAGGGGACTGAAGTGGTAAGATCCGTGCTTTTGGGAACTGGGAGGGAGACCAAAGCAACAGGCAAATAAAAGGAATAGAAAGACAGCAACAGATTGGATCTCTGTCTGGATCAAGTAGCAGAGAGGAGAATGTTCTGTGATTGAAAAGGTAATGGTGCCTCTCTATATTAATGATGAAGTTTTGAAGAGAGGAATGAAAAGGAGGAAGAGGGTAGAGAAAGATAATGAATTCTGTTTTGAACACATAGAATTTGAAATGTCTAGGGATTCCTGTTGAGGTGTGTAGTCATTAGTAGAGTGCTGGAGCTCAAGAGAAAGACTAGGGCTAGATAAACAAATCTGAGAATCATCTGGATAGAGGTAATTATTGAATCCATAGTAGTTGATCAAGCAGGCAAGATAATATAGAGAGGAGAGGAGGGGAGGGGAGAGGAGAGAAGAGGAGGGGAGGGGAGGGGAGAGGAGAGGAGAGGAGAGGAGAGGAA